>NW_022589780.1:116966-436391 GCF_004348235.1 Phoca vitulina | reverse complement strand
CAAGCCTTTCCACCGGCTTTGGTCCGAATGACCACTTCCCCCCCCCCCACCCACCCCCCCCCGGGGGGGGAGGCGTTCCCCCCCCGGGCCCCTGCCCCCACCCCCCCGGGCCGCCCCCCCCCCCCCCCGCGTGCCAGGGCCCTCCCTCAGCCTTTCCTTCGCCCCCACAAACTGCCCTTCCTACCCCCTCCCCCCAGTTACCTTTCAGGGTCGCCCATTTCCTCAGCCCCGTCCCCCCTTCCTATTGCTCCCCTAGTCCTCCTTCTCCTGTTGCCCACCCCCCACCTCAGGCATTTACAGGAAGACATTTTGGAGCTACGATCTCTCCTTAGACCCCCCCCCCCTCCTGGCTACTGCGAGATCCCGCCTGCAGGTTCGGTTCGGCTTGATCAGGCCCGACCCCTACCTGCGGCAGGGTTAGTGTAACGGCTACAAGCCTAGAACTGCAGACAGCGACGGCCCCGCGCTCCTTCTCCACCTCCCTCCCTAGCAGCCGGGACAGGGGTCGCGGCCCCTTTAAATGGCAGCGCCGCTCACAGCGCCCAGCGCTCTGCACCAGGCGGGCGGGCGGCGCCAGCAACCAACCCCATTGGCTGGCTCGTGGAGGGGGCTCGCGAGACAGCGCCGGCCCCCGGCGCGAGACTCCCAGCCCAGTGGCCGCCTGGAAATTGCGGAGTGGAGCGTAGTTGTTGGAGATGGAGCTTGAGCCCCCGCCCGGGGCCCCGTTAGTTGAGGAGGAAAAGATAGCCTCTGGAGCTTTGAAGCCCGCCCTCGGGAAAGGCGGCACCCCCTCTCCACGGAATGGCCGAGTACACCAACCCACAAAAAATAGATCTACGCACCTGCTTCTCTTACCTGGCTCAAGAGTCTTCTCCCCCTTCCCCCCCCCCCCCCCCCCCCCGTCACACCCGTGCCCGCCCTACCTCCTGGAGCCCACTCTACCCGTGATCCCCTCCTCTCATTCAAATGGTTCCCGGTCCCCTCCCCCTCCCCGTGTCTCTCTTCGCTTCCCACTCGTGTTCAACCCCCCCCCGGCCCCCCCCCCTCAACAGTCCCTACCTACGCCATGCAGCAGGCGCCTGCCAAGATTACCCTCCCCCCAACCCCACCTCTCCGGGGCCCGCCCCCTGGGCGACTGTTGGGGTAATGAGTGACAGCGGAGGGGGTGGGGGAGGCAGGGACCCAGCCCTCACGTGCCCCTCCTTCCCTTGTCTGCAGCCCTGGGCTCCCCTAACCATTCTGAATGCCATAGTTGTGGGGTGTCTTAAGCTTGGTCTCCAGCCACCCAAGGCGGGTTAAATGGCTCTGGCTCAGTGACAACGCCTATGCAGTAACCGTTACTGCCTGATGACCCCAAAACCAGGCCCTGCAAAGACACTCCCCCACTCCCTCAACGGTCTTAGGGTAAGTTCTGGGATCTTCTCCCTGAGTCTTCCTGCAGGAGCTCCCTGCGTTATCTCTTCAGTAGTTTTCCTCACCGAGGCCGATAGCTCTGTTTCCTCCTTTCTCTCCCTGTCTCTCCCTCCCTCCCTCCCTTTTTCTGTCCTTGTCTCTTTCCTCCTTCTCTCTCTCTCTCTCTCTCTCTCTCTGCCGGTCTCTTTTTGTCTCAGTCTCTGTCTCTGTCTCTCGTATGCACGAGCACGCACGCGCGCACACACACGCCCCCCCAAACCCCCCCCCACCCCAACCCCGCTCCCGGACGGTCCTTAGCATGTGGGTGTGGCTGAGGTTGAAGCTTGAGAAGTGGGGTAGGGGGAGGGGGCACCAGCGTTAGGCCTACTGGTTTTAAAAAATATGTGTGCCAGGATCCTTTCTCAGTCCCCATTATAGTTAGAGCACTTTGCAGTCCCCGCCCCCTACTTTCCTCCTCCAACCCCTAAGGGCTGGAGAGCTTTTAGTATCTGAGATACTGGAGGAGGCTCAGGCCGGAGGGGAGTCCTGCGGCAGATTTAGGAACGTGTAGGTTTGGTGTCCGGCGCCTGCGCTTGCTTGCCTCTTTGCTCTGGGCCTGCCTTCCCACACTAAGCCTCTCCTAGCCTTATAGTCCTAGGGAGTTTTATCCTCCCTTGTCTCATGCACTTTCCCAGAAACCTTAATCCTTCCTGGCTCCCCACATGGCCTTGAGATTATCTTTGCTCTCTCCTATTTTTCCCCTTCAGGTTTCCCAAACCCAGCTTCCTTTAGATCTTAACCGGTATTCTGTGTCCCTATCCCCCACCTTCTGCTTATTTCCATGTCCCTTCCCTGTACCTCCCTTTGCATTTTCAATTTGTTCCATCTCAGTTAGTCCACCTTGTTCTTTTGTATTGCCTGCTCTTCTCAACACATGCGTGGATCCTTGGCTGGTCTGGTTGTGGAGAATGCCTGGTTTCAAGTTGAAGGGAGACGTCTGAGGAGGGATTAATGGTGTATTACTAATTCAGAGGCAGTGTGGTGGCAGAGACAGACCAGGATTCTAACCTCAACTCTGCTCACTTTTTAGGCAGTTGACTTTGGACAAAGTCACTTGTCTAGTCACTGGGTCTTAGTTTTCTCATCTTGAACACAGAGATAAGAAAGCCATCTGAATGTCCAATTATAGGGGATTGGTTAAATCAGTTTTGTCTATATTCATTCAGTGGATGTTTAAACTCATTAAAATGTGGTTACATTAAAAAAAAGAACGAATGACAGTATAGCACAGACCATTTTCAGGGCAGTGGATGCATGTCACACATTATCAAAACTCATAGAATGGTACAACACCAAAAGTGAACTCTTATGTAAACTATGGGCTTTGAGGGATAACAATGTGTCATCGATTGTAACAAATGTAGCATTCTGGTAAGGGATGTTGATCAAGGGAGGTGGTGCCAGGAGGGTATGCAGAGGGTATATGGGAACTCTCTGTACTTTCAGCTCACTTGTGCTGTAAACATAAAACTGTTCTAAAAATATACTTTAGTCTATTAAAAGAATTAATGACACAAAAATGTTCCTGATATGTTTTTTATTTTTGTTTTTAAGAAATCTCTATACCCAATGTGGGGCTTGAACTTACAACCCTGAGATCAAAAGACCCATGCTCTACTGACTGGGCCAGCCAGATGCCCCCCTGTTACATTTTCTAAAAATGAGTTAAAATATGATGCTAACTTTGTAGAGAAATTCTATATACATTTGACCTTTGAACAACATGGGTTTGAACTGTGTGGGTCCACTTATACATAGATTTTTTCAATATAGTGCAGTACTATAAGTGTATTTTCTTTTCCTTACGATTCTCCTAATAACATTTTCTTTTCTTTAGCTTGCCTTATTGTAAGCATAGAGTATACAATACATATAACATACAAAATATGTGTTAATCAACGATTTATGTTATTGGTAAGGCTTCTTGGTTAACAGTAGTAGTTAAGTTTGGGGGAGTCAAACTTGGATTTTCAACTGTGCCCCTATCCCCGTGTTGTTCAATGGTCAACTGTACATTTATACATAGAAAAAGACTGGAAAGAAATACTGGAGATAATGCCTCATGGGGTTGCTATTGAGATGGACACGTGTCTGACATAGAGCAGGTGTTGAATAGATACTGCTTCATAGGTTACTATTATCATTGGAAAAGAAATATATCCGACTTCATGCATGGTCTGGGACTTTGCACCCTGAAACCTTCATGTCCTTAAAATAAATACATTTTGGGGGGTCTTTGACTAAGCCAAGAGTGCCCACAGTTGATAGGTTTGAATACGTATCCACCACAGATGAAAGGCTGTAATATAGACTAGGGTGGGGGGGTTGGTTAAGAGTGTGGCCTGCAATTCAACACTCTCATTTTTAGCCTTGCTGGTTATCACATAGTACTCAATTCTGTTACTTGTTATTCATCATTTATAAAGCACTCAAGTGCTGAAAGCACTATAAGACAGGTAAAAACTCAATCCCTGCCCTCATGAGAGCTCTTTCATTTTAATTATATATATATATATATATATATGTTTTCTGATTATAAAAATATAATAAATGCTCACCGTAAAAATTTTGTAAAACATAAAAAGTCTGAAGAAAAAAGCATTAATCACTTATATCCTACCTATTAAACCCGGAGATGACCACTGCTTTTTGATGTATATCTTTCTAGTTCTTTTTTGCATACATTTTTTTTTTTACAAAATTGGAATTCTCTTGTACAACATGTTCTACAACATAATTGTAATGACTGTGTATTATTTCATCATTTGGATGTACCATGCTTTATTTAATTAATTACCGCTGGATGTCAAACTTTTATTTTTGCACCACAGGCAAGGCTACATATAACTTGGTCAAAGAAATGGAGGTACTATTTGGCAGTCATTTGATTAGAGTGAGGTTCACTCTTTAGAACCAACTGTGGAAACGCATGGATTCTTATTTAATGTTTTATACCATTCTGAAGTACCCTGGAGTGAAGAAAAGGAAATAGGTATTTAGGGAGACATTGGGGAAATGTTAGACTGTGAGCTCCTCAACCATAGAGACCGGTTTTTACTCGTCTCTATCTCCAGCATCTAGCATAGTCCTTAGATAGATACTCAATAAATGTTTATTGGATGAATTGATGAATGCGTGAATAAAGGACAGAGAGAGGGAAAAAAAGCCCCAACGAACTCAAATTGTAGCAATACTTCTATGATGTAAGGCTTAACATGGGCAAAGATAAAAGTGAAACAAGAGAGGAGAAAAAGCAGGAAGGCAAAAATAAGGAATCTTCATCTTTCTCTTTAAAAAGGATTCGATTAAACCTATGACTATATGGTCAATTAATCTTCAATAAAGCAGGAAAGAATATCCAATGAGAAAAGGACAGTCTCTTCAACAAATGGTATTGGGGAAACTGGACCACTTTCTTACAGCATACACAAAAATAAATTCAAAATGGATGGAAGACCTAAATGTGAGACCTGAAACCATAAAAATCCCGAAGAGAGCATGGGCAGTAACCTCTTTGACATAGGCTGAGGCAACTTTTTTCTAGATATGTCTCCTGAGGCAAGGGAAACAAAAGCAAAAATAAACTATTGGAACTACATCAAAACAAAAAGCTTCTGCACAGCAAAGGCAACAATCAACAAAACTAAAAGGCAACCTATAGAATGAGAGAAGGTATTTGCAAATGGCATATCTGATAAAGGGCTAGTATCCAAAATATATAAAAAACTTCTAAAACTCAACCCCCAAAAAACATCATTCAATTTAAAAATGGGCAGAAGATATGAAGAGGCATTTTTCCAAAGAAGACATGTAGATGGCCAACAGACACGTGAAAAGATGTTCAGGGAAATGCAAATCAAAACTACAAAATTTTTACAAAATTGGAATTCTCTTGTACAACATGTTCTACAACATAATTGTAATGACTGTGTATTATTTCATCATTTGGATGTACCATGCTTTATTTAATTGAGAAATGCAGGATGACTAAAATCAACAACACAAGAAACAACAGGTGTTGGCGAGGATGTGGAGAAAAAGGAACCCTCGTGCAGTGTTGGTGGGAATGCAAACTGGTGCAGCCATTGTGCAAAAGCAGTATAGAGGTTCCTTAAGAAGTTAAAAATAGAACTACCCTAGCATGCGACTCTTGATCTTGGGGTCGTGAGTTCAAGCCCCACGTTGGGCGTAGAACTTGTTTAAAAAAATAGAACTACCCTATGAAAATTAAAAATAGAACTACCCTCTGATCTAGCAATCACACTACTGGGTATTTACCCAAAGAATACAAAAACACTAATTCAAAGGGACACGTGCACCCTATGTTGATAGCAGCATTATTTACAGTAGCCAAGATACCGAAGCAGCCCAAGTGTCCATCCGTTGATGAATGGGTAAAGAAGATGTGGCATATATACATACAATGGAATATTACTCAGCCATACAAAAGACTGAAATCTTGTCATTTGTCATGACATGGATGGAGCTAGAGAGTATACTGCTAAGTGAAATAAGTCAGTCAGAGAAAGACAAACACAATATCATTTCCCTCTTATGTGGAGTTTAAGAAACAAAACAAATGAGCAAAGGGAAAAAAAGAGAGAGAGAGAGAGAGAGAGAAACCAAGAAACAGACTTTTGGTTATAGAAAACAAACTGATGTTTACCAGAGGGGACTTGGGTGGGGGTTGGGTGAAATAGGTGATGGGGATTAAGGAGTCACTTGTGGTGATGAGCACCGGGTGACGTATGGAATCGTTGAATCACCATGCTGTACACCTGAAACTAATATAACACTGTATGTTAACCAACTGGAATTAAAATTTAAGAAAGAGAGGGATTAGTGAAATGTAGTGAAAAGGCACCTATTCCTCCGTATCAGCAAGTCTAATTGTGGCAGTCTGACCTACTAGTGTGCTTCTGACTATACTCTCCTCTTTAACATTCCCTCTATCCTGTCCAAACATCTCTCCCAAGTTTGGAGGCAACATATCTCAATTTGCTCCACGTAAGATCAACTGACTTTATGAGACACATCCTAGGATCTATGTGGGTCCCAAGGTCCCTACAGACTTTCTGCTATGGCACTATCTCTCGGGAAATCAACTCAGGTTAATAATACTTCTTTGAGTTCCACTTACACTTTTTTTTTTTAAATAAGAGCTTTATTGAGGTAGAATTCATATATTATACAATTTGCCCATTTCAAGTGTATAATTCAATGGATTTTAGTATATTCATGGATCTGTGCAACAATTACCACGATTTTACAACATTGTCATCATTTTATTTTTTTATTATTTTAATTCCAGTGTAATCAACATACAGTGTTGTATTCATTTCAGGTGTACAATATAGTGATTCAACAATTCTATACATTCCTCAGTGCTCATCATAAGTGTACTCTTTTCATAGAGAGAGAAAGAGAGAGTGAGTGGGGGAGGAGCAGAGGGAGAGAGAAAAAATATTTTTTAAAGATTTTATTCATTTATTTTGAGAGGGGGGAGGGGCAGAGGGAAACGGAGAGAGAGAACCCCAGGCAGACTCCATGCTGAGTGTAGAGCGTGATGCAGGGCTTGATCCCAGGACCCCAAGACCATGACCCAAGCTGAAATCAAGAGATGGACACTCAACCGACTGAGCCACCCAAGTGCCCCAAGAGGGAGAATCTCAAGAAGGCTCCTTGCCCAGCAGGGAGCCTGACACAGAGCTCCATCTCACAACCTTGAGGTCATGACCTGAGCCGAAATCAAGAGTTAGACGCTTAACTGACTGAGCCACCCAGGCGCCCCAATAGGTGTACTGTTAATTCCCTTCACCTATTTCACCTGTCCCTGCCCTGCCTCCCCCATCAGTTTGTTCCTTATAGCTAAGAGTCTGTTTTTTGGTTTGTCTCTCTCTTTTTTTTTTTTTTTGCCTTTGTTCATTTGTTTTGTTTCTTAAATTCCACATATGAGTGAAATCATATGGTATTTATCTGGCTGGCTTATTTTGCTTAGCATCACACTTTCTAGATCCATCCATGTTGTTGCAAATGGCAAGATTTCATTCTTTTTTATGGCTGAATAATATTCCAGTGTGTGTGTGTGTGTGTGTGTGTGTGTGTGTGTGTGTGTTGTGGTGTGTGTGTGTGTGTGTGTGTGTGTGTGTGTGTGATATACCACATCTTCTTTATTCATTTATCTATCAATGGACACTTAGGTTGCTTCCATAATTTGGCTATTGTAAATAATGCTGTTATAATCATAGGGGTGCATGGATCCTTTTGAAATAGTGTTTTATATTCTTTTTTAATTTAAATCCAATTTATTTCAATTCAATTAATTAACATATACTATATTATTTTTTTCAGGGGTACAGGTCTGTGATTCATCTGTCTTATATAATACCCAGTGTTCATTACAACACATACCCTCCCCAATGTCCATCACCCAGTTACCCCATTCCCCCATCCCTCTCCCCTCCAGCAACCTTCACTTTGTTTCCTCAGATTCAAGAGTCTCTTATGGTTTGTCTCCCTCTCTGGTTTCATCTTGTTTCACTTTTTTCTCTCTTCCCCTATGATCCTCTGTTTTCTTTCTTAAATTCCACATATCAGTGAGATCATATGATAATTGTCTTTCTCTGATTGACTTATTTCACTTATGAGCGTAATACCCTCTAGTTCTATCCATGTCATTGCAAATGGCAAGGTTTCATTTTTTTTAAAGATTTTATTTATTTATTTGTCAGAGAGAGAGAGCACAAGCAGGGGGGAGGGGGTAGAGAGAGAGAGGGAGAACAGACTCCCCAAAGAGCAGGGAGCCTGATGCGGGACTCGATCCCAGGACCCCAGGATCATGACCTGAGCTGAAGGCAGATGCTTAACCGACTGAGCCACCCAGGTGTCCCAAGATTTCTTTTTTTGATGGCTGCATAATATTCCTGTGTGTGTGTGTGTGTGTGTGTGTGTGTGTGTGTGTGTACACCACATCATCTTTATCCATTCATCTGTCGATGGACATCTGGGTTCTTTCCATAGTTTGGCTATTGTGGACATTGCTGCTATAAACACTGGGGTGCACATACCCCTTCAGTTCACTACCTTTGTATCTTTGGGGTAAATAGCCAGTAGTGTGATTACTAGGTTGTAGGGTAGTTCTATTTTTAATTTTTTGAGGAACCTCCATACTATTTTCCACAGTGGTTGCACTGGTTTGCATTCCCACCCATTTTCATCATTTTAAAAAAAGGAAGTCTGTATTCTTTTATTTTATTAAGATTTTATTTATTTTTGAGAGAGAGAGAGACAGAGAGAAAGGGAGAGTGAGCATGAACAGGGAGGGAGGGGCAGAGGGAGAAGCAGACTCCCAGCTGAGCAGGGAGCCGGACATGGGACTTGATCCCAGGATCCTGGAATCATGACCTGAGCCGAAGGCAGACGCCCAACCAACTGAGCACCCAGGCACCCAAGAAAGTCTGTATTCTTAAGCTATATTCTCCCATCCCCCCATCCCCTGTAGCCTTGTGTAAGCACCATTCTACTTTCTGTCTCCATAGATTCACCTATTCTGGACATTTCATATAAATGGAATCATATAATATGTGGTCTTTTGTGACTGGCTTTTTCACTTAGCATAATGTTTTCAAGGTCCATCCATGTTGTAGCATGTATCAGAATGTATTCCTTTTATGGCTGAAAAATATTCCACTGTATGTGGATATATCATATTTTGCTTATCTATTTATCAGTTGATGTACCTTTTAGCTATTATGAATAATACTGCTATAAACATTCGTATACAGAAATTGGAGTGATGTGCCAACAAGCCAAGGAATGCTGGCAGCCACCAAGAACTGGAAGAGACAAGACTCACTCTCTCCTAGAGCCTCCTAAGAGATCCTGAAGAATCACGGCCCTGCCCACACCTTGATTTCATCCCAGTGATACTGATTTCAGACTCTGGCTTCCAGAACTGTGAGAGAATACATTTCTATTATTTTAAGCCACCGACTCCGTGGTAATTTTTTTACAACATTTACAACATTTTACAACATTATTTACAATAGCCAAATTATGGAAGCAACCTAAGTGTCCATTGATAGATAAATGAATAAAGAAGATGTGGTATATCACACACACACACACACACAACACACACACACACACACACACTGGAATATTATTCAGCCATAAAAAAGAATGAAATCTTGCCATTTGCAACGACATGGATGGATCTAGAAAGTGTGATGCTAAGCAAAATAAGCCAGTCAGAGAGAGATAAATACCATATGATTTCACTCATATGTGGAATTTAAGAAACAAAACAAGGACAGTACTACAGTGATCTTTCTGAGGTTCAAACCTATCATACATAGAGAAAGTTTATTCCCTTCGTCTCTCAGTCTCTTTGTCTCTCTCACTCTCTATAAAAAAATACATACATACATAAATACATAAATACACACACACACAGAGGCGCTCACGCACGCATGCCTGTCTATCTGTGATAGTCTGGAAGAAAATATACTAAAATGTTAACAGTGATTTCTCCATAATGGGATTATGATGAATTTTTTATACTCTTGTTTTTGAGTTTTGCCCTCAATAAGCATATATTACTTTTATAATCAGAGAAAAAAAAACAACATAGGGACACCTGGGTGGCTCAATCAGTTAAGCATCTGGCTTCAGCTCAGGTCATGATCCCAGGGTCCTGGGATCCAGTCAGTCCCATGTCTGGCTCCTTGCTCAGCAGGGAGCCTGTTGCTTCCCCTGCTTGTGCTCTCTCTCTCTCTGACATAAATAAATAAATAAAAATCTTTTTTAAAAAACATAAATTATTGGGGCACCTGGGTGGCTCAGTTGGTTAAGCATCTGCCTTCAGCTCAGGTCATGATCTCGAGTCCCACATTAGGCTCCCTGCTCAGCAGAGGGTCTGCTTCTCTCTCTGCCCGCCCTGCTCATGCTCTCTCTCTCAAATAGATAAATAAAATCTTAAAAAAAAAACCCATAAATTATTTTTAAAAAATCTTCAATGTCTCCCCACTTTACTTACAGAGTAAAGTACAAACTTCTAAGCACAGCACAGGCCCTCAATTATTTGGCCTATGCCTATCTCTCTAGCCTAATTTCCTATCCCTTAGCCTCCCCATTTTTCTTCAGCCAGGCCGAATTACCTAAAACATAGGTCATTCTGCCTCTGATCCATTGTAAATTGGTCTGACTTCAACCTCTTGGTTAAGACCCAATTCAAAAGTGTTCTTTCTTGTGAAGCCATTCCTGATCTACTCATGTAGAACCTTGCTACCTTTGAGTTATCACTTTACCTCTAATATGGTGCTATTATTTTTTTTTAAGATTTTATTTATTCATTTGACAGAGAGAGCACAAGCAGGCCATAGGCAGAGGGAGAGGGAGAAGCAGGCTTCCCGCTGAGGAGAGAGCTCCACCCAGGTGCCTCTAGTGCTATTATTTTATTTGCCTACAGTATTGCAATTATTTGTTTACATCACCATTTCTCTGTTTATGTTGTGATTGCCTTGAGATACGTGCAAGTACAACAATCTTCCTTTTATTTTGTTACCAAATATTTTCCAACATAAACAGCTGTTGTGATTTTTAACAAAGTATACATTCATTAAAATGTTACTGAATCCAGGGGCACATCCAGTCCCGCAGGGTCTCCTCGCTTAGCAGGGAGCCTGCTTCTCCCTCTCCCTCTGCCTTCCACCCCCCACCTTGTGTGCTCTCTCTCTCTGTCAAATAAATAAAATCTTTAAAAAAATGTTACCGAATCCATAGTAGCTTTTCTATAATTTGTATTCTTTCACTCAAGAGACACTAAAAACCATCATGTGTGTGTCTATAAAATATTTTATATTAAAAAGTCCTCATAGATCTTTAGGCATTTATATGGAAGGAGAGCTAAAGTATTTTTTAAAGTGAGAAAGTCATGGCTCAGAAAAGTATGTATAGCTTAGCTTAATCCTATGTGTATAAAAAAGTATAAACATTTCTTTTTGACTGGGTAAGTACATACATAGAAAATAGAAATACAAGAAAGTGGTCATAATTGTAACCAGAGAGAGAGACTTTTCTCTTTATACTCCTGGGTATTGTTTAATTTTTTTTTTCCATGAGCAGGGGAAAAAACGTTTTTCAGAATAGAGGTAATTTTTCTGATGTCATAATAGAGGTGTTACTCATTCTCAAAAAGTTTGGGAACAATTGGTCTAGAAATGTCCAATATGGTAGCCACTAGCCATACGTGAGTATTTAAATTTTAGCTAATTAAAATTAAATTGAATTAACAATTCAGTCCCTCAGTTGCATTAATCATATTTCAAGCCCTCAATGGCCACATATGTATAGCCAGTAGTTACTGTACTGAACAGAGCAAATAACATTTCTATCCTTGCAGAAGTTCCTACTGGACAGTGCAGGTCTAGATCACTGTGTCCCCACATAATGAGGCACCAGTTGGGACACCCTGAAACCCTGGGTCTGAATTAATTAGTGGGAACGAACGACAAACACTTATCAGTTGAGCCTTGTAGCTCTTGATTAACCACACGGCTAGTTTGGCATTACAGAAAAATGAAGGCGCCTACCTGATTGGCATCCTACAGAATATGGAATCAGTCTGATCTGGAGGCCTACGATGTATCCATGGCAATAATGACACCTGTTGAATCTCTTTGTGAATCACAGGAACAACAGTGGTGTTTGGACTGCTGGGTTCCCTGGTTACCATAGAAATAGGTGGTTACAATTGTGTTTAATCACAGAAACTAAGTTATCAATCCCCGTCCTCTCCCCCACCCCTTTCTATAACTATAACCACAACCACAGCCATAGTGATAACTGTTTCAGTTGGGCTTCATGAGTAGACCTGGCAGCAGAAGCAACTAGAAATGTAAGTATGGAGTGTCAGAGGGCAAGCCCTAATGAGGAAGTGTGAAAAAAGAAACATGGCGGGGCATTTTTTCGGAAGGAAAAGGCTACATCTACCACACGGAATACAATGACATTGTTACTCTTGCCTCTTGCACAGGCGCAGTGCAGGAGTTCTCAGAGCAGCCTACGCGCACGTTTTCTCCCCTTCTCTTTCCACTTCCCTCTCTCTCCTTTTTTGCCCTCTCCTTTGCCTTTGCCATCACTTGGTTTTTCAGTCTTTCCGTTAGCCCGCTGATGTCTCTCCTTCCCCCCCTCCCTCCCCCCCCCTCCCCCTTTATCCCCCTCCCCACCTCTTTATCCCCCTCCCCCTTCCTTTTCCGTCTCGAGCGGATGGAAACTTGCGCATGCGCATTAAGTAGAAAGCCTCGCTCTTTGTCCCCATCTGTCGTTCACACGAACTCAGATCTTTCGCGTTCGGTAGCCAATAGGATCGAAGAAATGGCGGAAAAAGGATTCCGCCTCTGGAGATAAACCTTGATTGACAATTCAGATAACCAATCAAGAACACCAGTTTGTACCCCTTGGGAGGCACCGAGCTCCGTCGTCTCGTTTCCGGCGGTCGCGCGCTCTTTTCTCGGGACGGTAGAGGCCGTGTAGCGTCGCCGTTACTCTGAGGAGAGAACAGTCGGTAGAGGGTGAGTTTTGGGACGACTTAGTTCTTGTTTGAGAGGGGAGTAGGATTTTTTGCGACAAGAGGCTAGGGCGAGGCTAGGTTTGGAGGGAGGTTGGCCGTTCTTTCCAAGGCCCCTTGAGGCCTTGTCCCCGCCGCCACACGGCCTTCTCAGCCCACCCGCAGGGGCCCATCGCTCTCAGTTCGCCTTGCTTTCTGCTTTAACCTGGCTCCAGTTGCCTTTCCCGCCCCGTTTCTTTGTGCGACTCATCTTCGATTCTGATCCCTGTCAGTAAGTTCCCCGGCCCTTTAGCCGCCCTGGGCCCGAGGGTGTGGGGTCTATTATCCGAGAACCCTGAAGTCGCGGCTGGAGGAGGAGGCGCTTTGTTGGCGCTCCTCCTCTCAGCCTCGCGAGGCCATTAATTCAGAATGAGAAATGGGCCCCCCCCCCCAGCGATGTTTCTTTGTCAAAACTCTAAGCTAGGAAGTTCATCTGCTAGTCCAGACCCCGCGGCTTCCCTAGTCTGGTTCCTGTCTTTTTTTTTTTTTTTGTCTTGTTGCCTAGCTACTCGACCCATTTAAAGCATCACTTTTTTTTAAATGAAAATTAATTTTATGGATTTCCTGTTGGGTATCTTCCACTCGGGGAAACTATCGTTGTCAACTGAAACCTTTCTTTGTGTTCTTAACGGAGAAGTTGAGGTTAGAGACGACTTGGAGGTACTTTGCTATCTTCAACCGAAGTTGAGGTAGGTGTACGGGGTAGGGTTGCCAGATAAAATACCGGACGCCCCGTTAATTTTGGATTTCACATAGACAGCAAAGTATTTTTAGTATACGTTGCATGGGACTTAAATACTAAAAGATAATTTTTTAAAGTCTGAAATTCAAATTTAACTCTACGTTGTGTATTTTTATTTGATAAATCTGGCAACTCTCGTGGGGGGCACTGGCTTGATTTATGCTGTGTCTTTGTCCACCTTACTATTAAATGAAAGAAGCGCCTGAAAAAGTACCTTACCATATCAGTGCATTCTACAGCTTTCAGGCAGGTGCATATCCATGCAGCCATCTAGGTCGGTAGATTTTTACCAGATCTCCCCCCCCCCCCCCCCCCACCGCCCCACCAGCTTCCACTTAAAAAGTTGATCCTTTTCCTGAAAACTGATTTCAAATATGTGTGATGCAGTGTTTGGTCTTGTACCTAAACCACATTTATGCAGTTGTACTGTGTCCAGTAGCCCGTCTTTCTAAACCAGCAGTACATACTTTCTCAAGAAAAATCCTTCATCAGGGTTAGTCTTTGGGACAGATAGACAAATCCTTGATGCTGATCTTTGTGCTTAGTTCTTAGAGGCCCAGTGGTTAAGGGGCAGTGAATTTATTGCTCACAAGAGATTTCTGCACGTATTTCCATATTATGTTGGTGGTCATCATCAGAAATAAGTGATAGGGACAGTATTAACTGAGTACTTGCTACTTTGTGGGTACTGTTTTAAGTGTTTTATACAATATTATTTAGTCGTCACCATTGAATGCCTTCTTGGGAAAGAGTAAACTGGAAGGAAGGATTGTAAAGATTAGCACTATGGAGACATTTATTCAAAAACACAAAGGTAGGCAATTTGATTGTAAAAAATGATTTTTGCTAGAATCCAAAAAAGAGGAGGAAGAATGTAATTAATGATATTTGTCTAACTACAGCACCAACTGAATGCAGAAATACGGATAGTGGTTGCCAGCAGGAACATGTGCTGTGTACACAATCTCATTTAGTCCTTAAAATAACCAGCCCTGTGAAGTTGCCGTTGTTACCCCCTCCTTACAGGTGAGGAAACTGAGGCTCAGAAGTTAGGTGACATGGCTAGTCAGTTTGTGGGACTCTAAACTTTGAAATCAAGCTGAGTTTGATTACTAAGCTTGTAGCTTAGTGATGAAGAATGAGCTTTAGAATTAAATGGATGTGAGTTCCACTCCTTGCCCCATCACATTTGGGTAACCTTAGATGGGCATCAGTTTTCTTATCCAGGAGAGTAAGTTTTGGGCACTAAGTGAGATAATGCAGACTTAGCACAGTGCCTGGCATATAATGATTGGTAAATATCTGATATTATCATCTTAACTACCAGGCTACACTTTCTAAAACCAAAAATAACCTCCCTTGAAGTTCTCTTACATGGTTTAGAACATCCTAGCACTTTTTCTTCAAGGAGGTAGATCATTTCTACTAAGAAGTTGTAAAATGGCCTTTTTGAAAAGGAGTGGTGAAGTTTGGTTAAGATGTATATACAGAGTTTTTAATATTTCAGTTTGAGTGGAACTCTGAGGATTTTTATTAATGGGTAAATATAAATTGTGGATTCCTGAATGGGACGCAAGGTACTGACGCTGGGGCCACTGACTCCCAAATTAAAGGCTGGAGAAAAAAAAGGTTCCTTGGATTCTAGCCAGGGGTAAGAAGGTAGGAAGACCTAGTTGGAGAAATGGCTGTGAAGATAACTCAAGTTTCAGCTATAGGCCAGTGTGGAGTCAGGGAAGGGAGGTGTTTAATAGCTGGGACTCAGATAGTTAAAGATCTGATTCTAATGCCAACCTAACCCCATCCCCACCTGTTGCTGGGGTAGACTTCATAAATTTTGTATGTTTTAATTTCCTGTTTTTATGTCTTATTTTTAGAAACATGATTTCCCTTTTTTTTAGAGGAAAAAATGCTGCACCATGGGTAAGAGTAATAAAGATAGATGCAATTATTTTAATTTTAAGAATTTATTATAAGGAAATAGTTAAAAAGAGCTATAAGCAAGAAGATATTTACTGCATCGTTCTAATAGGAAAAAGGTGAAAACAACCTAAATGTCTCATAGTAGGTGGTAGTTTAGTAAGTTAGTATATATCCACATGGACTTTGTGTAGCTGTTAAAAATTATAATTATGTTGACATAGAAGTGAAGAAAAACTGAACATACAATGGTGCAGTATAGCAGCATTATATTGACATGATAATGTATGTTTTGGAAGGTAAATAAAAATGGATATTGTGGGAGGAATATTTACTCATGGATGTGCCCAAGATTTAGCTGTGAACATTGTTTATAAATAATGGTGAAAAAATAGAAACAACCCAAGTGTCCAACACAATAGGTGCTTGGTTGACAGCTGAATACTGCATCCATTAAAAATTAATGTAGAAGATTGAGTGATATAAGAGCTCTCATCATGTAATAAAGTAGAAAAGGCAAGTTGCAAAATAGTTTTTATAGTATTTCATTTAGAGTACATGCAAATAAATCAGTGACTGGAAGGATAAATGTTAACTGACTTCTGGTGGTGGATTTTTATTTAATAAGATTGATGAAACGTTACAAATAAGATTCAAGTCTTGGCTTAAGTGTAAACTTTCCAGTGAGGCTTACCTCAGCTCTGTTGAAAATTGCAATCTTACCAGGCGCCTGGGTGGCTCAGTTGGTTAAGCTTCTGCCTTCAGCTCAGGTCATGATCCCAGGGTCCTGGATCTAGTCCTGCATGGAGTCTGCATCAGGCTCCCTGCTCAGCGGGAAGTCTGCTGCTTCCTCTACCCCTCCCCCCTGCTCGTGATCTCTCTCTCACATGAATAAATAAAATCTTTTTTAAAATTGCAGTCTTACCCCTTTCACTCCCTATACACTTTGCCCCAGTTTCTCTTATTTTCTAATAGCATTTACCTCTCATTAAGTACTATGTACTTTAATTACGTGTCTTTTTTGTCTTACTAGAAGGTAAGCACAACTGAGGGCAAGAATCTTTGCTTTGTTCATTGATGCATCCCAAGCACCTATAATAGTGCCTAGCAAATAGTAAGCATTCAGTGAATATTTGTTGGGTGAATTAGTAAAAAAATAAAATTAGTAAACAATGATCAATAATCTATAAACAGGGCAGTTTTCATTTTTGCCTGCCTTCTGTTCCTAGTCTACATTCATGCATTTTTGAGGGGGGAAAAAACACCCTTTTCCTGTTTCTTAAAACCTTTCCCTTTTGAAACATCAAACATTTTTCTTTTTTTAAAGATTTTATTTATTTGAGAGAGAGAGCGAGCACGAGTGTGGGGAGGGACAGAGGGAAAAGCAGACGCCCCACTGAGTAGGGAGCCCGATGCAGGGCTCAGATCCCAGGACTCTGGGCTCATGACCTGAGCCGAAGGCAGACTCTTAACCGACTGAGCCACCCAGGCGTCCCAAAACATCAAACATTTTTCACATTTACATGGTCTTCATAATTTTTTTTAAAGATTTTATTTATTTATTCATGAGAGAGAGAAGCAGGCTCCCAAGGAGCAGGGAGCCCGATGGCGGAACTCGATCCCAGGACCCTGGGATCATGACCTGAGCCGAAGGCAGATGCTTAACCATCTAAGCCACCCAGGCACCCCTTCATAATTTTTAATGCTGTGTAACACTCCACTGAATAGATGTACCGTAATTTATTACAAACCATACCTCTAATTTTGGGTATTTTAAGTCATTAATTTGTTACCGTAAAGGTCATCACAGTGATTATTTCATGGATGTAGTTTTTATTAAATTTTTAAAATTATATTCTTTGGGGGGGCAGAGGGAGAGGGAGAGAGAAATCCTAAATAGGCTCCACACCTAGTGCAGAGCCTGACATGGGGCTGGATCTCAGAACCCTGAGATCATGACCTGAGCCAAAATCAAGAGTCAGATGCTTAACCTACTGAGCTACCCAGGTGCCCCTAAAATTATATTCTTAGGGTAAATTTCTAGGAGTAGAATTTCCTGAGTCACAGAATATGAACATTTTGATAGCTCTTGTTATTACTTGTTTTATGAAACAGTTTGGATATAGAATTTGATAATTATGTTGTTTTAGTTTTGGAGGGATATGATAAGAAATGTATCAGGAAAGCTTGTATAAGTATTCTCATATACCCATCATCCAGAATCAGTAGTTATCAAGTCGTCACATTTTCTTTGAGAAATCAGTTTTCTTTATTTTAGAGGAATCATATAATGTTAACAATAAATGTTCATGAGAAGGTCCTTCTCTGCATTTTTCCTTCAGCTAAATTCTGACTAGAAGGTCTTGTGTTTAGGGGAAATGATTTAGGATTGGCTTTGCCCTTTTATTTCTGGAGAACTGTCCTTAAATGAGGAAGATGGTCCTCAGCTTGTTAACCAGTAAGAAAGCAGTAAGAAAATTTTCATTTTAAAGCCATCAGCTCTTGCATTCACTCTGGATTGTACCAGGAATTTTCATTTTGTTTTCTTTTAATCTTATGTTGATTTTTAGATGAGATCTAACATTATGATTGTATATTCATCTTTTTTATTTGATGTTTTCATTGCTTTGATAGTCATTTATCTTTATTGTGATTAATAACCATATTTACTGAATGCTTACTATATTTCAGTACTGAGCTAGTGTTTTCACATATTTATGAATCCTCATAGCCATCTTGAGAGGTAGGTATTTTTATTATTCCCTTTATAACAGCTTAAATTTGTGCAAAAGTGATTTACTAAGTAGTACATAGCTAGTAAGTGAGTACTAGGACCATGCTTCAAATCTAAGTATGTCTAACTCCACAGCCTGTACTTTTTCTACTGTTCATTCCACAATATCTACTGTAGGTTAAGACTGCAAAGTGCCAGATAACAAGATTTAATAGTCCTTGTCCTTGTGATAAGTAGAATCTATTTCCCTTGTTAAGTTTTAATATTATGATAGGGCCAATTTTTAGGGAGTAGCTTCTTTGGGGAAAGTAGTTTCCAGTTAATGTATAGAATTAGTGAAAGGAAAGTTTCTTCAAGCTACTTCTGTGCAAGTTGTTCTCATTTAGTACTTGTCTAATTTCTGTGTGCAACATAACTGCTAATGTCTGGTTCTTTTTAGGTTTTTGAGTGGTACAACTTTGCCATACTTGTTCACAATAACCAGTCATTTGAATCTGGCAAAAGCCAGGATATCAGAGATGATTAGTGACATATAAATCATCAGGAAGGTGACTGATAAGCCCTGAATGTATTTGACAGTCCACATTTTCCTTTTAGGGTGCAAAAATGCAGAGCAATAAAACCTTTAACTTGGAGAAGCAAAACCATACTCCAAGGAAGCATCATCAGCATCACCACCAGCAGCACCACCAGCAGCAACAGCAGCAGCCACCACCGCCACCGATACCTGCAAATGGGCAACAAGCCAGCAGCCAAAGTGAGTACATGCTTGTAGGGGGGTAAGGATAGGGTCCCTCCCGGGAAAGGTTCCTTGGTTTTTAGATTAATCTCTTGGGCTTATAAAGGAATAAGCCTTTGTGGCACACCTTTTGCTCTTTTTTCCCCTATTTACCTCTTAATACAGCTTAGGATAGAAAAAGGGTGATTCACTGAAACAAGGAGCAGACATGTTGGGTAGCAGATGAGTACAAGTTGCTGTGCTGTGTTGGCATATTCTGCTAAACAGATGTCTGTGTGTTTTACCTCAGAGTTTGGTTCTTAGAGGTGATCATCAGATGACTGGTAGTTAGAAAATATAGAACAAGTCTTGGGCGCCTGGGTGGCTCAGTTGGTTAAGCGACTGCCTTCGGCTCAGGTCATGATCCTGGAGTCCCGGGATCGAGTCCCGCATCAGGCTCCCTGCTCGGCAGGGAGTCTGCTTCTCCCTCTGACCCTCTTCCCTCTCGTGCTGTCTCTTATTCTCTCTCTCAAATAAATAAATAAAATCTTTAAAAAAAAAAAGAAAGAAAATATAGAACAAGTCTTTAAGGGAAAAGAAGTCTGGTACTGAGTGTTACACTTTCAGCCTGGGGTCTGTGCCAATCTGTTTTAATCAGAGTAAACATTCTTTAAAGGCATGTTCCATTCATTCAGCAAACTTTGAGCACCTCTTGTGTGCCTCTAAAACTAGAACCAACCTCAGCCCTCTTTTATTTCCAGAGATCCCTACAAAGAATACTGTTTCCTAACTCATTTCCTTTCATTCCATTAACCCAAGCATGAAAGAATGGGAACTGTTAAAGATTATGAAGATTGGTGAGAGATTGGGAAAATGGAGCAATTATGTTTCAGTTTTATTTTTTTAAAGATTTTATTTATTAGAGAGCAAGTGAGAGCGCACGAGAAGGGGGAGGGGCAGAAGGAGAGGGAGAAGGAGTCTCCTCACCGAGCAGGGAAGCCCAATGCGGGGCTTGATCCCAGGATCCTGGGATCATGACCTGAGCCAAAGGCAGACACTTACCTACTGAGCCACCTAGGCACCCCTATGTTTCAAATTTAGAAAACTGATCTCTTCTGATAAAAGTCTCCTTGACTTGCTTAATTTTCTCTTTGACCAATAGCTTCTGTATTGTCTTTCTCTTAGTCCGGGTGGCTCCTGGCCCATAGTAGAGCTATTGAGAAGTACTCCCAGATGTCTGCATACTGCTTTCACATTTTAAGGGCAATTTACTGATAAGTGGTTAGTGGATAGATTGTATTGGGAAATGGTGTTTTTCTCTGCAGCAGTTAGGTTTCCTAATCTAGCAGCAGTTGTAGCTCTTTGAGAATGTGACTGTAGATCTCTTTGCCCAATCTTTTGAGTGACTGTGTGTATTCTCTCAGATGAAGGCTTGACTATTGACCTGAAGAATTTTAGGAAACCAGGAGAGAAGACCTTCACCCAACGTAGCCGGCTCTTTGTGGGCAATCTTCCTCCTGACATCACTGAGGAGGAGATGAGGAAACTATTTGAGAAATATGGGAAGGCAGGCGAAGTCTTCATTCATAAGGATAAGGGCTTTGGCTTTATCCGCTTGGTGAGCAACCATGGGCTTTTAGAGTATATGCTCTAAAAGGTGGGGAAGTCGGGGAATGATGGATATGGAAAATACGGCAGTGGAAATAATTCTCAGGTGGTCTGTTTGTTAAATGTTTAATAGTTGTAGTTGGTAGAACAGGACAGAAGATAACAGGTTTTATTTTTATTTTTCCTTATAGGGTTTTGTTTTGTTTCAAGGACAACATAGGTTTATTTGTCTAGGACACTGAGACTAAAGTATGCCCTTTGGAACTTTTGTTTTCATTGGTAAATTTCAAACATACAGAGGTAGAGAGAATAGTATAATGAACCTATAAATACTCGATGCCCAGCTTCAATAATTATCAACTCAATTTTATTTTATCTTAGTAACTAATGATTAAAGTTCATATACTTTATTCCTAAGTTCTTGCCTATGTATTGTCTCACTTAAGACTTTTTAAAACCATGAGGGGACAGTTTTATTCGTATCTATTTTTTTTAAAAAATTTTAAGTTGTGCTAAAATACACATAAAATTTATTATTTAACCATTTTTAAGTGTAGATCTTTTTCATAAAGACAGATTTGATTAGGAAACATGTTTAAGTATATGAGGGAGGAACTTTTTTAGGCATTATCTACATAAACAAGGAATATAAGATGTTAGCAAGTTCACTAGATGTGGTGGTCAGAACTAGTTTTCATTCCAGATCTACCACTAACTCAAGATTACATGGGCAAGTCATTTTTTTCTGGGGTTTGAGGTTCCTCTTTAGTAATATGAGAGGGAGTTCCCATTAGGGTCTGTGGTTCTAAAGAGGTTTCAATGGAGGGCATACATGATTCTCATTAAACTTGTATATAGCTAGCTGAAATTAAAATACTCTGGCTGATGTATTGTAAGGGTAGGTTTTAGGCTGGTCCTTGTCCCAATGATCTGTTATACCACTTGGGAGAATAACCTATATGATACTGATGACCATGTAAGTGGTATTAACTTCTAGAATTTCCAGTTGATTTATTGCAAGGCTATCAGAGCAATTAGACTATCCAAGAGTTATCTGAAACATGTGATTTCGATTGATAAGTGGTTAGTGGATAGATTGTATTGGGAAATGGTGTTTCCATTCTTTCAGGATATCAAGGTTTCTTTGTGTGTTAGAGTTTTGGGGCAGGCAGACATTTTATATTGGGCTCTGCTACTTTAGACTCTTGATGGCTGTACCTGTGGTCATTGTCAAACTTGAGTTATTCTAACTTTCCTCTGCTTCTAGGAAACACGAACCCTAGCGGAGATTGCCAAAGTAGAACTGGACAACATGCCACTCCGTGGAAAGCAGCTGCGTGTGCGCTTTGCCTGCCATAGTGCATCCCTTACAGTCCGAAACCTTCCTCAGTATGTTTCCAATGAACTGCTGGAGGAAGCCTTTTCGGTGTTTGGCCAGGTGGAAAGGGCTGTAGTCATAGTGGATGATCGAGGAAGGCCCTCAGGAAAAGGCATTGTTGAATTCTCAGGGAAGCCAGCTGCTCGGAAAGCTCTGGACAGGTGCAGTGAAGGCTCCTTCCTGCTAACCACGTAAGTGAAGGGCTGCTTTTAGTAATAGACCTTAGATTGCTACTTCCTTCGGTGGTGTGGGAAGGTAGCCTGTAGGAACCATGCTTTTGTGTTTACCTAAAGACTTTGGATACTAATTCAGCTTTCTAGTAGGGTTCTCAGTCTCAGTGGAAATAGTATGAGGATTAAGAAATAAACCTTTCAGTCTTCTAGTAGGCTGTCATTTAATCAGTGTTAAATCTCCCCTTTGAAGTCTTAGAACTCTGAAAAGTTGTTTTGTGCATGCAGCCTCTCTGTGTTTACTTCAAGTCATTGTCCGGAGTTTTACAGATATTGGATATTTAAACTGCACTTAAGTATCCTATCTACTTACTTTGAACATCTTTAAGGCTGTATTCTGAGATTTAAAGCCTCATGCCATCCTATCAACCCCAGATTCCACATAATGCCATTAAAAGAACTTGGTTACTTGGGGCTGGGTGTAAAAATTCCTTCAAAAATATGTTTAATTATCCAGTCCTGATCCCTATCTACTTTATTGTGCCAGTGGCAGGTATAGGGAGGAAGCCTGGTGTAGGGTATAATTTGCTGGACACTGAGCTTCTTTCTTCCAGATTTCCTCGGCCTGTGACTGTGGAGCCCATGGACCAGTTGGATGATGAAGAGGGACTTCCAGAGAAGCTGGTTATAAAGAACCAGCAATTTCACAAGTATGTGGTTCTGACAGATTCCCTGTTAGGTGCTTGTGTATTCTTAAGGAAGCTTGTAAAGGGATGTGTAAAAGAGGCAGGTCTTTCCTATAGGTATTCACCGGCAGCCATGATCTTGGCCCTCAGGAGGAATGCAGTGCTTAGTTGGGGGAATCTTGGACAAAGTTTTAATAACCCAGGAACTTTGTCTATAGGGAGCGAGAGCAGCCACCCAGATTTGCACAGCCTGGCTCCTTTGAGTATGAGTATGCCATGCGCTGGAAGGCACTCATTGAGATGGAGAAGCAGCAGCAGGACCAAGTGGACCGCAACATCAAGGAAGCTCGTGAGAAGCTGGAGATGGAGATGGAGGCTGCTCGCCATGAGCACCAGGTTATGCTAATGAGACAGGGTGAGTGTAGACCTGTAGGTCTTAAACCTAGAACAAGAACAAAATGACTTTTTTCAGGAATTTTTTGTATCAGTTGGTAGAGAAAAGCCTAAATCTCTGCTTTTATTCTCTGAAATATTTTGTTGATCTTGGTAGGCAAATGAGCTTGGAGATGTGACAGAGAATACTGGATTCTGTGGAGAAGGAAATAATAGGTTTGACTTCATTTTTGGAATCTGGATAGCTCAGATGGCCACGCAGGGATTATATATCCCCTTTGCTTTCTGGATCTTTATTTATAGAAAATTATTGAGTCTATATGAGGAGAATGAAAAATACTCTGAACCAGTCTACTGTTTTTCTAGATTTGATGAGGCGTCAAGAAGAACTTCGGAGGATGGAAGAGCTGCACAACCAAGAAGTGCAAAAACGAAAGCAGCTGGAGCTCAGGTAACTAACTCTCAGACCCTTTTTCTCTGACAACTCTAAGAGGTAATGTCTCACTCCTGTTTCCTACTACCGTGCTACCTCATGCATTTGTAAATATTTCCTGGATGCTTCTCAAGTTCTCCCTTTGGATGGGAAATGTTTCAGCTGCCCATGACTCTAGGAATTACCCAGGGCTGCACTAAAGGGAAAGCAGCTGAGTGCTGGTGTCATGAAGCTCCTTTCTGAAAGGAGAACTTTTTTTCCCCTGAATGACACGTTTGGCTTGTTTTAGGGCTGGACACATTGAACAGTGAGTTTCTTGCAGAGCTATGATAGTTTCCAGTAGGTTCTTGATCTCCCCTGTTAAGATAATCTGCTCAAGTTCTGGAATGTCTCTGCTAAATACCTTGGTGACTCTCTGTAGGCAGGAGGAGGAACGCAGGCGCCGTGAGGAAGAGATGCGGCGGCAACAGGAAGAAATGATGCGGCGACAGCAGGAAGGATTCAAGGGAACATTCCCTGATGCGGTATATCTCCCATGTGCCCATGATGTACCAGGCCAGTCACGATATGACAAACCCACCATGAGTTGTCCACTAGGACTATAAAACATACCGGGTTATGACCAATTTTTATATTCTGTGAAACTCCTTTTAGAAAGAATTCATAGGAAGAAAAGGTAAGGTTTGAAGGGGAGTTCTTGCCTTACAGGCAATTTAGGATGAAGAGCTAGGGCCAGTGTTACACTGTTTGGACTCAGTGACTGCATGATGAAATATATCCAGTCCGATAGCATCCTTAACTAGTTCTCTGATGTCCTTGGAGTTGTTGCACAGATTGAGGTCCTAGAAGAAGTCAGCTATCTCTCCCCTTGCCTTTTACCTCTTCTGTTCCTAATAGGAGACTCTGACTTGTATCCTTGTCCTAACCTTGAACTCAACTGCACACCTAGCAAGGAGATGTTGGTTTTCCTCAGCTTGGCCTCAGTGTGCTTGGGAGGAATGTGTTATCATTCTACTTGCTTCCCTTAGTGTGTGGTCCTCAACGTATTGTGAATGGTAGAATGCAGTGCTATCTTGGACTGTTTTGAGTATTTCTTTATTTTTCAGAGAGAACAGGAGATACGGATGGGCCAGATGGCTATGGGAGGTAAGAACTTAGGAGGTTAGTGGCTCTGATTTCCTTTTTTGTATCATTTCTGGTGAACTATGTGGCTTCTCAGGCATAGTCCAGATTTAAGGGGCTGATATTTCTGGGAGCATCGTTTTTTGGGGGGGGGGTAACACGTCCTTAGCTCAGAGGTCTTGTTGAATTGTTTTCTCTTGCACAGAAAGAAACTGACAGTCTCTATCTCCTGTACTGATCACGCTATTCTGCTTTAGGTGCTATGGGCATCAACAACAGAGGCGCCATGCCCCCTGCTCCAGTGCCAGCAGGTACCCCAGCTCCTCCAGGACCTGCCACTATGATGCCAGATGGAACCTTGGGATTGGTAATAAACTGCAAGAGCTTTACAGTAATTCTAAATGGTGATAGGAGAAAGGACTTTGCTTTCAGAAAGTCCCTGTGCCTGCCACAATTTTGCTACAGATACTCGGGTTTTAGGGCCGCTGTTTTCCATTAAATGTAACCTCAAGGTCTTGATTTTTGAATCTTGAACAAACCCAATCTCAAACTATACTTTGTCTGGGAGTTAAGTAAATGCCTTTGACTGGCCAGTCTGTTTAGTTGCTACCCTGGGTTAATGGAGGTAACAGGGGTTTGGTGGTTTTTGTTTGTTTGTTTGTTTGTTTGTTTTTGGAGGGAAGGCAATGAAGGTTAGGTATTATCACATAAAATAGATAGGAATCCAAAAGGATTGCTCATAACAATTCTGAGTTACAGTTCTAGTGTCAAAATTTTAAAACTGGGTGCGCTTAAGGTTGCTGAAGAGTGATGGCTTGTCCTTGTCACTATACTTAGTTTGGGGAAAGGGACTTAGGTGGAACTTAGTCTGGGAATTTACTATGTAATATTATTTAATCAGTAGGAATTGGGATAAAAGATAAAGGTAGGATAGTTGGGTGGGTCTGTAATTCAGACAGCCTTCTTTTCAGGGATATCCACTAGAGTTCTAAACAGGCTTAGTCCCCCCTAGCACATCAAGAGCTTTGAATAGTCGGGTGGAAATGGCCTCCAGGGGCGGGATTACAAATGGGTGGGAAGCTTGGGACATAGGTTCTATTGTAACATTGCTCTCTCTTTCTCTTTAAGACCCCACCAACAACTGAACGCTTTGGCCAAGCTGCTACAATGGAAGGAATTGGGGCAATTGGTGGAACCCCTCCTGCATTCAACCGTGCAGCTCCTGGAGCTGAATTTGCTCCAAACAAACGTCGCCGATACTAATAAAAATTTCAATGTCTAGTTTCCCAAAAACCCTTAAAAGAAGGACCCTTTTTGGACTAGCCAGAATTCTGCCCTGGAAAAGTGTTAGGGATTCCTCCCAATAGTTAGGTCTTCCTTGCCTGTACTACTCTGAGGGAGTTTGCTGGAGGCTGAGGGCAAGGGAGGGGCGATATTTAACAAATCAGTTCTGTGTGGTATATTGTTTAACTAATTGATTTTGTGTGGTGCATTCCTGAAGTCTCATGTGATTGTTGAGGGCCTGTGGGGGGGGGACCATGGCAAAATGGATCCAGTTAGAGCCCCCATTAATCTTGATCATTCCATTCTTTGTCCATCTTGTTCTATTTGGTTCCTCATTATACCCTCCGACCCCAGAGACACTGCCACATACACCACAAAAACAAGCATCCCCCAATGACCTTAGCCCCATTGTTCCATTCACTCGCAGGTGGGAATTCAGGCCAATGTCCACAGAGGTCACAGACAACATACATACGGTTCTGTTATATCCCATATATTACCCCTTCATGTCCTAAGGAAGACATTTTCTCTTAGAGATTTTCATTTTAGTGTATCTTTAAAAAAAAATCTTGTGTTAAGTTGCCTCCATCTTTTTTCCTGGGTTAGGACAACCCAGGAACGGCCCTTTTGTGTCTATGATGTTGCTGTTCACAGCTTTTCTTGATAGGCCTAGTACAATCTTGGGAACAGGGTTGCTGTATGCTGAAGGTCGGACAGTAGCTCTTAGCCTTGCCTATCTTAGGTAGTTTCGCTGTGCATTTTTTTTTATTGGTGTACCATGTTTGATTTGTCCCTGATATCTTTGGAGTTTTTCTGAGAAATGGAGCAGTAATACAGCATCAACTTATTAAAATACATTTTAAGCCTTTTAATTTTCTGTGCTGTTTTTGAAAGGGAATGGAGGGAGGGGAGGTCTGTCTCAAGAGATAAGCATAGGTTCGATAAGTATAATCCTTTATTACCTTTTGCTCAAAAGTATGAATCATCCATTTAGGCAAATTTGGGGAGGTTGGATGCATACTCTGGCTTCTGTGGTTGACAAAGATTGGTGCTATTGGCGGTACACAGAAGCAATGAGGATGAGAGGAAAGCTGCTGCTTTGAAAGAGGAAGAAAATGAGTTGGAGGAACTGGGGTACCTTCATTGAGCTGGGAGGGGTCTCAAAATTGGGATTCATTTCTGAGCAGCTGCTGGTATGTCAGAGGCTTGGAATTGGCCTGGTAAATCTAAAACTGTCTCAGCAGTGGTTAGCTGACCTCACCCAAGTTCCAAGCCCTACTCTGCCTGATCCTTTTTTCTTGAGCCCCAGAGCTAAAATGCTCCTGAGCACTCTCCTATTGGTTGAGAAGACCAGTTGAAGTTCCCTTGCCCATGTTAGGAGGTGTACGCCTCCTGAACTAAAGATAGAAACAGCTGGCCCTTGCAGACAGCTAAAAGCCTCCAGACTAAGAGGTGTTCCCCACTCGGCAGCCAGACTCCTTGAAATACCCTTTCAGTAATTCTACCAACGTCCTCCATGTCTCTACTCTGCCATAACAAAGGCTGTGGGCAGCACTTTGACCCCAATGCCAACCTTCCCGGTGAGTAACTAATTCTGACTTTGCCAGGGGGCTCTGTGAGTGCTGGGGGAGTGGTCAGCTGTGGGCAGTCTGTTAAAGGAGCAGAGAAATTTAGTGTATCTGACCTAGTTTAATTGGTCTGGGTGGTCTTCAATCTTATTTTTACATTCTAAAGAAAAACCATGAGCATATAAATCTGTGGAAGAAGTAAGAGAAGTGATACTTGGTATAGTTGCCTTTTCTTGATCCTTCTGCTGGTATCCACAGATTCCTGTTGCCATCACCCTGGGGTCCCAATCTTCCATGATGCACTGAAGGTGAGGAGTAGGCAAGAGGGGATAGCAAGAGCATTTCCCAAGGGAAATATAGCCAGGAATCTAAGCTGAGCTGGGTCTTTTGTTATCAGGGTTGGTCCTGCTGCCGGAAGCGAACTGTAGATTTCTCTGAATTCTTAAACATCAAGGTAAATTATTTACTTCCTTGGATTCTGTCCCTAATAGAAGGATTCTATCCCTAAACCTTCTTTCCTTATCTGTACTAGGGCTGTACTGTGGGACCACACTGTGCTGAGAAGCTCCCTGAGGCTCCTCAACCTGAGGTGCCTGCCACAAGCAGTTCACTTCAGGAGCAAAAACCTCTGAATACGATTCCAAAGTCAGCAGAGACTTTGCGTCGGGAGAGGCCCAAGTAAAGAGGAGGAAGTCCCTGGGTTTTTCCTACATTCATGGAGCTTCCTAGAAGTGATTAATGGGTCACTGGGGCTTGGGGACTAGGGATAAGAGGAGGGCCAAGTGTCAGGGTTTTGTGTATATTTTATACCTTAGGGGAAATTTGTATCCAGAAATAATGTCTTTGCTTTAAGGTTGGTATGGGGGTGATGGGATAGGTATTTAAAGTCAATAGAGTAGATGGCCCCTCATAAATACGTAGTTCTAATACAAGAGAGATTGTTGAGAATGACTTGATTTTTTTTTCTTTTTGGAAAAAAGCTTTAAAAAGAGTTTTACATCAAGAAAAAGATGGCAGTATTGACAGCCAAACGGCTGTAGAGAATAAATTAATTTTGTGGAAGTAGCATGAGCAACAGAAGAAAGTCACATTAGGTCCACAATTAGAAGAGGACGAGGATATGAGGCAGTTCTGCAAAGAAATGTAGATTGAGAGCAACTGAGTAGATGGGCAAAAAAGCCCTAGGGATTTCCCTAGGGTTCAGGGACTTGGGATGTCCACAAAGAAGATAATTGGCAATGGAGTTGCTACCCAACTTTTCCAACCCTGCCCCCACTTTCACCAGATTTCTCTGACACCATTACAACTGGTGGGAGTGTTGGAGCTAATGATCATGGTTAATGGGTCAGAACTAAATCACCCAACCCATACCCCCTAGGTCAGAGTTGCCTCCAAAGCTGCTTCCACTAAATATATCCCAAGCCCTGGAAATGGCATTGGAACAGAAGGAATTAGACCAGGAACCTGGAGCAGGTAAGTGGGTCCTTAGTAGGACAGGCTTTGCAGACTGGAATTTAGTGAAAGTGGCAATTAAGTGGAGGGAATAGATAGATTCCTGACTCTGTTTCCTTTGCTCAGGACTTGACAGTAGTCTGATCCGGACTGGTTCCAGCTGCCAGAATCCAGGATGTGATGCTGTGAGTGAGAGCTTATAAGGGGTGCAAGCATGTGGCTGAGAGATGCTATACCTGGGATGACGGTATAGATATGAGGCTGTGTGGGGTATACTTTAGAATGACCTGATTCTTCTGATTCTCCTTTACCCATCTTAGGTTTACCAAGGCCCTGAGAGTGATGCTACTCCATGTACCTACCACCCAGGAGCACCTCGATTCCATGAGGGGTGAGAGAGGGGACTGGGTAGGGTCTATAAGACCAGTTTCTCCCACTGTTGATCATAATATGGGAGTGGGGGCTCATGGGGAGGGGAAAGGAGATTCAGTTGAATTATCCTCCTACCTCAGGATGAAGTCTTGGAGCTGTTGTGGCATCCAGACCCTGGATTTTGGGGCATTCCTGGCACAGCCAGGATGCAGAGTTGGTAGGCATGACTGGGGGAAGCAGGTAAGCCCAGCTTTCTTGAACTTTTAATTAGAACCCAATTCCAGAAATAATTACCGCTCCTTGTACCTCATGGCCAAGCTCTCTATCTCCTCCCTTTTGTGCAGACCAAATAAGATTCTGCTTATCCTCAACAGCCTGGAGGCTTTGCCATATGAAGTAGTATTAATCTTTCTGAGATTCTGTGTCTCTTCTCTAGACACACCTGAGAACTTCCCTTGGGTGAAGAGTTCATTCTTACCACACACATTTCACATCCTCTCTTTAGCTGCCAGCGTCTTGCCGTCATGATTGGCACCAGACAGATTCCTTAGTAGTGGTGACTGTATATGGCCAGATTCCACTTCCTGCGTTCAACTGGGTGAAGGCCAGTCAAACTGAGGTGAGGAATGTCTGATGCTGGTTGGGAGGCTGGTGAATTGGGTGATACTACAATTTTACAGGCAGAGTTGCTGTATGTAGCAAACATGTGGGCTCCATAGTCCCCTGAGAGGAAGAGCTAGTAGGTCAGGGCTATCTGGCTGACCTGTGGATATAGGGCTCACACCTCTGGCCTGGTTCTCTGTTGTAATAACTTGTTCTGACCTTCTAGGATTGTTACTACCCCTGTAATTCTTTTTTCTCAGCTCCATATCCACATTGTCTTTGATGGTAACCGTGTGTTCCAGGCACAGATGAAGCTCTGGGGGGTAAGTGAAGATAAGGGGCACAGGAGGGGGAGGAAGATGGGGTAAAAAGAAGGACCAGACTGGAATGAACAGAGGGTGTCTTGAGGGAAGGAATTATAGTGGGAAAGTGGAGGTTTTCTCTTCATTTGCTTTGATATTCTTTCTCCCCCTTTCTCTTTTTTCTCTCCCCTCCTCCTTCTCCTTCTTTCCTCTTTCTCTCTTTGTTACTATATCATTTTGTTCCTCCCCTATCTTGTTTTGCCCACCTTACATTTGTTTATTTTTCTTTGTCATTCATTACCACCCACCCTGACCCCAATCCCTTTGATTTCCTCATTTTCTTCTTCTTGTGTTCCTCTATCTTTTCCTCCTCCTCAGGTCATAAACGTGGAGCAGAGCTCTGTCTCCTTGATGCCATCTCGGGTTGAAATCTCCTTGGTCAAGGCTGACCCAGGATCCTGGGCCCAGCTGGAGCACCCCGATGCACTAGCTGAGAAGGCTAAGGCAGGGGTTGGGTTAGAGATGGATGAGGAAGAATCTGAGGATTCAGATGATGATCTGAGCTGGACAGAGGAGGAGGAAGAGGAGGAAGCAATGGGGGAATAGTGACACCAGTCAAGTATCTAGATAGGACCTCAGTGGTTCCCTTAGAATCTCAGAGACCAGGATATGGTTGGCCATGTGGTGTCATTGAGCAGCAGCAGGCTGAAGGAGGGGAGAACAAAAGTGTCCAAACCATGCTGTTTTTTTCCCTGAAATAAATCTTGTATTCTGCAGTTTCACATAGTGTCGTTCTCTCACCTCACTATCTATAAGATTGTCTTCATTCCCCCCAGCTTCTGTGTGTCTTTAACACACGTGTGTGAAAACAAGCACATGTACATTCAATCTGTTCTTTACAATCACCAGGTAATCTACTGAGTACTTATTGTGTGCCCAGTTGTGTGTTAGGTGGTTTAGAGCTATCTTTTTTTTTTTTTTTAATTTCAGGAAGAGCCATAACACTATTTTTTTTTTTACTTTTTATTTTTATTTATTTTTTATTTTTTTCCCCAGTGATTCATCAGTCAGTTTAGAGCTATCTGAGAAACAGAAGACTTATTTATTCCTCTCAGGAAAATTGTAGTCTGGCTGACAGACTAATCTACATGAAATAATAATAAACATTATCAGGTAGCTTAACTGAGTGTTAAATTGTACAGTACAGTTATTAAGAGCTATAGGAGTTGAGAGAGAGTGGAGTGATTAATGTGGACTATAGTAGAAAGGGAAAGCTCCATGGAAGAACATTTTTTAACAGCTTTGTTGGGATACAATTCACATATCATACAATTCACCCATTTAAAGTGTAAAATTCAGTGTTTTTTAAGTATACTCAGAGTTGTGCAACCACAATCAATTTTCATCACTCCAAAAAGAAACCCTATACCCATTAGCAGTCACTACCAGTGTCCCCCCAAACTCATAGCTGTGGACAACCACTAATGTACTTTCTGCCTCTATGGATTTACCTGTTCTGGATATTTCATATGACTGGAATCATATAATATGTGGGCTTTTGTAAGAGGCTTCTTTCACTTAGCATATGTTTTCACAGTTCCTCCATGTTGTAACGTGTATCAGTACCTCATTCCTTTTATGGCTGAATAATATTCCATTGTGCGGATATACCACATTATGTTTATTTCATCAATTGAGGTACCTTTGGGTTGTTTCCATTATTCTGAATAATGCTCCTATGAACATTTATATACAAGTTTTTATGTGGACTTTTGTTTTCACTTCTCTTGGATATATACCTAGGAGTATAATTTCTGGGTCAAATGGTAACTTTAACCTTTTAAGAAACTGCCAGTCTGTTTTCCAAAGAGGCTGTACCATTTTACATTCCCATCAGCAGTGTAAGGGTTCCAGTTTCTCCACATCCTCAATAACACTTGTTATTTGTCCTTTTTTATGGGTGTGAAGTGCAATTTCTTTTTTTTATTTTTTTTATTTTTTTATTTTTTTAAAGATTTTTTTTTTTTTTTTTTTTTTATTCATGAGAGACAGAGAGAGAGAGAGAGGCAGAGGGAGAAGCAGGCTCCCAAGGAGCAGGGAACCCGATGCGGGACTCGATCCCAGGACCCTGGGATCATGACCTGAGCCGAAGGCAGACGCTCAACCATCTGAACCACCCAGGCGCCCCACAATTTCATTATGGTTTTAACTGCATTTCCCCCATGATAATGATGTTGAGCATATTTTCATGTGCTTATTGGCCATTTGTGTTCTTATTTGGAGAAATGTCTATTCAAATCCTTTGCCCATTTGTTAACTTAGCTTGCCTTTTTATTGAGTTGTATGAATTTTTTTTTAAAGATTGTATTTATTTATTTGACAGAGATAAAATCTCTAAATAAAATAAAATTTAAAAAAGAGAGAAAGGCAGTATAGGCCTTTTAAAAATGTAGATTCTTTTTTAAAAATATTTTTTATTTACTCATTTGAGAAAGAGTGAGCCTGAGCAATAGCACGAGCAGGGGGTAGGGACAGAGAAAGAGGGAGAAGCAGACTCCCAGCTTAGCAAGGAGCCCAATGCAGGGCTCGATCCCAGGACCCTGGGATCATGACCTGAGCTAAAGGCAGACGTTTATTTTATTTTATTTTATTTTATTTTATTTTATTTTATTTTATTTTATTTTTTTAAAGATTTTATTTATTTATTTGACAGAGAGAGACACAGCGAGAGAGGGAACACAAGCAGGAGGAGTGGGAGAGGGAGAAGCAGGCCTCCCGCCCAGCAGGGAGCCGATGCGGGGCTCGATCCCAGGACCCTGGGACCATGACCTGAGCCGAAGGCAGACGCTCAACAATTGAGCCACCCAGGCGCCCCTATTTTATTTTTTTTTAAGATTTTATTTATTTATTTGACAGAGAGAGGGAACACAAGCAGGGGGAGTGGGAGAGGGAGAAGCAGGCTTCCCGCCGAGCAGGGAGCCCGATGTGGGGCTCGATCCCAGGACCCTGGGACCATGACCTGAGCCGAAGGCAGACGCTTAACAACTGAGCCACCCAGGCGCCCCAAGGCAGACGTTTAAATGAGCTACCCTGGTGCCCCTAAAATGTAGATTCTTTTTTTTTTTTAAGATTTTATTTATTTGACAGAGAGAGACACAGTGAGAGAGGGAACACAAGCAGGGGGAGTGGGAGAGGGAGAAGCAAGCTTCCCGCGGAGCAGGGAGCCCGATGCGGGGCTGGATCCCAGGACCCTGGGATCATGACCTGAGCCAAAGGCAGACGCTTAACAACTGAGCCACCCAGGTGCCCCTAAAATGTAGATTCTTAATCAGAGGAGTGATAATTTCTTTCTTGAGTCTCCTTTGAGTTAGATTTACTCCCTCAACAGGGTGACCAGGAATCTGGGAGATTCAAACTGTAAGAAACTTCACACTAGGAAGCTTCACCAAGCCTCAAAATGATCTCAAATTCTTTTTTTTTTTTTTAAGATTTTATTTATTTATTTGACAGAGAGAGACACAGTGAGAGAGGGAACACAAGCAGGGGGAGTGGGAGAGGGAGAAGCAGGCTTCCCACTGAGCAGGGAGCCCGATGCGGGGCTCGATCCCAGGACCCTGGGATCATGACCCGAGCCGAAGGCAGACGCTTAATGACTGAGCCACCCAGGCGCCCCATCAAATTCTTTTCATAGCACCCTTTTCTCTCAGTTCAGATTCAAGGAACATAAGGTCTCATTGGGAGCTAGAAGTAAGATGGAGGTGGGAGAACGGACATGGGCAGCAAAGGTAAGGGGTCACAGGACAGCATGGCTGAGGATTTGGAGATTGAGGCAAGATTAGGGGATATTGGAGAATGCATCCAGGGAATGCATCTCAGCCTCACAGAGAAGTTTGATCAGAGTTAAAGGGGCTTCCTGGACTTCCAGGAAATTCAGCATTTCTGGCTCATTTCTCTGCTCTCATTATATGGATTTGAAGTACAAATAAAGTTTTCCCCTTGACCTGAACCTTTCAGATCCTTTCAAACCCTGGCAGCGGTCTACTTTTAATGTCATTTTTCTACAGGTGAGTTGACATCAATAGGGGCTTTGATGGACATTTAAAAAATTTAGAGGTGTAGAATGCATATAGAAAAGTGCAGAAAGTGCACTAATCTTAAATGTACAACTTTTTTCTATCTTATCAAAATCAGGGAACCAGCAACTACTCAGATTTCCTGGAGAGGATGAAGGTGAGGAATCAAAAAGTTCAAGTAACCCTTGTTGTATATAAACTTGATCTATAAAATTTCAAGTTTATAGAATTAATAACATAATGTATTTATTTTACATAGTCCAAAGCCTAAAATGTAAGAAAGTTTCAAGCAGGTGCATAACATTAATAATAATAACAACAACAATAACCATAGCTACTGTTTCTCATACAAACTAACCTGCCAGACACTATGCTAAGTGCTTTGCATGCGTTATCTCATTTACTTCCCTACTTCCCACCATCAAATGTACATATCTGTTCACATTAGCACAAATCCTCTCCTTACCTCCTTTACACTTCTTATTTCTTCCCATTGTACTTTGTATCCTGTTCCCTCACACCTTCCCAGGAACTTTATACTATTAATTATCCTTTTTCTCTCCTGTTTATTCAACCTTTCCCTCTCATTGGATATTTTCATTGACATTTAAACATGCTCAAGTCTCCGATTTTACAAAAACAATTTCCCTTGACTACATAACCCTTTCCAACTGCTACTTAACTCCTCTCTCTCCTTTATAAGTGAACTTCTTGAAATAACTATTCATTTTCTATTTCCACCTTCTTATTCCCTTCAAAACACACTTCAATTTGACTTCCAACCCACTCAGTCTGTAGTGATAAGGTCACTTTGGAACATCAAGTCACTAAATCCAATGGGTACTTTTTAGTCCTTGTCTTACTTGATCTCACAAGCAAAAATTGACACTCATGATGGTTTCTTCCTTGAAATAACATTCAATACATTGGCTTCTATGACCCACGGCTCCTCTTGGCTGTCCTCCTACTTCTCTGGCCATTCCTTTCAGTCTCCTTTGCAGGCTCTTCGTTTTCTACCTGGCCATCAAATGATGAAGTTCCTCAGGATGTAGCCCTAGTCTTGCTCTCTTCTTATATATAACTCTTCTAGACATTTTCAATTATGCCCATGACTTCAAATACCACCCACATGCAGATGACTCACACATTTTTATCTCTAGGTCATATCTGTCCTTTGAGGTCCAGATTTGTATATTACAGTAATAATAGCTAACACATATTTAGAACAGTGTTTGGCATATATAGTAAGTACTATATAAGTGTTTGCTATTGTTAGTACTACTATTACTCCTCTTTCTCTTCACCAAAAGCTTTCACTTCAGACTATTAGGAAAGTTGGGGTGTTTTTTTCTCTTGGAGAGGAGGGACACATCTTCAATATCCAATTTTATAATGTTTCAATAAGAAAATAGGATTTTCTTTTTTTTTAAAGATTTTTATTTATTTATTTGACAGAGAGAGAGACAGCGAGAGAGGGAACACAAGGAGGGGGAGTGGGAGAGGGAGAAGCAGGCTTCCCGCTGAGCAGGGAGCCCGATGCGGGGCTCGATCCCAGGACCCCGGGACCATGACCCAAGCCGAAGGCAGACGCTAAACAACTGAGCCACCCAGGCGCCCAAAAATAGGATTTTCTTGACAGTCAGGTTTTGCTAGTCCACAAAGTGATAACATATTTAACATACCATTGCCTCAGCTCTAGGATTAAGGGAGATTGTATTCACCTGCTGAAGGAATGCAGCATCATGTATAGAATGCCACTGTGCTAACCACTTCTACCCACATTATTTTACTTAATCCTCACACCTGCTCTGTGAGGTAGGTATTATTATCCCAAATTTTTATAGATGAGGAAACCAAGACTCAGGGCAGGAAATAGCTTGCTTGAAGTAACATAGCTACTGATTAAAACTCAGTCATTGCTGAGAGCTGTCCTAGAGCCATTTGAGAATATCAAAAACCTAAGGACCCAACTGAGGTCTTAGAAGAGGGGTCTTAGAAGAGAAGCATAACACCAAGCCACTCTAGCCTAGCCGAGTCCCTTTGACAAGTCTATCTAGGAACCAGCGAAGCATTTGGTGGATCAGTGATATCTCACACTGATGTAACACCTTTCCAAAAAACTTTTACACCAGATTCAGAGTTACTATTTCTGGGATCCTTGCTTCCACTGTCCCCTTTCTCCGTTTCTGCTCCCCAAGTCCCAGAACACTGCTACAGGGAGAACCGAGCAGACCAATATAAATTCGTGCTGTCCAATATCAACTTGGCCCTTGCAGCTGCTCAGCAACCCTTTTATTTGTCTCATACGTTCCCTGGCACTCTCCCCACAGAGGCTGTTCCCTGATCTTCTTCTCAAATTCCAGCTCCTCCGGTTCCACTCCTTCAGACTAATACACACGCTTTCATGAGATGCTTGACAATTCAATAACATTGTTCTAAAACTTTTTTTTTTAGGGAATTTAAAACATGTACAAAAGTAGACAGAATAGTATAATGAATCCCCATTTACCAAACACTCAGCTTCAACTAGTATCAACTTTCACACACTCGTTTCATCTATCTCCTTTCCATATTATTTTAGAGCATATCCCAGACATGATATCATTTCATACTTAAATATTTTAGTATGTATCATTAAGAGGTAAGAATCCTTTTTTTTAAAAAAAAATCATAGTTGTAATACCATTAGCACACATAAACAAGCAATATTCCCTTTAATATCATTAAGTGCCAATCAGTATTTAAATTTCCAATAGTTTCATAAGTGTCAAAAGAATTTTTTACAGCTTTTTTGTTTGAATCAGTATCCAAATAAAGCCTACACATTGTGATTGGTGGATATGTATTGTATGTCACTTTTACCTATTTTTTTAAGTAAGCTCTATGCCCACTGTGGGGCTTGAACTCATGACCCAGAGATTGAGTCATATGCCAGGCACCCCATATGTCACTTTTAAACTAAAGGTTCCCTTTCATCTCTTTTTTTCCTTGCAATTTTTTACTGAGGAAATCAGATTATTTTTCAGTAGAGTTTTGTCTGGGTTTTGCTGATTGCATCTCTGCTGTACAGTTTAAAATATTTCCTTGACCTCTGTTGTATATATTGGTAAAATCAGTGTCTGTACAATGCATCTTTTTTATTCATTGTCCTATTTTCAGTGGGGTGGGGAAATTGTCCGTGTGACCAAAGAAGTGGAAGGTGTCTGGCTTGGCAAGCAACTCAGGAAAGAGCTAGGACTCTTTAGCAGTACTGAAACAGATGGTTGGGGTCAGAGCTCAATAAATAGTAACGGAGGTCCAGGCAAGATAGGATGGGTGAGGGGCCGTGCAGTGTCAGATTTCCACTCTGCTGGTATGTAGAGCAGGACAGGCAAGGAAGTGGTGATCAGGCTGAAGTCAGAACTGGAAAAGGAGATGTAGTACTTGAGGTAGCAGTTGGGATTATTTCTCAGGGATTACTCTACTTGCTATACCCTGTTTTCTAAATATATCTTTTCCATTCGTTCCCACCTCTGTGCCTTTGCCCAGGATGTTTCCTCTGTTTGGAATATCATCTCCTTTGTCTCCACATATCCAAATCCTATTTATCTTTAATGACCAGTGCAAGTTTTTTGTTTTCCATATTTTTGCTTGTAGAATCATAAAATATCTCTAAAAGGGTAAATAAGAGATCAAGAATATTGATTGCTTGGAGCGCCTGGGTGGCTCAGTTGGTTAGACATCTGACTCTTGGTTTCGGCTCAGGTCGTGATCTCAGGGTCATAGGGATTGAGCCCTGCATCGGGCTCCGCACTCAGCATGCAGTCTGCTTGAGATTCTCTCTAAATAAATAAATAAAACCTAAAAAAAAAAAAAGAATATTGATTGCTTTTCCAGGAAGGGAATTGGATGGCTAGAGGACAGGGCTGGAAGGAAGAAAGATATTACTGATTTGTTGCAGGAGAGACACTGATGAAAGTGTCTACTATGAATTCGGTAGAAATAGAAGCAGGGAGATTGAGTAGAATGAGGAGGGTCTGGAACAGCCTCTGTGGGGAGAGTGCCAGGGAACATATGAGACAAATAAAGGAATTGCTGAGCAGCTGCAAGGGCCAAGTTGATATTGGACAGCATGAATTTATATTGGTCTGCTCGGTTCTCCCTGTAGCAGTGTTCTGGGATTTGGGGAGCAGAAAGGAAGAAAGGGGACAGTGAAAGCAGGGATCCCAAAGACCATAACACTGAATCTGGTGTAACTGGGAGATAACTGATCTGGATGAAGTGAGAGGTAAAGTACCTAGGGGTTCCACTGAGATTAGAGTTGAAGAGATCAGAGACAAACCAGTTGTTTGGAGAAGTGTTTCATCAATGTGAGATATGAATGATTAACCAAGGGACTCATTGGTTCCCAGATAGGCTTGTCAAAGGGACTCTTCTAGGACTCCACTGGGGTCCTTAGGTTATGGATATTCTCAAATGGCTCTAGAACAGGGGTTTTAAGGTGGAATTCATCACTGAAATTGGAGCTTCTGCAAGAGGCATGGTGGGAGGAGTAGCAAAAAATTAAACTACTCTTTATTGAGCCTTTAATGTGATCTAAGCTCTGTAATAAATCTGTCTATTCTGTTATCTTTTTCTGTCTCTATATAATATATACGTGTATCTCAAATGAGAATATATTTAATTCTCAAAACAGTGTATTAAAAGCATTATTATTGTAATTTTTTTAAAGATTTTATTTATTTATTTATTTGAGAGAGAGAAAAACAGAGATAGTGAGAGAGAGCACAAGCTGGGAGGAGAGGGAGAAGCAGGGAGCCCGACGCGGGGCTCGATCCCAGGACCCTGGGATCATGACCTGAGCCAAAGGCAGACGCTTAACTGACTGAGCCACCCAGGCGCCCTTATTATCATTTTTATAAAATGAGGAAATTGAGCTTCAGGGGGATTACATAATTTTCCCTAGGTCGCACAGCTATCAAGTGTCAGAGCCTGGGACAGAAATCTAGGTCTTGACTATAAAGCCCGTGTTCTTTGGTATTCCAGCAGTACTTTCTAGCAAACACCTCCCTCCCTCCACAAATGAATCCTATTTTGCCAGTGACATCTGTTATAAAATTATAGATGCATTATCACCAAAAATAGTTATACACTGAATTGAAAACTTTTGATGAGTAAAGAGTTCATTGAGTAGGATGGAAGAGATACTTAGAAGCAGTGAAACTAATTGAAGATAATTGGCAGTGGTCCAGGGGAGAAAGCTAAGACCCTAGACTAAGTGGACATGATAGTAAGAATGGAGGAGAGAGTCATAGATGTAAGAGATATGTCTTAGTTCAGGCTGCTATGACAAAGTATCATAGTCTGGGTAGTTTATAAACAACAGAGATTTATTTCTCATAGTTCTGGAGGCTGGAAGTCTGAGATCAGGGTACCAACACAGTTGAGTTCTGATGAGGGTCCTCTACTAGGTGGAGAGCAGAGAGAGGAAGCAAGCTGTCTCATGACTCTTAAAAGGGTACTAATCTTATTTATGACCTCATCTAATCCTAATTACCTCCCAGAGACCCTACCTCCTAATACCATCATATTGGGGGGGGGTAGGATTTCAATATATGAATTATAAGGGGACATAGTCAGTCTGTAACAAGATAGTTCCACAGGTAAGAATGAAAGTAATATGGCTGTGCTGTTCTGTGTTTCTTGAACTTACACAACTCACTCCCTCCTCAGTGCCTCTGTAATATCTGATCCCCCTGCCTGGAATAGTCTCCTTCCAGGTTTTTGAATAGCTGGCTCCTTCTTGTTATCCATGTCTCAGCTCGTGATAGGTAACCAATTCATTATCTTGAAAATTAATCAATAAAGGGAGAGAATCAAGCATTTATCCTGCCTTTCCTATCTGAATTGGGTAACAAAATAGATGGGGTGATATGTCTTTTTACAAAAGTATTCCAATGAATGAAAAGCAATAATAAAATCAGAACATCACTTTTTGGCAATCCTTGATAAATAGATATAAATAGTAAGCATCAACAGCTTCTAAGATTATAAAGAGACAACAGATATTGTATCCATCCAATAGTCATACCAAAGAGATGGAACCCGAGTTTGATTTAGTCTTTGGATCCAGCTGCCAATTTGTAGGAAATAGACAGGAACTGCACAATGCCTGGGTAATCAGCAAAATCCACAGGTAGAAGCTTTACAGGTCAAACTGCTCAAGTTCTTCCACAAAAAAAAAAAAAAAAATCACCTCTCAGAGAGGCCTTTCTTGACCATCCCCTCTAAATTAGCACCTACTGTCCACGTTACTATCACATTACACCATTTGATTTTCCCCATAGCCTTTATCATCAACTGAGGTTTCTTTACATGAGAAACAGTATAGCATTAACAGTTAAGAGGAGAAACTATAACATCAGGCTGCCTGGGTTCAAATCTTGACTACTTAAGATCTATGTGCCTCAGTTTCCCCAACTGTAAAATGGGATTAATAACAGTGCCTAGAGGGGCACCTGGGTGGCTCAGTCGTTAAGTGTCTGCCTTCGGCTCAGGTCATGATCCCAGGGTCCTGGGATTGAGCCCCACATCGGTCTCCTTGCTCAGCAGGGAGCCTGCTTCTCCCTCTCCCACTCCCCCTGCTTGTGTTCCTGCTCTCGCTATCTCTCTCTGTCAAATAAATAAAATCTTTAAAAAAAAACAAAACAGTGCCTAGATCATAAGGTCATTAGTAGTATTAAATGAGTTAACATAGCTAAAGAGCTTAGTACAGTGTCTGGTATAGGGTAAGCATTATAAAAATGTTAACACTATTAATGCATAATCAGTTTTTTATTTGTACATTATTTCTTTCACTAGAATATAAGTCTGTATTTATGCACTGTTCCCAGAACCTAAAACTGCCTAGCACATATATAATAAATATTTGTTGAATGACGGGCCTGGATTAGAGTGGCAAAGAATAGACAAGAAAGAGACACATAAGATATTATTTAAAAAGAAGAAACAAACCTTGGACTTGGTGATTTTTTTTTTTCTGATATGGGATGGAATGGTATAAGATGACTACTCCAAGGCTTCAAGTTTAAGTAATAGGTAGAAGGCTAGTGCTTTTAACAAAAATAGAAGTGGGAACTAGAGCTAATATTTGAATATTCTGATAATTTTATTTTAGATATGAGTTTGAAATTATGGCAAAATATGAGTAGAAATGCTAGCAGGAAGTTAACTGTAAATACAAAATTAGAATTCATGAGAAAATCCAGCACTGAAAATAGATTTGAGTATCATCTTCATCAATGTGAGACTTAAATATTCAACTTTCATCTTTAAAAAAACAAAAACTGCAAAAGTGAATAAAATGGAAAATAAAATATTTGAACCCTTAAATTTATCCTTCAGAGGAAGTCACTGTTAGTTTGGTGTGTATCCTTTCAAACATTTTCTATGCATTTGCAAACATATTGGCATATAACATGTAGGGACATAGTAAAAGTCCAAGTGGCTATCTATATACATATGGAGAAATTTGTTTTTTCTTTTTGGCCAATTTGAAATCATTCTATAATATTTTTCCATTGCTTGCTTAGTCATTAAATATGTCACTCTATAGTCCTTGAAGATATTTCCATGTCAATATGTATAGATCTCTGACATTCTTTTTTGTGCTGCATAGTACTTGATTGTACATATATGCTATAATTTATCTATCTGTTCCCCTACTGATGGACACTTAGGTTGTTTCCAGTTTTTTGTTATTACAAATTATGCAGCAATGAAAATCATTTTACATGTATCTTTACTATTTGTGCTAATATTTCTTAAAGATAGATTCTTAGAAGTGGAATTGCTGAAAAGAAGACATATTACATTTTTATATATCTTATATATCTAAAGAAGACATATACATTTTTATATATCTAAAATGTTAATAGAGGGGAGCCTGGCTGGCTCAGTCAGAAGAGCACATGACTCTTGATCTCAGGTCATGAGTTCGAGCCCCACATTGGTGTAGAGATTACTTAAAAAATAAATTTAAGGGATGCCTGGGTGGCTAAGTCGGTTAAACGTCTGCCTTCAGCTCAGGTCATGATCCCAGGGTCCTGGGAATGAGTCCCACATTGGGCTCCTTCCCACATCGGGCTCCTTGCTCAGCGGGGGGCCCGCTTCCCCCCCCCCCCTCCGCCCCCCCCCCCCCCCCCGCTTGTGTGTGCTCTCTGTCTCTCTCCCTCTCTCTGGCAAATAAATAAAACCTTAAAAATAAATAAATAAATAAATAAATAAATAAATAAATTTTTTAAAATGTTAATAGGGGAGCACCTGGGTGGCTCAGTGGGTTAAGCTTCTGCCTTCAGCTCAGGTCATGATCCCGGGGTCCTGGGATCGAGCCCCACATCAGACTCCTTGCTCAGTGGGGAGCCTGCTTCTCCTGCTCCCTCTCCTGCTCCCTCTGCTGCTCGCCCTGCTTGTGTTCTCTCTTTCTCAAATAAATAAATAAAATCTTTTAAAAAAGTAAAATATGTTAATAGGTACTATTCAATTTCCCTCCACAAAAACTATTCCAATCGACATGGCCATCCAGCAATGTATGAGGTACCAGTTTCCCCAATAACCTCATCAATACTTTGTTATCAATTAAAAAATATTTATCAACCAGATGTGCAAATGATGGTATCTCATTTTTATTTTGCATTTCCTCTGATTACAAGAAAGGGTGAGGGGCAGCTGGGTGGCTCAGTTGGTTAAGCATCCAACTCTTGATTTTGGCTCAGGTCACGATCTCAGGGTCCTGGGATCAAGCCCCAAGTGGAGCTCCGTGCTCAGCAGGGAGTCTACTTGAGATTCTCTCTCCCTCTTCCCATCCCCCACTTGCAATCTCTCTCGAATAAATAAAATCTTTTTTTTTTTTTAAAGATTTTATTTATTTATCTGAGAGAGAGAATGGGAGACAGAGAGCATGAGAGGGGGAGGATCAGAGGGAGAAGCAGACTCCCCGCCGAGCAGGGAGCCCGATGTGGGACTCGATCCCGGGACTCCAGGATCATGACCGGAGCTGAAGGCAGTTGCTTAACCAACTGAGCCACCCAGGCGCCCCAGTAAAATCTTTTAAAAAAACAAAGGGTGAGGGGCACCTAGGTGGCTTAGTCATTAAGCGTCTGCCTTCGGCTCAGGTCATGATCCCAGGGTCCTGGAATTGAGCCCCACCTGGGGCTCCCTGCTCAGCGGGAAGCCTGCTTCTCCCTCTCCCACTCCCTGCTTGTGTTCCCTCTCTCGCTGTCTCTCTCTGTCAAATAAAATCTTTTAAGAAAATAAAAATAAAAAACAAAGGGTGAGCATTTTTCTTTTTTACTAAATATTCATATACAGACTTTCAATTAAACTTAGTTTTCAGGGGCACCTGGGTGGCTCAGTTGGTTGAGTGTCTGCCTTTGGCTCAGGTCATGATCATGGGGTCCTGGGTTTGAGTCCCGCATTGGGCTCCCTGTTTGACAGGGAGCCTGCTTCTCTAAAAAATATTAAATAAATAAACAAACAAACTAAACGAATTAACTAACTTAGTTTTCAGCCCCATGTGTCATGCTCATTTTCTTTTCTTGGATCCTGGAGCCTTTCCATAGTTTTAGTGGTAAAATTGCCCCTTCTCATCTGTATCCTTTTTTTTTTCCTCAGTTTTTTTAAGTAGGCTCCATGCCCAGTGTGGAGCCCAACGCAGGGCTTGAACTCACAACCCTGAGATCAAGACCTGAGCTGAGATTGAGAATTGGACACTTAACTTACTGAGCCATCCAGGCACCCCCTGGGTGGCTCTGTATCCTTGGCCTAGAATTTCTTCCTAGCTACTATTTCAGGTACCATTTCTCAAATGGCTTTCCTGCTTCTAGAGAACACCTGGAACTTTTTGTCCTTTGTGTTTGTACATATTTTATATATTAGTATACTTTTAGTGGTGTCTCAGAAGGGTTCTGAAATGCTATATTTGTCATACTAAATTCCCACATAAGGGGCGCCTGGCTGGTTCAGTCAGTGGAGCATGTAACTTGGTCTTGGGGTTGTAAGTTCGAGCCCCAACTTGGGTATAGAGATTACTTTAAAAAATAAATTCCCACATGTAACTGCCTCTCTATTCAGTTCCACTTGTTTGTCTATCCTTTCTTATTTTTTATTTTTTAAAGTACTCTGTACACCCAACATGGGGCTCCAATTCATAACCCCAAGGTCAAGAGTCTCATGCTCTACCAAGTAAGCCAGCCAGGCACCCCTGTTTGTCTATTCTTGAAGCATATCACACCTTTATATAGTAATTTTATATCTGGTAGGCAAGTCTTCCCTTATTTCTTTTTTCTATCTTTTAAAAGTTTCTTGGCTTTTTCTGTATATTCTTTCAGATAAACTTCAGAACCAACTTGTCTGGTATTCACACCCTATCCCCCCCAATCCCAATGAGATTGTTATGGAAATTTATAGTTATTTGAAATTTTTTTCAATTGTAAAACCTCTTATTGAGGAATATTACATATAGCCTTCAGCAATATTTTATAGTTTTATTCATATAAATGTTTTATACATATCTTTTCTATGTGATTTCATTTTTAAGTAATCTCTACATCCAACATGGGGCTTGAACTTACAACCCTAAGATAAGAGTCAGATGCTCTACTGACTGAGCCAGACAGGCACTCCTTTTTGTACATTCCTTGTTGGATTTACTTCTGTCATTTTTTTCCATTACTATGAATGGGATCTTTTTCCCCATTATATTTTCTAATTGGATATTTTAATATAAAGAAATTTTTTATAGAGAAGTTATTGATTTCAAACAAACTCTTCCTATTTAATTATTTCTCAGTTGATTTTCTTAGATTATATATCCTATGTAAACAAGGACATTTTATGACTCTTCCTTTACAATATTTATAACTTTTATCTTCTTTTAATGTTTTCACTAGAACCCGTAGAAGAATGTTGAGTAGTGGTATTTGTAAAAACAGGTGAGTATTCTTGATTTGTTCTGACTTCAAGGTGAATGCCACTAATATTTCGCTATGGAGTATGATGGTTGTCATTGTTATCTATACTCTATCAAGTTATAAATTCTCTTGTTCCTAGCCTACTGAGAAAATATTTTTAAGGTACTACAAACACAAGCTAAAAAATTCAAATAGTATAAAAGAGTAGGTGAAGAGATGCCCATCTCTATTCCCCAGTTTCCCAATTCCCTTACTGAGAAGCTATTCCTATTAACAATTTTTATGTGAACTACCAGAAATAAATCAATGCAGATATAAGAATATATGTGAAAAAATATGTATGTGAATATGTTATTTTGTACACAAAGAGTGTTGTACTATAAACACCTTCTAAACCCTGTGGGTTTGTTGTTGTTGTTGTTGATAAATCAGCTGTCAGTCATTTCTTTGTAGGTAATCTATCTTTTCTTTTTAGCTCTTTTTTTTCCTACTTTCATTATGGAAAATTTCAAACATACAAGAGTAAAGAAAACAGTATACTGAATCCCCATGTACCTGTCACCCAGCTTCAGTGATTATTAACTCATGGCCAATCTTGTTTCATCTATATTCCCCTAAGACCTGCTCCCCAACCTGCACACCAAGGTTATTCTGAAGCAAATATCAGACATCGTATTACTTCATTTTATCCATAAACATTTTGGTATGTATCTCTAAAATATAAGGACTTTTATTAAACATTGCAATAAAACCATCACAATTCTTTAACTATCATCAAATGTTATAGTTACTGTTCACATTTTCCTGATTGTCTCAAACATTTATGTGTTTATTTTGAGTTTGTTGTCAAGGATTGTCAGGCTCCAAATGAGGACTATACATTGCAATTGGTTGATGTTTCTTAAATCTCTTAATCTATAGGTACCCCCTCCTTCTCCCCCTCCTTTTATTCTCCCATGGGATTTATTTGTTGAAGAAACTGGGTAGTTCATCCTGTAGTGCTTCCTATAGAATGGATTTTAGTGATTGCATCCCTGTGGTGTTGTTCCCCTGTTCTTTTTATTTCCTGAATATTGATTAGATCTAAGGCTTGATTAGATTTAGATTCTGGTTCTATTTTTTCCTCTTTTGGGGGGCAAGAATATGTCATAGGTAGTGTTGTATACTTTTATAAGTAGGTAACAAGCCTCTTGCTCCTTTTAAGATATTCTCTTTGTTGTTTTTGAAGTTTCACTACAATGTGTCTAGGTGGGGATTTCTTTCTTTGTTTCTTTTTCATGTTTGGGATTCCTAAATCTTGGAGATTGGCATCTTTCACCAATTCTCAGCTATTTTTTTCTTCAAATACTGCTGTTCCACTGTTTTCTCTATTCTTCACCTGAACTCCAGTTGGACATCACCTGTAAGCATGGGGCCTTTTAAACTTAGGCTGTAGGGGGGTGCTTGGGTGGCTCAGTTGGTTAAGCATCTGGCTCTTGGTTTGGGCTCAGGTCATGATCTCGCAGTGGTAGGATCAGGCTGCATCGTGCTCTGTGCTCAGTGCCGGGTGGGGCTGGGGTCGTTCTGCTTCAGATTCTCTCCCTCTCCCTCCCGCTCACTCTCTCTCAAATAAACAAACAAACTTAAGCTGTAGGCCACCAGAGATCAGATGACTTCAGAGCAAAAGTCTGCTCCAGAACTTACCCAGCAGAGTTGTGGTTATTCATTGTTTCCTGTACTTTACTCTCAGTGTACCATATATATGTATATGGATGGAGATATATATATCTGTACACACTTAAAAATATATCTTGAAATTCATTCCATATCACTGTATAATCTACCTCATTCCTTTCTCTTTTTTCCTTTTTTTTAAAGATTTTATTTATTTGACAGAGAGAGACACACTGAGAGAGGGAACACAAGCAGGGGGGTGGTAGAGGGAGAAGCAGGCTTCCCACCGAGCAGGGAGCCCGATGTGGGGCTCGATCCCAGGACCCTGGGATCATGACCCGAGCCCAAGGCAGCTGCTTAACCGACTGAGCCACCCAGGTGCCCCAGTTCATTCCTTTTTTTCATGTATTGAGGTATAACTTACATTTTAGTAAGATGCATGTATCTTAAGTATATATTTTTATATGCGTATACATCTTTGTAACCTCCCCCCAGGTCTAAATATAGAACATTTCCAGCACCACAGAAGGCTGGCTCCTTGTGCTCCCTCTTTTTACCCACTCCCAAGATTAACTACATTCTGACTTCTTTGGTCATAGATTAGTTTTGCCTATATTTGAATTTCATATAAAGGGTATGTACTCTTTTTGCCTCTAACTTCTTTCATTCAGCATTTTCTGTGAGCTTCATCTATGTTGTTGAATATATCAGTAGTTCTTTTTCATTGTTGTGTAGAATTCTACCTTCTTTAAATTAACTTCCATTTTATGGATATATCATAATTTAGTTAACCAATCCTCTACTGATGGACATTTAAGTGTTTTTTTTCAGTCTTTTGTTACTACAAACACTGCATATTTATTCATGTATCTTTGCCAATATGTGTAAGTATATCGGTGGGATAAAATCTTAGATATGTTGGAGTGCTAGGTGAAAGATTATGTGCATTATTAATTTTTTTAAGATTTTATTTATTTATTTATTTATTTGAGAGAGGGGAGAGGAGCAGAGGGAGAGGGGCAAGCAGACTCCGCACTGAACGTGGAGCCTGATGTGGGGCTTGATCCCACAACCCTGAGATCATGACCTGAGCCGAAATCAAGAGTTGGGCCCTTAACTGACTGAGGCACTCAGGTGCCCTGTGCATTATTAGTTTTAATAAATAATGCCAAATTGCCTTCAAAGAGGATGTATTATATTAAATAACAATATATGTGAGGGCCTGTTTCCCAGCATCTTTGCCAACTATTAACAAATATTTTTATCTTTGCTGATCTGACAGGTAACACATAGAAACATGTAGTTAATACATATTTTTTAACTAAAAATACATGCACATGGTAAGAAAATTCAAGCAATATGAAAGGATATACAATGAAAGTTATATATTACCCCTACTCCTAGTCCCTAGTTCCCCTGGTTCCCTTTCCAGACTACCACTATTGTCAGTTTCTCATGAATCTTCCAGATACATTCTGTGCATATCATGCATATGCAAGTATAAATGGGTGCATGTGTGTGCACATGTGTTTGGATATCTCTATCTGGCAGATACTTTGATGAAAACAAGTTTACTTTCCCCCTTCCCCTTAAATATCTATATCTATATATCTATATCCATTTCTTCTCTCTTTTTTTTTCACAAATGGCAGCAGGCTATTCACTCTGCTTTTTTCATTTAACATATCTTTGAGATTGTGTCATAATACATTTACAGCTGCCTTTTCTTTTTTATGGTTATATCATTTATTTAACCAGTTCCAGGCATTTTCATTGTTTTCAATATCCTGTTATTACAATCTCCTTGAACACACTTATTTGTATACATCTGACAGTATATTTATAGGATAAATTCCTAGAAGTATGGTTTGTGGATCAAAGTGGTTAGTGGCTGATGTGATTCCCTGCCCAAAATCCATTCTGCATCTTCCCCATTGTTTAATGGTCATAAAGTTTGAAGGGGTGGAATTGATCTCAGCCCCAGCTTCTGGCTGGGGTGCACCACCCTCCTAACCCAATCAGGGTAAGCCCATCCCCCATGCCTTAGTGATTGGTTCTGACTACCCAGGCCATAGCCAATGAATGCAAACCATTGTCCTGTCAAGGGGATTGCTCAGGAATGAGCCATTGACCCAATTCAAGTTAATGAAATGTTAGAGGATGTTTGTTGAAATATTTGGGAGAAGGTTTTTGGTTTTGGTTTTGTTCTTTGCTCGTCTGAGACAGATAACAGAAGCCAACTTTGTCTCTTCTTTTGGACAGTGTGGTATGGCTGATTTGAAGCCTTCAAATGCTACAGCCCTTTTGCTACCAAGAAGGAAGTCAAATCTATGATGAAGTTCACACTTTGGAAGACAGATCTGACAGAAAGAAATTAGGTCCTTGGTGATATTGTTGATCCATGGAATCAAATCAACTGCAGAGTTCTCTCATCCCCTGGAATTTGCATTTGTATGAACCCATAAATCCTCTTTATTGTTTAAGCCTATTGGAGTTGGGTTTTCTGTTACCAATAAAAAGGCATATGTACTTTAAAAGTTTTTGATAAGTCGCCTTCCCAAAGTTATACCAATTTACAATGCCAACAACAAAATACAAGAGTGTCTATTTCACCCCACCCTTGCCAAAACAATGTATTGTCAAACTTTCTGATATTGCCATTTCTACTGGAAAAGAGTGTTATCTCATTGTATTTTTAACATGATCTTTTTATCATGAGTAAGGTTAAGCTTCTTTCTAATATGTTTCAAAGTCACATGTATTTCCTTTGTGTGTATGTGAATATATGTGTATATTGCTCATGTCCTCTGCCTAGTTTTCTATTTCTCTTTTTCTTATTGCTTCGTAGAAGCTTTTTGTATACTAAGAAAATCAGGCCTTTGTCAAATGGGTTGTAATATTTTTTCTGAGTTTCTCCTTTGGCTTTCGATTTTACTTTTATTTCGTTTTTTTTTTTTTATTTTATTTGCATTTATTCTATGCAGAATTTTACTCCCAGGCTGTAAGTTTTTGTTTCTTCAGTTTCTTCTGTGATACCTGTTTTCTTCTGCGTAACTTCCTCTTCTGGTTTAGGAACAGTCTGCTCTTTTTCGGTAAGGATCATCTCAATGTGGCAGCGAGAGCTCCTGTATGGGTTAATCCACCCATGAGCCCTGTACGTTCTACGCCGCAGTTTTTGGGGCTTTGTTCACCTGGATGTGCTCAATGACCAGAGGATCTACATCTGAACCTCTAAGTTCAGCATTACTCTCTCATTTTTAAGCATGCGCAGTAAAAACTCAGCACTCTTCTTGGGCCACCAACCCTATGTCCAGCCCACCATTTGGCCCCAGGTACACCTCCCAACTCCACCATTGTAGTGAGATTTGGCACACCCTGCTTCTGCAAAGTGATGTCTTTCAGATACTTGGTGGCTTTTCAGATATGCATACCCTTGATGGCCTGGGCAGTTTCACGTGTGTTATTAAAGTGAACACAAAGATTTGAACCTCTTGATTTGGATGATTTCATAGGGTTTTCTGGGTCAAGTGAATAGTGAACCATTTTCAAAGGTCACCTCAGGCCACTATAGGGGAAGAAGAAGAGCGGTGGCTCCTGGGAGAATTCATGAGAACTCAATCTCCTATTTTTGTATTTTTTAATGGCCAAATATGTATAACATGAAATTTACCATTTTATTTTTTTATTTTTTTAAAGGTTTTATTTGTTCATTTGAGAGAGAGAAAGAGAGCACGAGCGGGGATGGGGAATAGAGTGGGGGAGAGGCGGAGGGTAAGGGAGAAGCAGACTCCCTGCTGAACAGGGAACCCCATGGAGGGCTCAATCCCAGGACTCTGGGATCATGACCTGAACCGAAGGCAGACGCTTAACCGACTGAGCCACTCAGGCACCCCATGATTGTGTGATTTTTATTTTTTATTATGTTAATGTGGTGTATCACATTGATTGATTTGCATATGTTGAACCATCCTTGCATCCCAGGGATAAATCCCACTTGGACATGGTATATGATCCTTTTAATGTGCTGTCAAAATAAGTTTGCTAGTATTTTGTTGAGGATTTTTACATCCATGTTCATCAGGGATATTGGCCTGTAGTTTTCTTTTCTTGTGGTGTCTTTGTCTGGATTTGGTATCAGAGTGATGCTGGCCTCATAGAGTGAATTAGGAAGTGTTTCCTCCTCTTCAATTTTTTGGAAGAGTCAGAGAAGGACTGGTGTTAATTCTTCTTTAAATATTTGGTTGAATTCACCAGTGAAGCCATCTGGTTCTGAGCCTTTCTTTGTCAGGAAGTCTTACTGTTTCAAGTTCTTACTACTCATAGGTCTTTGCAGATTTTCTATTTTTTCATGGGTTGGTTTTGGTAGAGTGTGTGTGAAAGGGACATATTTGTTTCCTCTACCAATTGAGTACTTCTTTTTTTTTTTAAGATTTTATTTATTTATTTGACAGAGATAGAGAGAGAGCACAAGCAGGCAGAGAGGCAGGCAGAGGGAGAGGGAGAAGCAGGCTCTCTGCTGAGCAGGGAGCCCGACGCGGGGCTTGATCCCAGGACCCCGGGATCATGACCTGAGCTGAAGGCAGCCACTTAACCAACTGAGCCACCCAGGCGCCCCCCAATTGAATACTTCTGTATTCCAAATGTGTGGGTGTTTTTCCCACACCAAGCACTTATCTAGGTCTCTGCAGACACCAAATGGGTGTTCTATAATTTAACTCAATTCTGACACTGTCTCCTGGAGATAGCATCATATCCCACAAGTTAAAGGCTCAGTCCCACAAGTCTGCCCCCACTTCAGATGCCAATTGCAAGTCCAGATTGTCATTTGTGCTCCTGACTGACTAGCTACATATTAGGCGTCCCCATAACCCCCTCCTTATATTTGATAATTTGCTGGAACAGCTCACAAAACTCAGGAAAACAGTTCACTTTCTAGATTACCAGTTTATTATAAAAGGATGAAACTCAGGAACAGCCAGATGGAAAAGATACAGAAATGTATAAAGGAAGGAGTGTGGAGCTTACATGCTTTCTTTGGGTATGCCCCACATACCCAAAGCACCTCCACATGTTCACCAGCCTGGGAGCTCTCAACCTCTTCAGTTTGGATTTTTATGGAGGCTTTTTTACATAGATATGATTGATTACATCACTGGCCATTGGTAAGTCTCCAACCTCTCTCCCTTCCCTATTCTCTATACACACGGTTGTTCTCCTAGCTACCATCCCCCATCCTGAGGCTATCCAGAAGCCCCCAGCTACTGGTCTTCTGGTTTATGGTCTCATTCAAGTTTTCTGTTTCTGCAATGATCAGTCTAGTTGTACTATCCATTATTGAAAATGGAGTATTAAAGTCTCCAACTTATTATAGAACTGTCTATTTCTCCTTCAGCTTTGTTAATAGTTGCTTTATATATTTTAGGCCTCTGTTCTTATGTTTACAATTATTATATATTCTTGCTGAATCAAACATATTGTCAATATATAATGTCATTTTTTGTCTCTTGTAACCTTTTTATATTTAAAACCTAGCCCCTGTGCTATTTTCGTTACTATTTTCATGGAACATATTTTTCAATTCTTTTAGTTTCAACCTCTGTGTTCTTATATTTAAAGTGAGTTTCTTATAGACAGCATATAGAATCTGATCCTCTTTTTTAAATCCAATCTGCCAAGCTCTGCTTTTTGCCAGGAGAGTTTAAACCATCTACATTTAATGTGAGTACTGATAATGAGAAATTTACTTCTGCCATTTATCTATTTGTTTTCTTTTATTTCCCACCCCCCACCTCCCCTCTGGTAACTGTAAGTTTGTTCTCTATAGTTAAGAGTTTGTTTCTTGATTTGTCTCTCTCCTTTTTTTTTTCCTTTGCTAGTTTGGTTTGTTTCTTAAATTCCACGTATGAGTGAGATCATATGGTATTTGTCTTTCTCTGACTTATTTCGCTTAGCATTATATTCTCTAGCTCCATCCATGTTGTTGCAAATGTCAAGATTTCATTCTTTTTTTATGGCTGAGTAATATTCCACTGTATATAAAAGGAGGGAAGCTGGCAGAAGAATAGGGGATCTGCGTTTCATCTGGTCCCTTGAATTCAGTTAGTTATCTATCAAATCATTCTGAACACCTGTGAATTCAACCTGAGATCTAAAAAAAAAAGAATTGCTGCCTTTCTATAAATAGAAAAGTGACCACTTTTTGCAAGAGCAGTGAGAGGAGCCTTCAGGGAGCCAAGGCCACATAGAGCAACCCGAAGCAGCTTACACTGAACCTGGCCCCTGGTAAGGAGTGGTGCAACTCCACCCAGGCAAAGACAGCTGAGAATCAGTGCAACAGGCCCCTCCCTCAGAAGACCAGCAGGATCCTCAGGCGAATACCAAGTTTATGGATCACTCAGAACTGAAAAACTCCTGTGCTAGGGGAAAATAGTATATAGAATTTGAGGTTTTTTTCTCATGAGTCCTTAGTCTTTCAGTTTAAAATTTTCTTTTCTTTTTCCTTCCTTTTCAACTAGTTTCTCGTTTTATCAACTCTTTGTTTTTAAGTCTTTTTTAATTTTCATTTTTACATTTACATTTTATAGATATATGCTTCATTTTTTACTTCCTTTAAATATATACATATCGTTTTTCTTTACAATTTTGGGATTTAGTGTCTTCTAACAAACAGACCAAAATACACCCAGGACCCAGTGGATCACCCTGTTTTGTCCACCTGTGAGATTATATTCTCTCCTTTCCCCTTTTTTTTCTTTTCTTTTTTGGTTTCTTACCTCTTCAAATTTGTCTACTGTGTATTTCAGTGAGGTTGTGGGTTGATATTTTTGATTTTGTTCTTTCATCCATCTATTCTTCTCTGGACAAAGTGACTAGAAGGAGAAATTCACAGCAAAAGAAAGAACCAGAGGTAATATTCTCTGCCATAGATCTAATCGATATGGAAATAAGTGAAATGTCAGAAATTGAATTCAGAATAACGATTATAAAGTTGCTGGCTGGGCTTGAAAAAAAGCATAAAAGACTAGAGAATCTCTTAGTGAAGAAATAAAATCTAATCAGGCCGAAATTAAAAATGCCTTAACTGAGATGCAGTCTAAAATGGATGTTCTAACAGCTAGGGTAAGTGAGGCAGAAGAGAGTCAGTGACATAGAAGACAAAATGATGGAAAGGAAGGAAGCTGAGAAAGAAAAACAACTAATGGACCATGAGGGGAGGGTTTGAGAAATCATCGATACCATAAAGCAAAACAATATTAGAATTATTGGGGTCCCAGGGGTGCCTGGGTGGTTCAGTCGGTTGGGCGTCTGCCTTCGGCTCAGGTTGTGGTCCTGGGATCCTGGGATTGGGCCCCGTGTCCAGCTCCCTGCTCAGTGGGGAGTCTGCTTCTCCCTCTCTCTCTCCCCGCTCATGCTCTCTCTCTCACTTTCTCTCTCAAATAAATAAATAAAATCCTTTAAAAATTTAAAGAAAAGAAAGAATTGTTGGGGTCCCAGAGGAAGAAGAAAGAGAGAGAGGGACAGAAGGTATATTTGAGGAAATCATAGCTGAGAACTTCCCTAATCTGGGGAAGGAAACAGGCATTCAGGTCCAGGAGGTACAGAGAACCCCCCTCAAAATCAATAAAATAGGTCAGCATGCCAACATATAATAGTGAAGCTTGCAAATTTCAGAGATAAAGAGAAAATCCTGAAAGGAGTTCGAGACAAGAAGTCCTTAACATATAAGGGTAGGAACATTAGACTGGCAGCAGACCTATCCACAGAGACCTGGCAGGCCAGAAATGGCTGGCATGATACATTCAGGGTACTAAATGAGAAAAGCATTGCAGCTAAGAATACTTTATCCAGCAAGGCTCTCATTCAGAATGGAAGGAGAGATAAAGAGCTTCCAGGACAAACAGAAACTAAAAGAATTTGTGATCACTAAACCAGCCCTACAAGAAATATTAAAGGGGATCCTATAAATAAAGAGAGATCCCAAAAGTAACAGAGACCAGAAAGAAGCAGAGACAATCTACAGAAACAGGGACTTTACAGGTAATACAATGGCACTAAATTCATATCTTTCAATAGTTACTCTGAATGTAAATAGGTGAAATGCTCCAATCAAAAGACACAGGGTATCAGATTGGATAAAAAAGCAAGACCCATCCATATGCTGTCTACAAGAGACTCATTTTAGACCTAAAGACACCTCCAGATTGAAAGTGAGGGGGTGGAGGACAATTTATCATGCTAATGGGCATCAAAAGAAAGCTGGGGTGGCAATCCTTATATCAGATAAATTATATTTTAAACAAAAGACTGTAGTAAGGGATGAAGAGGGACACTATACCATACTTAAAGGGACCATCCAACAAGAAGATCTAACAATTATAAATATTTATGCTCCTAACTTGGGAGCAGCCAATCATATAAACAAATTAATAACAAAATTAAAGAAACACATTGATAATAATATAATAATAGCAGGGGACTTCAACACCCCACTCACAACAATGGACAGATCATCTAAGCAGAAGATCAACAAGGAAACAAGGGCTTTGAATGACACACTGGACTAGATAGACTTCACAGATATATACAGAGCATTCCATCCTAAAGCAACAGAATACACATTGTTCTCGAGTGCACATGGAACATTCTCCAGAATACGTCACATACTGGATCACAAATCACGTCTCAACTATTACCAAAAGATTGGGATCATTCCCTGCATATTTTCAGACCATAGTGCTTTGAAACTTGAACTCAATCACAAGAGGAAATTTGGAAGGAAATCAAATACTTGGAGGTTAAAGAGCATCCTACTAAAGAATGAATGGGTCAACCAGGAAATTAAAGAAGAATTTTAAAATATCATAGAAACAAATGAAAATGAAAACACAACAGTTCAAAACCTCAGGGATGAAGCAAAGGTGGCCCTAAGAGGGAAGTACATAGCAGCACAAGCCTTTCTCAAAAAATTAGAAAAGTCTTGGGCGCCTGGGTGGCTCAGTCGTTTAGCATCTGCCTTCGGCTCAGGTCATGATCCCAGGGTCCTGGGATCGAGCCCTGCATCGGGCTCCCTGCTTGGCGGGAAGCCTGCTTCTCCCTCTCCCACTCCCCCTGCTTGTGTTCCCTCTCTCACTGTGTCTCTCTCTGTCAAATAAATAAATAAAATTAAAAAAAAAATTAGAAAAGTCTCAAATACACAACCTAACCTTACACCTAAAGGAGCTGGAGATAGAAGAGCAAATAAAGCCTAAACCAAGCAGGAGAAGAGAAATAATAAAGATCAGAGCAGAAATCAATGAAATAGAAACCAAAAGAACAGTAGAACAGATCAAGGAAACTAGAATCTGGTTCTTTGAAAGAATTAATAAGATCAATAACCCCCTAGCCAGACTTACCAAAAAGAAAAGAGGAAGGACCCAAATTAATAAAATCATGAATGAAAAAGGAGAGATCACGACCAACACCAAGGAAATACAAACAATTTTAAGAACATATTATAAGCAACTATATGCCAACATTAGGCAATCTGGAAGAAATGGATGCATTCCTAGAAACTTAAAAACTACCAAAACTGAAACAAGAAGAGATAGAAAATGTGAACATTGAGGTTTTGATTTGGATTTCCCTGATGCCGAGTGATGTTGAGCACTTTTTCATGTGTCTGTTGGCCGTTTGGATGTCTTCTTTGGAAAAATGTCTGTTCATGTCTTCTGCCCATTTCTTGATTGGATCATTTGTTCTTTGGGTGTTGAGTTTAAGAAGTTCTGTATAGATTTTGGATACTAGCCCTTTATCTGATATGTCATTTGCAAATATCTTCTCCCATTCTGTCGGTTGTCTTTTGGTTTTGTTGACTGTTTCTTTTGCTGTGCAAAAGCTTTTTATCTTGATGAGGTCCCAATAGTTCATTTTTGCCCTTGCTTCCCTTGCCTTTGGTGATGTTTCTAGGAAGAAGTTGCTGCGGCTGAGGTCGAAGAGGTTGCTGCCTGTATTCTCCTTTAGGATGTTGATGGACTCCTGTCTCACATTAAGGTCTTTCACCTCACACCAGTCAGAATGGCTAAAACTAACAAGTCAGGAAATGACAGATGTTGGCGGGGATGCGGAGAAAGGGGAACCCTCCTACACTGTTGGTGGGAATGCAAGCTGGTGCAGCCACTCTGGAAAACAGTATGGAGGTTCTTCAAAAAGTTGAAAATAGAGCTACCATACGATCCAGCAATTGCACTACTGGGTATTTACCCAAAAGATACAAATGTAGGGATCTGAAGGGGTATGTGTGCCCCGATATTTATAGCAGCAATGTCCACAATAGCCAAACTGTGGAAAGAGCCAAGATGTCCATCGACAGATGAATGGATAAAGAAGGTGTGTATATATACAATGGAATATTATGCAGCCATCAAAAGAAATGAAATCTTGCCATTTGCAATGACGTGGATGGAACTGGCATTATGCTGAGCGAAATAAGTCAATCAGAGAAAGACATGTATCATATGACCTCACTGATATGAGGAATTCTTAATCTCAGGAAACAAACTGAGGGTTGCTGGAGTGGTGGGGGGTGGGAGGGATGGGGTGGCTGGGTGATAGACATTGGGGAGGGTATGTGCTATGGTGAGTGCTGCGAAGTGTGCAAGACTGTTGAATCACAGATCTGTACCTCTGAAGCAAATAATACATTATATGTTAAAAAAAAAAAAGAAGAAGATAGGAGGGGAAGAATGAAGGGGGGGAAATCGGAGGGGGAGACAAACCATGAGAGACTATGGACTCTGAGAAACAAACTGAGGGTTCTAGAGGGGAGGGGGCGTGGGAGGATTGGTTAGCCTGGTGATGGGTATTAAAGAGGGCACGTTCTGCATGGAGCACTGGGTGTTATATGCAAACAATGAACCATGGAACACTACATCAAAAACTAATTATGTAATGTATGGTGATTAACATAACATTAAAAAAGAAATAAATAAATAAAATAAATAAATAAATAAAAGAAAACGTGAACAGACCCATAAGCAGCAAGGAAATTGAAGCAGTAATCAAAAATTTCCCAACAAACAGCATCTAGGGCCAGATGGCTTCCCAGGGGAATTCTACCAAACAATTAAAGAAGAACGAATACCTATTCTTCTGAAGCTGTTTCAAAAAATACAAATGGAAGGGAAATTTCCAAACTGGTTCTATGAAGCCAGCATTATCTTGATACCAAAACCAGACAAAGATCCCACCAAAAAGTAGAATTACAGACCAATATCCCTGATAAACATGGATGCAAAAATTCTCACCAAGATATTGGCCAATAGGATCCAACAGTACGTTAAAAAGATTATTCACCACAACAAAGTGGGATTTATTCCTGGGCTGCAAGTGTGGTTCAACAGTCACAAATCAATCAATGTGATATATCACATTAATAAAAGAAAGGACAAGAACCATATGATCCTTTCAGTTGATGCAGAAAGAAAATTTGACAAAATACGTCACCATTTCTTGATTAAAACTCTCTACAGTGTAGGGATAGAGGGAACATACCTCATTATCATAAAACCCATCTACAAAAAGCCCACAGCGAATATCATTCTCAATGGGGAAAACTGAGAGCTTTTCCCCTAAGGTCAGGAATACAACAGGGATGCCCACTCTCACCATTGTTGTTCAACATAGTACTAGAAGTCCTAGCCTCAGCAATCAGACAACAAAAAGAAATAAAAGGCATTCAAATTGGCAAAGAAGTCAAACTCTCACTCTTCACAGAGGACATGATACTTTGTGTGGAAAAGCCAAAAGACTCCACCCCCAAAATTGCTAGAACTCATACAGGAATTGAGCAACGTGACAGGTAATAAAATCAATGCACAGACATCAGTTGCGTTTCTATACACCAACAATGAGACAGAAGAAAGAGATATTGAGGAATCAGTCCCATTTACAATAGCACAAAAAACCCTAAGTTACCTAGGAATAAACCTAACCAAAGAGGTAAAGGATCTGTACCTAGAAACTACAGAACATTTATGAAAGTAATTGAGGAAGACACACAGAGATGGAAAAACATTCCATGCTCATGGATTGGAAGAATAAATATTGTTAAAATGTCTATGCTGCCCAGAGCAATCTACACATTCAATGCAATCCCTAGCAAAATGCCACCAATATTTTTCACAGAGCTGGAACAAATAATCCTCAAATTTGTATGGAACCAGAAAAGACCCCAAATAGCCAGAGGAATGTTGAAAACGAAAACCAAAGCTGGTGGCATCACAATTCCGGACTTCAAGCTCTATTACAAAGCTGTAATCATCAAGACAGTATGGTCCTGGTACAGAAACAGACACATAGATCAATGGAACAGAAAAGAGAACCCAGAAATGGACCCTCACCTCTATGGTCAACTAATCTTCAACAAAGCAGGAAAGAATGTCCAATGGAAAAAGGACAGTCTCTTTAACAAATGGTGTTGGGAAAATTGGACAGCTACATGTGGAAGAATAAAAATGGACCATTTCTTACACCATACACAAAGATAAACTCAAAATGGATGAAAGACCTAAATGTGAGACAGGAATCCATCAAAATCCTGGAGGAGAACACAGGCAGCAGTCTCTGTGACCTCAGCCACAGCAACTTATTGCTAGACACGTCTCCAAAGGCAAGGGAAACAAGAGCAAAAATGAACTATTGGGACTTCATCAAGATAAAAAGCTTCTGCACAGCAAAGGAAACAGTCAACAAAACTAAAAGGCAACATACAGAATGGGAGAAGATATTTGCAAATGACATATAAGATAAAGGGCTAGTATCCAAGATCTATAAAGAACTTGCCAGACTCAACACCCCAAAAAACCAATAATCCAGTCAAGAAATGGGCAGAAGACATGAACAGACATTTCTCCAAAGAAGACATATAAATGGCCAACAAACACATGAAAAAATGCTTAATCAACATCACTTGCATCAGGGAAATACAAATCAAAACCACAATGAGATACCACCTTATACCAGTCAGAATGGTTAAAATTAACAAGTCAGGAAACAAAAAATGTTGGCGAGGATGCAGAGAAAGGGGAACCCTCTTACACTGTTGGTGGGAACGCAAGATGATACAGCCACTCTGGAAATCAGTATGGAGGTTCCTCAAGAAGCTAAAAATAGAGCTACCGTTTGACCCAGCAATTGCACTACTAGGTATTTACCCAAAAGATACAAACATTGTGATTCAAAGGGGTACCGCCCTTTGCATCCTGGGAGCAAATCCCACTTGATAGTGGTGAATAACTTAAAAAAAAATTTGTTTTAGTAGTGTCTACACCCAACATGGGGCTCAAACTCATGACCCCAAGATTAAAAGTCTCATACTCTTCTGACTGAGCCAGCAGGTGCCCCGTGAATGAGCTTTTAATGTATTGTTGGATTCAGTTGGCTAATACTATGTGAGGATTTTTGCATCTATGTTCATCAGAGATATTGGCCTGTAGTTCTTTTTTTTTTTTTTTTTGTAGTGTTTTTATTTGGTTTTGGTGTCTGAGTTATGTATGCCTTGTAGAATGAATTTGGAAGTTTTCCTTTGTCTTCTGTTTTTTGGAGTCTATTTTCTTTATGCCTTATCTGCCCTATGTTGCCTTTGTTGGTAGTGTGCCATTGTGATTTCCTTCTTTCCTTTTTGGAGTATTTTAAAGTTATTTTCTTACTAGTTACCTTGGGGATTACAGTCAACATCTTAAATTTATAACAACCTAGTTTGAATAATAGCAGCTTAGCATCTTTTTTTAAAGTTTATTTATTTAAGTAATCTCTACACCCAAATGTGGGGCTCAAACTTACAACCCCAAGATCAAGAGTCGCATGCTCCACTGACTGAGCCAGCCAGGCGCCCCAATACCAGTTTAGTTTCAATAGTACACAAATACTCCGTTGCCATCCCCATCTCTCCCCCTTCATTATTGTTACTTTCACAAATTACATCTTTATACACTGTAGACCCATTAACATAGATTTCCAATTATGTTTTAGGCGTTTGCCTATGAGAACATATGGGAAAAATAAGTGATAAACCATACCAAAAGTACAATAGTACTGTCTTTTGTATTTACTTATATAATTGCCTTTTGTCTTGATATTGAACTTTGAATTTGTCCTGTGTGGCATTCATTGAGCTGCTTAGACATATATATTCATGCATTTACTCAATTTGGGACAAATTTGGCTATTGTTTTTTTTAATATTTTTTTTTTTTTATGCTTTCTGTCTCTATTTTCCTTCTGGGACTCCTATGTGTACTGTGGTACATTTGATGATGTCCCACAGGTCCCTCAGGCTCTGTTCATTTTTCATCATTCTTTTTTCCTTTTCCTTAGGATGGATGATTTCAGTGGTCTCATCTAATTTTTTAAAATTTTATTTATTTATTTGACAGAGAGAGAGAGCACAAGCACAGGGAGTGGCAGGCAGAGGGAAAGGGAGAAGCAGGCTCCCGGCTGAGCAGGGAGCCCAACGTGGGACTCGATCCCAGGATCCTGGGATCATGACCTGAGCCGAAGGCAGCTGCTTAACTGACTGAGCCACCCAGGCACCCCAGTGGTCTCATATTAAAATTTGTTGATCTCTTCTGCCTTTTCACAACTGCTGTTGACCCCTGGTGAGATTTTTCATGTCAGTTATTGCACTTTTCAATTCCAGAATTTCAGTTTGGTTCCTTTTTGTAATTTCTATCTTTTATTGATACCCTCTTTTTTTTCATATATTGTTTACCTGATTTCATTTAATTCTTTTTTTTTTAAGATTTTATTTATTTATTTGACAGAGAGACAGACAGCGAGAGAGGGAACACAAGCAGGGGGAGTGGGAGAGGGAGACTCAGGCTTCCCGCCAAGCAGGGAGCCCGATGCGGGGCTCGATCCCAGGACGCTGGGATCATGACCTGAGCCGAAGGCAGACGCTTAACGACTGAGCCACCCAGGTGCCCCTGATTTCATTTAATTCTTATCCATGGTTTCTTTGAGCTTTTGGACATATTTAAGACAGTTTATTTAATATATTTGACTAGTAATTCCAATGTCTGGGCTTCCTCTTTCAAATCTTCTTTTCCCTGTGACTGGGCCATACTTCCATGTTTATTTGTATATTTTGTAAATTTTTTGAGAACTGGACATTTTGAGTATTCTTATTGCGGTAACTCTGGACATCTAATTCTCCCACTCCTCTGGGATTGATGAATCTTGCTTGCTGAGGGTTAGAGCCATCTGTTTGTGACTTTTGCGAATTATTTTTGTAAAGCGTGTATTATTTGTTGTACATGGGCACTGATGTTTCTTTTCTGTTATCTCTGTGGTCAGCCAGTAACCTGACAAAGATTTCTTTAAATGTCTCCGTCCCTAAAGGGGTAAAGAAGCAAAAACCCCCCAAAAACCCAAGTACCATTTCTTTAAATCCCCTGTAAGCTGTTTCAGCCCATGGGGATCGAAACAATGGTCAGCCTCTGTGCCAACCTCTCAGCCCTCAAAAACAGCAATCAGCAATCAAACCACATAATCCTGATATTTGGAGGACAATGTCTTTGTTGCCCACTCAAGCTTCAGGAAGCTGCGCCAGGAACTGTCCCCTTATGTACCTGCCTCAGTGCTGGGGGATGGCAAATACTGGGTAAAAGACCAACATTTCAAGAAATTTACCAAAACTTATAAGCCTCTTTATCAAGCTCTCCCCTGGACTCTGCAAGTATTTACCTAGAGTCCATAGTTCCAAAATTGTTACTTCAGATGGTTCCTGCCAATTCAATAATTGTTTAGGAGGATGGATGGATTCCTAGAGCTTACTGCTCTACCATCTCCCATGACATCTGGCTTGTATTATTTTACTCCTTGGAATTTGTTACTATTTTTCTTGTAGCCTAGTACATGATCAATTTTGTAAGAGTTTTACAGCCTTTGAAAGAATGTGTAGTCTATTTTGGGGTGCAAATTTTAACACAAATCTTTTAAATCCAACAAGTTATTTGTAGTATTCAGATCTTCTATATCCTTACCTAGTTTGGCTCTTTGTATCTGTCAGTCTGAGTAATGTCTGCCTCCGGCCGTGATCTTGTCTTTATCATTGTCTTGTATTTCTAAATAGTTTTTGCTTTATGTTTCACTACTATCTTGTCCTGTATGAAAAGTTCAATGACAGCTATATCTTCCTTGTTGGTCAATTGTGCCCTTTTGCCAGTTTAAACAAATGGTACCTTTCTTGTACCGCTTAACCCCCTTTGTCTTGAATTCTACTTTATCCGATATTAATATTGCCATATCTGCTTTTTTTTAAGTTTATTTATTTTATTTATTAATCTCTACACCCAACATGGGGTTTGAACTCAGGACCCTGAGATTAAGAGTTGACTGAGTCAAGCACCCCTCCATCTCTGCTTTTTTAAAAATCATATTTGCCTGATGAGTTTTTGTCCCTTTCTTTTCTTTTTTTTTTAAGATTTTATTTATTTATTTGACAGAGAGAGAGACAGCTAGAAGGGAACACGAGCAGGGGAGTGGGAGAGGGAGAAGCAGGCTCCTGGCTGAGCAGGGAGCCCGATGCGGGGCTCGATCCCAGGACCCTGGGATCATGACCTAAGCTGAAGGCAGATGTTTAAATGACTGAGTCACCCAGGCACCCCTTATCCCTTTATTTTCAACATTTCTGTGTCATTTTGTTTTAGGTCTGCCTCCTATAAATAATATATAATTGGATTTTTTATTTTTCATTTTTTTTTTTAAAGATTCTATTATTTGAGAGGAAGAGAGCGTGAGCATGAGCCAGGGGGAGGGGGGGAAGGGCAGAGGGAGAGGGAGAGGGAGAAGCAGGCTCCCTGCCAAGCAGGGAGCCTGACACAGGGCTGGATCCCAGGACCCTGGGATCACAACCCGTGCTGAAGGCAGATGCCCAACTAACTGAGCCACCCAAGTGCCCCTGGATTTTTTTTAAGTAGGCTTCACGCCCAGTGTGGGCTTGAACTCACAAACCGGAGATCAAGAGTTGCATGCTCTACTTACTGAGCCAGCCAGGCGCCCCATAATTGGATTTCTTTTTTTAAACTCAGTTTTCAGGGGCCCCTGGGTGGCTCAGTTGGTTAAGCAGCTGACTCTTTTTTTTATAATTTAAATTCACTTAATTAACATATAGTGTATTACTGGTTTCAGGAGTGGAGTTCAGTGATTCATCAATCTTATATAATACCCAGTGCTCATTACATCACATACACTCCTTAATGTCCATCACCCAGATACCCCATCCCCCCACCCCCCTCCCCTCCTGCAACCCTCAGTTTGTTTCCTATAGTTAAGTCTTTTATGGTTTGTCTCCCTCTCTGATTTCATCTTGCTTTATTTTTCCCTCCCTTCCCTGTGATCCTGTTTTGTTTCTTAAATTCCACATATGAGTGAGATCATATGATAATTGTCTTTCTCTGATTGACTTATTTCGCTTAGCATAATACCCTCTAGTTCCATCCACGTCATTGCAAATGGCAAGATTTCATTTGATTTTGATAAATGAGTGGTATTCCTTTGTGTATATATATGTATATATATATATGTATACATATATATACCACATCTTCTTTACCCATTCATCTGTCGATGGACATCTGGGCTCTTTCCATAGTTTGGCTATTGTAGACGTTGCTGCTATAAACATTGGGGTGCAGGTGCCCTTTCGGATCCCTACATTTGTATCTATGGGGTAAATACCTAGTAGTGCAATTGCTGGGTCATAGGGTAGCTCTATTTTTAACTTCTTGAGGAACCTCCACACTGTTTTCCAGAGTGGCTGCACCAGTTTGCATTCCCACCAACCGTGTAGGAGGGTTCCCCTTTCTCCACATCCTCCCCAACGTCTGTTGTTTCCTGTCTTGTTAATTTTAGCCATTCTGACAGGTGTGTGGTGGTATCTCATTGTGGTTTTGATTTGTATTTCCCTGATGCCGAGTGATGTTGAGCATTTTTTCATGTGTCCGTTGGCCATTTATATGTCTTCTCTGGAGAAATGTCTGTTCATGTCCTCTGCCCATTTCTTGATTGGATTCTTTGTTCTTTGGGTGTTGCAAAGTTTCAAAAGGTTTAAGAGGATACACAAATTAAATATTTTCCTCTCACTCTTACTACCAAGCCATACAGTTTCTTTTTCTAGGAAACAATTAAGTTATCAGTTTCTTGCATATCTTATCAAAGATATTCTTTGCATACACAAACAAGTATTCCTAGACTTTCTTTTTATTTTTTTTTCTTATTCAAATGATAGCATATCATCCACATGTTCTGAATCTTACTTTTGTCTTAATGTATCCTGGAGGTCATTCCAAACTATGCATTTTTAAGCCTTTTACTGTGGAAATTTTCAAACATATAGAAAGGAAAAAGAATAGTATAATGAATCCCCATGTACCCATCACCCAGTTCAATAATAATTAACACCCTGTTATTATTGTTCTATATAGCCCTCTCTCTTATTAATATTTTGCTGGAGTATTTTATTTTATTTTAATTAATTATTTTTTTGCTGGAGTATTTTAAAGCATATTCTAGGCATCATATCATTTCACTTTTAAGTATTTGGGTTCATTTTGGGCTCAAAAGATAAAGACTTAAAAAAATACAATCATAATACCATTGTCACACTCAGTAAAATATATAATTTCTCAACATCATCAAATACTTAGTCTGTGTTTAGTTTTCTGTTAGTATCCAGAAAATGTTTAATTTCATGGTTGCCATTCTAAAGATATTTTTATTGAAATTTCAGAAGACCCGCCACATCCACTCCTTGTTTCCCTTAAGTTCTTTTTCCTATTTGACACTATTCCTTATAACTTTTAAAGCTATTATAGATATTGTTCTGTTCTAAATCCTTCTTTTCTGTTTTTTCTTGGCTCCTCTACTTCCTCCTACCTTCATCCTTGAGGCCCAGTGTTGAACTCTTTTCTCTTTTTCTTTAAATTCTTTTCTTTATTTTATTTTATTTTATTTTAAGATTTTATTTATTTATTTGACAGAGGGAGACATAGCGAGAGTAGGAACACAAGCAGGGGGAGTGGGAGAGGGAGAAGCAGGCTTCCCGCAGAGCAGGGAGCCCCATGTGGGACTCTATCCCAGGACCCTGGGATCATGACCTGAGCCGAAGGCAGATGCTTAATCAAACTGAGCCACCCAGGTGCCCCGAACTTCTCTTCTTTCAAGTAATAATCCACATTATTATTTCAGTTATCACCTTTGCTGATGACTCTAAAGCCTTTATCTCCAGCCCAAGCCTCTCATCCTAACGCCAGTTCTCTAACTGCCTAGAGGACCTCTGAATAAAAGCTCCATTGTAAACTCAAAATGAAAATATCTAAAATGAAGCTTATCTTTTTCCCCAGATAACTTTCTTTATTGGTTCATTTCTTTTTTTTTTTTTTTTTAAAGATTTTATTTATTTATTTGAGAGAGAGAGAATGAGAGAGAGCACATGAGAGGGGGGAGGGTCAGAGGGAGAAGCAGACTCCCTGCCGAGCAGGGAGCCCGATGCGGGACTCGATCCCGGGACTCCAGGATCATGACCTGAGCCGAAGGCAGTCGCTTAACCAACTGAGCCACCCAGGCGCCCCGGTTCATTTCTTTTTTTAAATTTTATTTATTTATTTATTTATTTATTTATTTATTTATTTATTTATTTATTTCTGACAGAGAGAGAGACAGCAAGAGAGGGAACACAAGCAGGCGGAGTGGGAGAGGGAGAAGCAGGCTTCCCGCAGAGCAGGGAGCCCGACGCGGGACTCAATCCCAGGACCCTGGGATCATGACCTGAGCTGAAGGCAGACGCTTAACGACTGAGCCACCCAGGTGCCCCCCATTGGTTCATTTCTGATAATGGCAACTTCATTCTCCCTGTTCCTAATCTTAACATCCAAGTTACATCTAAACTGTAATTCTCTTTCATCCCCCTTATTCAGTTAGTTACCAAGTTCTATTGATTCTTCCTTTGTAGTGTTTCTAGCTTCTCTCCAGTCTCACTGTTATTCCCTAAAACCTAATCACAGACTTTCATAGGTAAAGTAGCTACCATTCAGCATTATGTTAGAAGTCCTGATCAATGCAGTGAAATGAGAAATCAAAATAAGAGATATAAATATTGGCAACAAGAGCTATAGAATACATAAAAGTATAAGCAATGATCTCTTACACAGGAGAAGACCAAAAAAAGCACTAAGCATAAAAGAAAAACCTGAACATATCAAAATTAACAACTTCTGCTATTTCAGAAAATTATACACAAGCCACAGAGAGAAAGAAAATATCACAAGTCATATGTCTGACAAAGGATTTTTTTAAAGATCTATTTATTTATCTTAGAGAAAGAGAGAGAGCATGAGCAGGGGGTAGAGGTAGAAGGAGAGGGAGAAGCAGACTCTCCACTGAGCAGGGATCCTGATGTGGGACTTGATCCCAGAACCCTGGGATCATGACCTGAGCCAAAGGCAGATGCTTAACCAACTGAGCCACCCAGGTGCCCCAAAATTGTCAATATACTAAAAATCATTTAGTTGTGCATTTAAAATGGGTGAATTTATGATGTGTAAATTTTTACCCCAATAAAGCTGTTTTAAAAAGATAATTACCCATTTGGGCCAGCAATCACATTCATATTTCCCCAAATGAACTGAAAACTCACGACCACACAAAAACCTGCACTTAGACGTTTATAGTGCTTTATTCATAATTGCCGAATCTTGGAAGCAACCAAGATGTCCTTCAGAAGGTGAATGTATAAATAAACTGGGGTACATCCAGACAATAGAATATTATTCACTAAAAAGAAATGAGCCATCAAGCCATAAAAAGACATGGGAGAACCTTAAATGCACATTACTAAAGTGAAAGAGCCAATCTGAAAATTCTACATATTGTACGATTCCAACTATATGACATTCTGGAAAAGGCAAAACTATGGAGACAGTAAAAAGATCGTGGTTGCCAGGGATTGTGGGGAGAGGGGAATGAATAGGCAGACCACAGACGGTTTTTAGACAGTGAAACTATTCTGTATGCTATAGTAATAGTGGATATATGTCATTGTATATTTGTCAAAACTCATAGGATATAAAACACCAAGAGTGAACTCTAACGTAAACAACAGACTTTGGATTGTAACAATGTGTCAATGTAGGTTCATCTGTTGTAACAAATGTGCTACTCTGGTGGTGTGGGTTGTTGAGATAGTGGGGTAGGCTCTGCCTGTGTGGGGGCAGGAGATATGTGGAAATTCTCTGTAATTCCTGCTCAATTTTGCTGTACCTAAAACTGCTCTAAAAAATAAAGTCTATTGGGGTGCCTGGCTGGCTCAGTTGGTACAGCATGTGACTCTTGATCTTGGAGCTGTGAGTACGAGTCCCATGCTGGGGGTAGAGCTTACTTAAAAGAAATTAAAATAAAATAAAGTCTATTAAAAATTAACTGTTGTGGCACTTGGGTGGCTCATTCAGTTAAGCATCCGCCTTCGGCTCAAGTCATGATCCCAGGGGCCTGGGATCAAGTCCCGCGTCAGGCTCCCTGTTCAGTGGGGAGCCTGCTTCTCCCTCTCCCTCTCCTGCTCCCCCTGCTTCTGTCCCCCCCCCCCCCCCCCGTCAAATAAATACATAAAACCTTTAAAAAAAATTCACTGTTTATGGGGCCCTTGGGTGGCTCAGTCGGTTGAGCATCTGACTCTTGGTTTCGGCTCAGGTCATGATTTCCTGGATCACGGGATTGAGCCCCGCACCAGGCTCCATGCTCAGTGGGGAGTCTACTTGAAGATTCTCTCCCTCTGCCCCTACCCCCACTCGTGCACGTGCTCTCTCTCTCTCTTTCTCTAAAGTAAATAAATCTTTAAAAAAATGTAAATGTTTAAACAAAAATAATAACAATGTATTGTGGGGTAAAAGTAAAATGCATAACAACAGTGTAAAGTCCAGGAAGAGAGAAATGGAAGTACATTAATGTAAGTACATAACAACATATAACTCTTTGTGAAGTGGTATAATAACACTTGAAGGTAGACTGATAAGTTATGGCTGTACATAATAAACCTATAAGCAACCACTCGAATAACAAAACAGAGATGTAAAGCTAATAAGCCAATAAGGAGATAAAAATGGAATTAAAATAATATTGATTAATCCAAAAGAATGTAGAAAAAGAGGAAAAAGAGAGCAAAGAAGAGATGGGGCAAATGGAAAACAAATAGCAAAATGACAGACTCAAACTTAAACCATATTAACAATTACATTAAATGTAGATGGTCCAAACACTCCAATTACAGGGTCGAGATGATCAGGTTGGGTAAAAAAAAAAAAAAAAAAAAAGCAAGACCTAACCATTTGCTCCCAAAAAGAAATGCTCTTTAAATACAAAGACACAAATAGGTTAAAAGTAAAAGTATGTAAACAAAGAGGTGCCATATGATAACACTGGTTAAAAGAAAGGTGGAGGGGCTATATAAATATGGGACAAAGTAGATTTCAGAACAAAGATACCAGGAATAAAGAAGGTAATTTCATAATGATAAAGGGGTCAATAAATGAAGAAGACATAACAATTCTAAATATGTGTGTGCCTAATATAAGAGCTTCAAAATACATGAATCAAAAACTGACAAACTGCAAGGAAAACTAGACAAATCCACAGTCCTAGTCAGAGATTTCAATACCCTTCTCTCAGTAATTAATAGAACGAGTAAGCATAAAGTTAGTGAGGATACAGAAGAAGTGAACAACACTATTAACCAAATTGACCCAGTTGATATTTTTAGAACACTCCACCCAATAACAACAAAATACATATTCTTTTCAAGTGCACGTGGAGTATTTACCAGGATAGACCATATTTTAGGCCACAAAAAAAATCTCAATGAATTCAAAAGGGTCAAGTCATACAAAATATATTCTTTAAAAACAATGGAATTAAATTACACGCCAACAACCAAAAGATCTCTGGAAAATCCTCAAATATTTGAAAATGGAACAATCCACTTCTAGATATCCCATGGGTCAAAGAAGAAATCAAAAGAGAAATTAGAAAATATTTTGAACTGAATAAGGATGAAACCACACATATAATTTATGGCATTCTGCTAATGCAGTATTTAGGGGTAATTTTTAAAGATTTTATTTATTTATCTGTCAGAGAGAGAGAGACAGAGCACAAGTAGGGGGAGCGGCAGGCAGAGGGAGAAGCAGACTCCCCCCTGAGCAGGGAGCCTGATGTGGGGCTCGATCCCAGGACCCTGGGGTCACGACCTGAGCCGAAGACAGACGCTCAACCGACTGAGCCACCCAGGTGGCCCTAAGGGGGTAATTTTTAAAAAAAAAATATATTTTATTTATTTATTTTGAGAGAGAAAGAGAAAGAGAGAGAGAGGGAGAGAGAGAGTGCATGCAAGAGCTGGAGGGAGGGGCAGAAGGAGAGGGAGAGAGAGAATCTTAAGCAGGCTCCTCCACACTCAGCGCAGAGCCTGATGCAGGGCTTGATCTCACGACCCTGAGATCATGACCTGAGCCAAAATCAAGAGTCGGTTGCTTAGTGCAGTGAGCCACCCAGGTGCCCCTTAGCGAGTAGTTTTTATGCACTAAAAACCTATCTTAGAACAGAAGAAATGTCTCAAAACAATGACTTCAGCTTTCACTTCAGTCAAAAGAAGAGCAAATAAAACTCAAAGTAAAGGAACAAAAATAATGAAGATCAAAGTGGAAATCAGCGAAATAGAAAACAATAGAGAAAGTCAACAAAACCAGATTCTTCTATGCCAGTGTTCATAGCACCATTATTCACAATAGTCAAACGTTGGAAAAAAACAAAACGTCCATCAGTAAATGAATGGTAGCTAGAAAAGTCAAATTCATGGAGACAGAAAGTTGGTTTCCAGGGGCTGGAGGCAGGGGGGAATGAGGAGTTATTGCTTAATGGGTACAGAGTTTCTGCTTGGGATGACAAAAAAGTTTTGGAAATATCAATGGTGATGGTTTTGCACAACATTGTGAATGTACTTAATGCCATGGAATCGTACACTTGAAAATGCTTAAAAGGGCAAATTTTGTGATGCGTAGTTGCCACGATTTAAAACATTAATAATGTAACATACAAAAAACACACTGAATCGTACAAAAATTTTTAAAGATTATTATTTTTATTTTTAAGCAATCTCTACACCCAAGGTAGGGCTGGAACTTACAACCCCGAGATCAGGAGTCACAGGCTCTACTGACTGAGCCAGCCAGGCACCCCTGAATTGTACAATTTAAATGAGTGAATTTATATCTCAGTAAAGCCGCTAAAAAAGGAGTGCATACTGTATGATTCCACTTACGGAAAAGTCTGGAAAATGCAAATTACTATGGTGATCGAAAGTAACTCTAATTCGCTCACTTTCTCATCTTCTTTTACCGCCTCCATTTTTCCTAGTACTTCAGTTTCCTGCCTGCCTCCTTATGTCAACGTCGGTCTTGAGGAGGAAATCGGGGTCTGGGGAGGAGGGGGCGGCCTCACTGTGCCAAGGGAAAGAGGAGCCTTGGGGAACCTCTGAACCGAGTAGCTTGTCTTGGGGTCCGCACCTGGGGGCCGGGTCGAAGTAATCCTCGATTACCCCAAGGGGCAGTCAGTCTAGAAGCCCGTGACTCGCAGACCGTGGGGCTGGCGTTGGACTCCACTTCCCAGGAGGTGTCGGGGCACCCAGCCGAGACTGCGTCTGACGACGGGGGTGGGACTCGGGAGCTGCCCGGATGTGGCGCCGAGCCCGCCGAGCCCGCCCACCTCGGCGAGAGTCGCGCCGCACGCTGTGCCCGCCGCGGTCAACGGCGCGGGAGGACGACCGCTTTGCCAGGTAATCCTTAGGGAGACTCCCCGCACCCAGCGCTGCCCCCCGCCCGCACCCCAATCCCCCGCGCTTTTCTTGAGTCTCCCCAGCCCGGGACGGCCGCGTTAGTCTGTGAGCCGTTTCTGAGATGGAAGGCGTTGGAGGGTGGGATGAGGTGGATGCATACGGGGGAGACTGAGCCAGCTCCTGCTGCTTGCGACTCGCATGTGGGGCACCTCTCTGTCCCAGGCTCGCGAGTCCCTAGGAAGTCCCGGAACCCAGCAGCCTTGGTGGAGAAGGATGCGAGCGAAGTGCCGAGCGGGCTTGTGGGGCTCTTGCTGGGTCACTACCCCTGCCTCCCTGGTTTAAGTTTCCAGCCGCAGGATAGTCTTCGCCTGGCTCCGGTTTGAGGAGCGTTCACGGGGTTTCCTTCGGCCTCGAGAGTCCCAAAGCCTTCTGCGACTGGACTTGAACCAAAGAAGTCGGTCTTCAGTGTGAAAAAGCTGCCGGGGTTTAGTAGAGGAGCTAAGTTGTGGAGAGTAGTGAATACAGATGGGGGGTCTTCTGCTGAATTGTTTTGGTTTCAGAGAGTTACAGGGTGATTTCAAGTGGATTAGACCCAGACTTAGGGAAAGGGTGAGACTTGGAGGAGAATGTGCTAGAAACGGTAATCCTTTGAGCTGCGTTCTTGTCTTGACTCTTACTGGGTCTTCTACATTGTATCCAACCTAGGAGAAAATTGACTCCTATGCAGACTGTACATGTGAAGGAAGGATACTTTGTCAGACGAGGTTGGAAGATTTGGAAGAAACTGTAATTCCAGTTCACCGTGCATGACTGATTGGGAAGGGCACTTTCTGGGGGTGCTGGTTTCTGCAGCACCAGCCCTCTCCCAATTTCCAATCCTAGAGGCATACCTAAAGATCTCTGAGCTGCCCTGGTATCTACTTCACGGTGCTACTGGGAGGCTTAAATAAGATATGTAAAAGTATTTGGCACAATGCCTATAACAAGCTCTCATTTTTTAGTTTCCCTTTGCTTCCCCATAGCAACTTTCCCCCCCCTTTGAGCCATGCATTACTTTGTATTCTTGTTTGCCTTTTCATATGAGTCCTGCCTTTACCACAAGATTGTAAGCTTCTAGCAGTCTTTCTTTTTACTCTTTTTTGAGTCCCTTCCAGCAGTGTGGTGCCCATGGGAATACCCGGGAGAATGTAGATAGTGGTGGTGATGAGGAGGGGAAAGCTGTAGGTGATCCATAACAGGACAGCATCGTGCTAGATCCCGAGGCTGAGGTAAACAAGCTTTTCTCATTTGCCTTTCTCTTATAACTCCTAGCCTTCTCTCAGAGCTCCAGACCCTTTAAAAAATATTTTTATTTTTAGTATTTTAAACCATTTTTAAATATACAGTACAGTAGTGTTAACTATATGCATATTGCTGTGCGGTAGATCTCTAGAATTTCTCATCTTGCAAAACTGAAACTTTCTTTTTTAAAGATTTTATTTATTTGAGAGAGAGAGCATGCAAGCGTGCCAGCACGAGTGGGGGGAGGGACAAGCAGACTCCCCACTGAGCGTGGACCCCCCCCCCAATACGAGGCTCGATCCCAGGATCCTAAGATCATGACCTGAGCAGAAATCAAGAGTCAGACGCTTAACCGACTGAGTCACCCAGGCACCCCACAAAATGGTTGAATAATATTCAACCTTAAAAAATACATATATCTCACATTTTCTTTATGTTTTCATCTATGATGGTCTTTAGGTTGCTTCCACCTCTTGGCTCTTTTTTTTAAATATTTTATTCATTTGAGAGAGAGAGATACAGAGAGAGAGAACATGAGCAGGGGAAGAGGGAGTGGGAGAAGCAGGCTCCCCACTGAGCCAAGAGCCCGATGTGGGGCTCAATCCCAGGACCTGGGATCATGACCTGAGCTGAAGGCAGACGCTTAACCATCTGAGCCACCCAGGCGCCCCCACCTCTTGGCTCTTGTGTGTAATGTTGCAATGAACACTGGTGTACAAGTATCTCTTAGAGATCCTGTTTTTAATTGGTTTAGATATATTTTTTAGTATTTTTAAACTTTTTAACTATGGATAATTCCAAACATACACATAAGTAAATAAAACAGTATGATGAACATGTGGGCTGAATAAATGAGTCAATTAATTGTACAAAGTAGCCCCCCAAAATACCTGGGAGTTTTCCTGAACCTCCCTTTCATAGAGAGTTTGCTATGGGTGAGGATGTCCTGGGTTTTGTTTCAGACCTGGGATGTTCTAGCTGCCCTTCATCATCTAGGCCCTCAGCCATCAGTGTGGCTTGAATGCCCATCTGCAGACCATATATACCAGGAGGGTTAGTAGATAGAAACAAGAAGAAATGAGCGTAGATGCCTTTTCCTAGTTACAGAGAGGAGGAGCTGAGCTTGCGGTGCGAAGTGGTCTTTGGGCCTAAGAGTTTGCTCTGGATCAGCAACTCCCTCAGATGCACAGTTGTCCTGAAAGCAGTCACTTGGAACAGAGACGTTGGATACCGGATGATACGGAATAGCAGACTGGGAAGATGAGTTGTTCATGCAGGAATTGCTATAGGAATTCAGAGGAGAAAGAAATGAATCCAGACTGGGAAAATCAAGGAAGGCTATTCTCAAAGAATGTGGTGGTGACTTTACCCTTTTTCCATTGACCTTGTATGTTTGATCCTTATGCCTGTTCCTAGATGGAAAAAGATAGGGCTGATGGTCAGTGAATACTGGAGCTGAATTACACTCCGGACTTTTAGCTGTGGGACCCATGCTAATGAAGGCTTCTAGGTGGAATGCCTTGCTAGTCAGAATTGGCTGTGTGGGATGAGAGCTACCTCTAGTGGGCCTGTGTGAAGCATACTCAGAAGGCCAACTTTTCTTTCTTTTTTTTTTTTAAGATTTAATTTATTTATTTGAGAGAGATAGCGCAAAAGCAGGGGGGAGGGGCAGAGGGAGAGGGAGAAGCAGACTCCCCACTGAGCAGGGAGCCTGATGTGGGACTTGATCTCAGGACCCCAGGATCATGACCTGAGCCAAAGGCAGATGCTTAACCCACTGAGCCACCCAGGCACCCTGAAGGCCAACTTTTCTTTACTTTGACTGAAAATAAGGTGTTTTGTTTTGTCTATGATATGGGCCTAATGTAGACCTTAGCTAGTAAGACAACAGGGTGAAGGATGTATCTAGTCCCCCAAATTCTCAAGGTGAGAAACTAATTGATTCTCAATTTTTTAAAAGATTTTATTTATTTGAGAGTGAGAGAGAGCACGAGAGGGGGGAGGGTCAGAGGGAGAAGCAGACTCCCCACTGAGCAGGGACCCTGATGTGGGACTTGATGCTAGGACTCCAGGATCATGACCTGAGCCGAAGGCATTCGCTTAACCAACTGAGCCACCCAGGCACCCTCAATTTTTTTTCTATAATCAAATACATATGACAGTTTATCCCCTTTCCTCCATGTTCTGACACTTGAAGAAGTTAATGCTATCATAGGATCAGGTCTGAAATTAGTGCAGTAGCTAAGAAGCTAAAGGAAATGGAGTGCTTTGTGGGCACTGACAGGGTAGGGCATTGATAGGGTTTTAATATGGGGGTATAAATGTGGGAGCTCATAGTAAACATACTTCTTGGAGGTCATTTGTGCCTTACCATTAACTCTCAAATACTTGGTTCATGAAGAAATGGATGAGAAAGTATGGTGGTGGTATGACCAATGGTTTTGCTCAGATAAGGTGGGAGGGGATGAGGTCCCTGGTTTGTCTAGCATTGTAATGACATTACAGAACTTTTGCCTTCCCCAGAACAGAAGAATTATGAAGTCGTAGTAGTTTCTAATACTTAATGAGTACTTTCTATCTGGCAGGCACTAATAAGTACCACACAAACATTCTTTCATGTAAGCCACGGGTGAAAAGCCTGCCCAAGCTGACAAAGCTTAGAAAAAGAAAGGACTGGTTTTGGACTCCAGGTGGTCTGACGTCAGAGCCTGGACTCTTAACTCCTCCTCTGGATGGCTAAGTCTGACTGGCCTACCTTTCTCCAAGTTTATGACGTCACTGTCAGGAACAGAGGTTTCTTTGCTGAGTCTATAGCCATAGACCCAAAGTAAGAGCTATATTTCTTTTGTTTCAACCTTTAGAACCTCCTTCTACATCAATGTATTTTTTTAAAGATTTATTTATTTGAGAGAGAGAGAGAGAGAACATGTGCATGTGGGAGGGGCAGAGGGAGAGGGAGAGAGAATCTCAAGCAGACTCGGTGCTGAGCACAGAGCGCAATGCAGGGCTCGATCCCATGACCCTGAGATCACGACCTGAGCCAAAACCGAGAGTCGGACGCCTAACTGACTGTGCCAGCCAGGTGCCCCAACATCAATGGCATTTTAAAAATTAGTTTCCATTTATTGAGCACCCGCTATGTTTTAGCACCTCTGATAGAGTATGCCAGACCTCCTGGCAAAAATGTAACAAATACCTATGTATATGAATGGTTTTTAATCTTTTTGGGCTCACAGCCCTTTTTGACAACCTGTTGACAGTTTTGGATCTTCTTTCCAGAAAAATTCACTTATGTACATGCACATAATATTGCATACTTCAGAGGCGGCTTCTAGGACCTACTGAAGTTTATCCTCTAGCAGTCCATGGACTCCACGGTAAGATCTCTTGCCCTATATAGTCTTTTCCAGCTGACTCTTCTATGGTGTTAAGGGGATGGGCAGTGGTGGTGGTGGTGGGGGTCTCACCTCCTCTCTTTCTCCTCAGAGAGAAATGTCTATAAAGCTTAGGCTACCCCAATGAACCAAGCATCTGCGAACATTCTTCCTTTCTCTCTTGCACTTAGGACTCCAACGGAAGAATGCAGACGATCAAATGCGTGGTTGTAGGAGATGGGGCTGTAGGTAAGACCTGCCTCCTCATCAGTTACACAACGAATGCCTTTCCTGAGGAGTATATCCCCACTGTCTTTGACAACTATAGTGCCCAGACATCTGTGGATGGCCAAATCGTCAGCCTGAACCTGTGGGACACAGCTGGCCAAGAGGAGTATGACCGACTGCGAACGCTGTCCTACCCCCAGACCAATATCTTTGTCATTTGTTTTTCCATTGGCAACCCATCCTCGTATGCCAATGTGAGGCATAAGTGGCACCCCGAGGTCTCCCATCATTGTCCCAATGTGCCCGTCCTGCTGGTAGGTACCAAGAGGGACCTGCGGAATGACACTGAGACAGTGAAGAAGCTCAAGGAACAGAGCCTAGTGCCCACAACTCCTCAGCAAGGCACTTCCCTGGCTAAGCAGGTCGGGGCTGTCAAGTATCTAGAATGTTCAGCCCTGATGCAGGATGGGGTGCACGAGGTATTTTCAGAAGCTGTTCGGGCTGTGCTTTACCCTGCCACAAAGAAGAACACCAAGAAGTGTGTCCTTTTATAGCTTTTGGGGTGCTACTTGGAGACTGCACCTAAGGGGGAATGAGAGGGATTCCTTTGATAGCATTGAACAGACAATGCCAGCATGAGCCATTTGTCTCTTTTCCTAGAAACCCTAGACTCCAGGTTATTGGGCTTTTGGAGGAACAAAGACAGCCTTGTTTGTACATGGCTGCTTTGAAGTTTGGTCTGAACCTTTTGGAGGAAGTTTGGGGAGAGAGAGAGAGTGAGAGAGAGAGAGACTGACTGACTTTTACCTCTAAATTAGCTTTCCTAGCTGTATTTACCATTGAGCAAGTGCCTCACAGAAAGACAAGTTTCTACAGTTTTCAAATCATTGCCTTAAACTTTCCGATATACTAATTTTAGAAAATCATTTTATATGTGATTCCTGGGTGTTCCCAGTGTCAACATGTTCTTCCCATTCTGGAGATGAGACATGCTTGCAAAAATGGTTAAGCAGCATTTTTCAAAGTTCTGGGAGATACTAATAGACGTTCCTTGACAAGGTTCTGTGGTCAAGTAAGTCAGGAACCAGTGGGTTTTTTTTTAAGTGTTTATTTAAATTCCAGTTAGTTAACATACAGTGTAATGTTAGTTTCAGGTGTACAATATAGCGATTCAACACTTCCGTACATCACCTGGTGCTCATCACAAGTGCCCTCCTCCATCCCATCACCTATTTCCCCCAGCCCCCCCCCCACCTCCCTCTGGTAACCAGTGATTTAAATAAAGCAGGACTGGTTCCTCTACTGGGGGGATTTATAACTTTTAATAAGTGGGCAACATTTCCCAAATTTATTTCACTGAATCTTTTCTTTTTTCTTTTTTTTTTTGGTTCCACGCAACACCTGTTAACATCTCTGGAAGCACAGTTTGAGAGATGCTGGGTTAAGAGGAACTAGAAAATCCCAAAGAGGCTGTGGTGAAAAAAAAAAGCATAATGTGGTCCTGTTCTTTTTGATGTTTCCCTCTTTATGCCTTTGAGGGGAATGTTTATCAGCCACGGACTTGTTACTGGTTCCTCTTCTGCCCTCAGGAGATGAGTTTGGCACTTCGTCACGGTAGCACGTTGGATGTGGGGTCCGATGGTCAGATCTGCTATCAGATTATGATAGCACTATGGGCCTGGTGTTGTGGAATTAATCCCCCATAAAGCTATGTCCCTGAGGCCTCTGTGAGGCCCTTTTTTTCTGTCAGCTTCTGCTTCAGGGAAAGACCACTGAAGGTTAACCCCACAAACCAACCAACCAACCACCCAACCACCCAACCAAAATGTTCTGCCAGTCATTATCAGGGAGTTGTGTGATTCTTCTCAGTGTCCTACCTTGCTCTCTTCCTATTCCTCCCTCCTCTGTACATTGTGTGTGTGTGTGTGTGTGTGTGTGTGTGTGTGTGTTTGTTTTCAGTCCTGGTTGCCTTTTGAGGTCTTTTAGTTGCTCGAAGAAAGTTGGAGTATGTTGGATCTCCAGACCCTGGGGCTGTCACATTTGTGGGGATTTTGCTGGGGGATTTCAGCCTGCCCTGTGGCAGTAGGAGTCAGATTCCTTACCCCAGTAAGCCTGCTTCTCCTTATTCTCCCTAGTTGTATTTTTGACCTTCTTCATTTGATATGGAAGGAAAACTTACTTCTCCACCTGGCAGATAGTAGTTGACAACTCCACTGTGCACATATTCTCTTACCCTGCCAAAATAAGCATTGGATCTTTGAGAGTTTGGGAAATGGAGTTGAAAGAATCACGTAGCTCCTTCTGTGGTGAATGAAGGGTCTGTGCTTTGCTCTGGGATGGTCTTGCTGTTGCTCTTTGACATTATATGATCAGATTAGTCCTCAGGTTAACTGAGCCTCCTGGATAGGGTTGCCAGATAAAAGAGAGTAGTTTTGTTTTTGGTTTTTTTACAAATAATTTTTTAGTGTAAGTATGTACCATGCAATATTTGGGACATAGAGTCAAAAAATTATTTGCTGTTTATCTGAAATTCGAATTTAATGCGGCATCCTATATTTTTGTTTGCTAAATCTGGCACCCCTATTCTTGGAGAAGCGGAAGCTGGAGGTTGAGCAGATACCAAGTGTTGTTAGAAAGTGAAAGGTTACATAAGCTCACTATTCTTCCTCCTTTCCTTCTGGTTTTCCTTTCCCTCACCATGGACTAAAGTGTTCTGTTTTGCTTTTCCTTTATCCCTGCACTCTCCTCTTCATACAGTAATTCATTGGTGTATATTTCTACACCATTGTCTAAAGCTGTGGAGGATCCAGGATGGATAATATTGTCTAGTAGATGTCTTCTATCTCAGTTTCAATGTGCTGTATCTATTTCTGGCATGTGACCCAGGGCCTCCTGTTTGGAGGGGGGGTTGTAGGGGCTCTGTGTGAACAGGGTGTTAACTGGAAGAGGGTGAGGGTGGCCCTCCTTAACTAAGGCCCAGTAGCACTTTGGAAAGTGGGGGTCTATTATCATAGTGTGGGGACTGTAGGAGTCAACTGGCCTGTGGGCACATGTGCCAACTGCTCTATGTAGTCACTGAGTTTTTCCCACGGGTGGCCAAATGAAGCACCTGTTGCTCGAGTGTATTCCGGTCTCAGGATGCTTGGATTGATGCTGCCTGAGGTGCTTACAGGACTTCATGGTTGAAAGGGGCTAGAAACACGGCTGTCACCTGTGTCTCTGGGAACTTTCCATTTAGCTACTGAAATCTTTTAAATTGGCTTTTAATTTAATAGCACCTCCTGCTCCTGCTTTGCCTGGGAAAATCTCAGATGTAAGCCTGGGCTTGGTCTGGTCAGACTCGCGTCCTCTAACGAGTGGAGGTGCGATCCCCAAGTCTGAGAGTATGGTTTTGTATTGGACTCATTTGATGGTCCTGAACAGACACTGACATCTTGATTTTTATACTTAAAAGGAATTTGTATGATGACTAACATGCTAATACCACTTTTAAATTGTTCATAATGAATGGCAATAAACTTTTCTGATTTTACTGGGTCTGTTGCTTTCTAAAAATCAAAGCAATTCCTCAACCCTCCTCCTTTGTCTTGAGTGGTTTCTAAATGCCTTTCAACTTGCAAAGGATGAAATAACTATAACTGTATTCCACATCGCACCTATGTGTAACTGTACTTATTTTTCTACCTCAGACGATCAGGGTGGGGAACTGTCTTCCCTGCTAACATTGATTCTCTCGTTCCTGCTGGTTTTCACTAATGACAGACCAGTTAGCTCCCTGTGGGTGATTTTTTAGTACACTACATTCAATAAACAATTATCACGCTCCTATTGTGTTACAGGTATTACAGTACTAGGGACTAGGGTTGTAAATATAGGACATAACATTTAATGTCCTTTGCCTCTTCCAGTTATTTCAGGAAAATATCCTTTCTCTGTGCGTTATAAAAATGAACTGATACTGTTAATTGTATATAGCGCTGGTGCACTATTAAGTGACTGCTAAAGGGGGCGCCTGGGTGGCTCAGTCAGTCAAGCAGCTGCCTCTGGCTCAGGTCGTGATCCCAGGGTCCTGGGATCGAGTCCCACATCGGGCTCCCTGCTCGGCGGGAAGCCTGCTTCTCCCTCTCCCACTCCCCCTGCTTGCGTTCCCTCTCTCACTGTCTCTCTCTCTGTCAAATAAATAAATAAAATCTTAAAAAAAAAAAAGTGACTACTAAGGAAGAGCAAAACCATGTTGTGTTTTGTTTTGCTTTGCAAACAGCTTTATTGAAATATAATTACATACCAAAAAATTCACCCATTTCAGGTATACAGTTTAATGACTTTTAGTAAATTTACTGACTTATACAGCTGTCACCAAAATCCAGTTTTTTTTTTAAGATTTTATTTTATTATTTTTTAAAGATTTTATTTATTTATTTGAGAGTGAGCGAGCAAGCATGAGAGAGAGCACAAGGGTGGGGGGGAGAGGGAGAAGCAGACTCCCCGTCAAGTAGGGAGCCCGATGTGGGACTTGATCCCAGGACCCTGGGATCATGACCTGAGCCGAAGGCAGATGCTTAATGACTGAGCCACCCAGGCACCCCCCTAATTATATTTATTGCCTCTCCCATTTTTCCCCTCAGTGCATCCTAGTTTGACTATATCTTTAAGTAAGAGAATTGCTCTATTCCCTCAAAGAACTTTGGTCATTTGAAAGTAATCTAAAGTGTTCTTTAAATTCCCATAGTTCTATGTATCTTTTATCTTCTATAGTACATAGTGTCAAAAAGAAAAACCACAGGCCCACTAAGGCGAGGAGCCCCAGATCAGTAAAACCAAGACTTAATACCTAACTTAACTAGAGTTTCAGTTCCACCAGGAATATAACCTTTAACTAGTCAACATGCATTTTCCTGGTCAGCACTAGGAAATTTACTCATAGGCCCCTCTGTTCCCCTTTAGAGGGCGACCTTGCCTAAAACAGTGCTTTACTATTTTGGGGGGGGGGATTTTTAAAGTTTATTTATAATCTCTACACCCAACGTGGGGCTTGACTCTTATGACACCTAGATCAAGAGTCACATGCTCCACCAACTGAGCCAGGCAGGTGCCCCTACTTCATTTCTTTTTATTGCTGAATAATATTCCACTGTATGGATATACCATATTTTATCTACTTACAATTGAGGGAAATTTGGATTGTTTCTACCTTTTAGCTATTATGAATAGTGCTGTTGTGAACCTTTGTGTACAACATTTTTTTTTTTAAGATTTCATTTATTTATCTGACAGAAAAAGAGCACAAGCAGGGGGAGCGGCAGGCAGAGGGAGAGGGAGGAGCAGACTCCCCACTGAGCAGGGAGCCCGATGAAGGACTCGATCCCAGAACCCTGGGATCATGACCTGAGATGAACGCAGTTGCTTAACCAACAGCCACCCAGGTACCCCTGTGTACAAGGTTTTGTGTGGACATGTTTTCCGTTCTCTTGGGTATATACTGGAGTGCTGGAAATTGCTGGGTCATATGGTAAATTTATACAAAACCATGTTTTGAGTCAAGAATAGCATCTTTATTATTTATAGTATGTGAAGTCCCCTTCCCCATTCTTTTTTTTTTAGAATTATTTTTTTTAATATTTTATTTATTTGACAGAGAGCACAAGCAGGGGGAGTGGCAGAGGGAGAAGCAGACTCCCCGGTGAGCCAGGAGCCCAACGAGGGGCTCAATCCCAGGACCCTGGGCAGATGCTTAACCGACTAAGCCACCCAGGCGCTCCCCCCTTCCCCATTCTATAAGCCTCCATCTACCTCCTGCTGAATCTGCTTTTCCTTAAGCACAAGCATCTAAGAAGCACTGTAAAGTACATTTAGGGTGCCTGGATGGCTCAGTCAGTTCAGCATCTGCCTTCGGCTCAGGTCATGATCCCAGGGTCCTGCGATCGAGCCCCGCATTGGGCTCCCTGCTCAGCGGGGAGCCTGCTTCTCCCTCTCCCTCTCCTGTTCCCCCCACTTGTGCTTTCTGGCTCTCTCTCTGTCAAATAAGTAAAGTTTTTAAAAAAATAAAGTACATTTAGAAATATATTCCATTTTGCTTTTTTGTTTTAAATATTAGTATAGCAGTTATATTCTCCTATAACTTTTCATTACCGAAGTGCAGCTTCTCAGCTGTGCAGATTTTGGCAGATGTTTGTCATCTGGCCTAGAAATGTAACTACTGTTAACATTCCAAGGAACATCCATACAATGAAGTATTAAGGAGAAATAAAAATGAATGAGGAAGAGTGCACTGTGGTACACTGTGATTTGAGGCTAAATTATTAAGTGAAAAAGAGCAAGGTGAAAGAGTATATATAGTATGCTACCTTTTGTGTAATGAAAAAGAAGTAATATGTATACTCATTTGCTTATTTTTGCAAAAAGAAACATAGGAAGTACAAATATCAAGTCATTATATTGTACACCTGAAACTAATAGAATGTTATATGTCAATTACACCTCAATAAAAAAATAAACACAGGAAAGATAAACCAGAAATTAAGGAATGGTTACTTATAGGGAGTAGCTGGGTACTGGGGTAGAGGGCATAGGCATGGGAGCAAGACTTCTCTGGAAATAGCTTTTTACATACTTTTGACTTTTAACCATGTCAAAACTGACATATTTTAAAAATTAAATTATATAAAAAAGGATATTAAAAGCAAATCGTAAAGTTGAATAAAAACAGAAACAACTCCACAGAGGGAAAAAAAATGGTTCAAGTAATTTTTACACACAGTACACTATATATCCTTAATAGGACATATTCTAAGGACAAAAACTGCGAAGAACTTCTGAACTTTACTTAGGTTTATTGTTGGTAGTGGTATCCACCTTGTAATTCTGAAAAGAGTCAATATATGGATGTTGGGAACCAGAATTTTAATTGTAAGAGAAGCAAGACAGAAATATGAAATGGGGAAAAGTGAGGGAGAACCCTGTGGTGTTGGACTTGAATTGGAGGTATTAGTATAAACTCATTTATTTATTTCTATTTTTTTAAAATGTAAGCTCTATACCCTATGTGGGGCTTGAACTCACAGGCCCAAGACGAAGAATCGCATGCTCTACTGACTGAGCCAGCCAGGTGCCCTTTAACTCATTTTTTTAGCTCTCTCCACTGAAAGGGCCTATAAGCAATGATGCCCCAGTTTCTAAATACCATTCCTCACTAAAAGGTATCAGGGCTCCTTGGAGAAATGGCTTATATTGGGTCTGGGACAGGAAATGTACAGATAAGCCTAGAACATCTTGTGCCAAAAAGCAAGGAAGTACTCCAAGACTAATAACAGGAGCCAGAGTGAAGTGGGTCCCACTGGACAAATTTGGAACAGTTTGAGCATCAAAAAGGATAATGATGGTGCTAGATTATGACACATTAAAATAAAAACGGGAGAAGGGAGGTAAGACCCAAGTTCTTTACTGAATAAATCCACTTAATAAGGGCTCCTGGGTGGCTCAGTTGGTTAAGCGACTGCCTTCGGCTCAGGTCATGATCCTGGAGTCCCTGGATCGAGTCCCACATCAGGCTCCCTGCTCGGCAGGGAGTCTGCTTCTCCCTCTGACCCTCCCCCCTCTCATGTGCTCTCTCTCATTCTCTCTCTCTCAAATAAATAAATAAAATCTTAAAAATCCACTTAATAAGCGTAGAAGGAATTTAAGAATTAGAAAAATCACCCTTCTGCACTCTCCTAACATAATTGATTCAGGCAAGGATCATTAAAGGATGCTAAAACCATTGGGTGAATATTCACAGAATCTCAACCCCATTTACTTAATTACAAAAGGAAAAATGCGCCTTTGCAATGGAGAGATCTGGCGCTCAAATACAGCATCACCAATAGTGTGACAACCTGACGTTTGTGCCTTCTGATGGCCGGTAAAATATTTAACGTAAATCAGTTCGAAGAAACAATCAGACGAATTCAGAATATGGAATACTTTGAAGACAATTTGCCTGGATTCTTCCAAAAAAACTGTAGTTCATGCAACACAAAGAAAAGGCTGGTGTTTCTGGATTAAGACTGAAGGGAGATTACCAAGTGCAGTGCAAGAACCTTCAGCGGATCCTGGATTGAGGTGCAAAATGCTCCAACTAGGACAACTGGGGAAATCTAAATACGAAACACGAACTGTATGTTAAATGATAACGATTTAATGTTAATTTTTAAAGATGCAATAATGATTTTGTGATTATGTAGAAAAATGTCCATTTTTAGGGCTGGAGAATCACATATTTGTAACCTACTTTCAAATGGTTCAGAAATTAAAAAAAAATAAAACCTGTAAAAATGTTAACAATTGTGAACCTAGGTGAAGGATCGGCTGTTCCTTTTACTCATCTTTTTCACACTTCCCGAAAGAAACCGAGGGGGAGGGGACTCCATTTCCATGGGGAAATGTCAATTCAAAACAACTTGGATAGGTACCTCTGGCACAGTGCAATTTACGGCCAGTTTCTCCTTAAGAAGCAACGACGCCGCAGACAGAACGGAGGACTGCTTCTAACCTTTACTTCCGCGTACCGCGGCGTGGTGACCCGCGGTTAGTAGAACGTAGGCTACGTGACCCAGGCAGTTCCTTCTGATTGGAGGAACAGCCGTGACTCTAATCCAGTGCACCGGCGATGCTCATGCGCAGATTAGTGGAAGGGGCGGGGCCCAACATTTTCTTTGACCAACCGCTTTCCACATAACCAACCTCCTGATCGCGCACGGTCGAATCAAAAGCCGTTAGTAAAGTAGTGCAACCAATTCTCCTTTTTCGTAGGCCGGCCGGTCTTTCCGGTTATCCCCCCCCCCCCTTATTCCGCTTCCGGTAGGGCCTGGTGGGGGTCAAGGAGCCCTGTAAGTCACTTCTGGGCGACTAATGTTTTTATTTCCGGTCCATGGGACCAGGCTGGGATCTGCTGCTGTCCGCAGCCTCTGGTGACACCACAACCGCCATCATGTCAGACACGGACAGCGATGAAGATTCCGCTGGAGGCGGCCCATTTTCTTTAGCCGGTTTCCTTTTCGGCAACATCAATGGAGCCGGACAGCTGGAGGGGGAAAGCGTCTTGGATGATGTGAGGGGGCGGGCGTGTATATAGGGTCGGGGGTGGTGCGGCTGAGTGAGGAGAGTAGAGGGTGCTTAGAATAGAGCCCCTATGAGAGGGCGCGGTTAACGTAAAGAGGAGAGGAAATGAGAAGCGGACACTATTCTAGTAGAGCGTGCATAACGTAGAGTGTGGAGGCTCCGTTCGGGGTGAGGGTGGGAAGAAGAGAGAACTGTAGGCAAGCCCTCGTAGGTCAGGGGCGCTGATGTGGGTGGCGTTGGGGATCATATCCTAACAAGGCAGACGGAAAAATAGCGTAACCTAGGGACATTGCTTTTAAGCCGTTGCTCTGAGGACTTTGGAGATTCTCGAAACTGCCTGTCTGACATCGTTGACTTGAGGTGGCTCTAGAGCAAGAGGACTGGACAGAACCTGTGACAAATCGTGTGGTTCAGGTCTCAGTTCTTAGAACAGTGAATGTTCAGACTATTTGAGGCAGACCCCTTCTGGTCCAGTGCACTTCTTGGGTAGTTTTCCCAGTTTTCACTGACATTCATGAAATTGTTTCCTGTGTCCAAATGGACCTTACCTACTTTCATTTAGGTTCATTTTCTCAAGGAAAAAATACTGATCAGTATTCCTCTTCTGCATCACACACAAACACACAAAAGGTAGCAAAAAAAGTTCTTGTCATCCCTTCCCAAATCCCAGGGACCTCATTTGCCTTAGCCTTTATTCAGAGAACTACTGTTCCATTTGTTTAGTCTTGGTGACGGTTCTTTGACTAATCTTTTCTTAGTAAAGTATGGTGATGAAATTGGACTTAATATGTTGATAAAGATCTGATCAACGCGGAGTTTAGTGGAAGATTTACTTTACAGTTCTGGAATGTGATGCTCCTTTTAGCACATGCAGAGTTATATTTAATATGGATTTACAGCTTTGTGCTGGACCAGGGAAATAAGCCTTGTGGTGTGGGAAGCTTAGGTTTAGTTGTTATTTTCGACTCTGGTGCTGTCCCTTTTTCAGGAGTGTAAGAAGCACTTGGCAGGCTTGGGGGCTTTGGGTCTGGGCAGCCTGATCACTGAACTCACCGCAAATGAAGAATTGACTGGGACCGATGGTGCCCTGGTAAATGATGAAGGTGAAGTGTGGGTCATGGGGAGTAAGGAGGGAGGAGGCTAGCCATTTACTATGTATACACTTTTCAATGGGAATTATTTAAGGGAGTGAGAGTTACTTTTTGTTGAGATATACATGCCCCCCCCTTTTATTTATAGGATGGATCAGGAGCACAGAAGATGCTGTGGACTATTCAGACATCAATGAGGTAGCAGAAGATGAAAGCCGAAGATATCAGCAGACAATGGGGAGCTTGCAGCCCCTTTGCCACTCAGGTGATTCTTTAGTGTCATCAGTAGAGCATTCCAGTTCATTTTCTTGCTGTGTAGTCCATTTTGTTTCTATGTATGCTTTCTGCCATTGTTCCTGCTCTCCATCCTTTGCTTCTCTCTTTTTGTCAGCTCAGTTCCATGTAGCTGCTGTCCTTTTTTTTGTGTTCTGGGGCAGTGTTATACTCAGATGTTTATTCCTCATACTGGTTATCCCCAAATTCTTGGTGAATGCCAAGTAAGGATGATAGTGCTTTCCTTATCATCTAGTATTTGAGTACCTACAGGGTTCATGGCACTGTTTTAGATATTACTTGAACTCAGTCTTTGCTCTTAGGGACTTGGTGGTTCAAGGAGGATTAAGTATATACAATGTCGTATATAAATGAGCACGCATATTTATTGGCTCAACTTCTATTAATCACTCACCACCTATATGCTGACAGAATGCATTTTTTTTTTAAAGATTTTATTTATTTATTTGACAGAGAGAGATACAGTGAGAGAGGGAACACAGGCAGGGGGAGTGGGAGAGGGAGAAGCAGGCTTCCCGCCGAGCAGGGAGCCCGATGCGGGGCTCGATCCCAGGACCCTGGGATCATGACCCGAGCCGAAGGCAGATGCTTAACGACTGAGCCACCCAGGCGCCCCTGTTGACAGAATGCATTTAATGCTTGCTCACAATATAGGTTTCTCTCCCTGGTATAAGGTGCTACATATAGAATCAGAATCAGAGCTAGAAGGGCTCTTAGTGATTATTTATTATTAACCTCATCACAGATAAAGAAAACTTGGCCTTTAATAAGATGTGGGACTTTATTAAAAGTTCTATAGGTTAGGTAGTGGCAGACCTTGACTAATTCAATAATTCAGGTTATTAGACATTTATTGAGCTATTATGGGCTATAAACTATGATAGTATGGTACAAAGATAATAAAATCCATTTTCTGATCTTGAGCTTAGTTCTGTGGTCTGGAACCTAGAGCTACTGATCATAGTTCCTTTTTTTTGACTTGTAATTTTTTACAACTTTTAATTGAGGTATAGTTGACACATATATAATTGTTTCCACTGCCTTACACTACCTCTCACTTCTTGACACTTTTGTATGAGGTTGCTCATTGTTCATTGTCCACCTCTTTGAATTAGATTTCGGGACCAGTTGATGGATTTGAGTGCTTGTTATAGAGCGAGACTTAACCGTACCACATACACAGGAGGTAACGCAGAAAAAGAGAAGATACAGGTCTCACTCTCAGGGATATTATTATCATTTGGGGAAGATGGGATAAACAAACACGAAGCATAATTACTCATAATAAAAAGACATAAGGCAGCTACAAGCTCATATTTCTTTTTTTTTTTTTTAAAGATTTTATTTATTTATTCATGAGAGACAGAGAGAGAGAGAGAACAGAGGCAGAGGGAGAAGCAGGCTCCCCGCGGAGCAGGGAGCCCGATGCGGGACTCGATCCCAGGACCCTGGGATCACGACCTGAGCCGAAGGCAGACGCTTAACCGACTGAGCCACCCAGGCGTCCCTACAAGCTCATATTTCTGTATAGAGTAGTGTATTTCATTTCAAGAGGTTGACAGAATATCTGAGACAAATATTGTCACTTATTTTTGAGTACCGAACTGTTATTTTTGAGTACCGTGGCTTAGGCTAAGGGGGAGGTGGTAGCAGCTCTGATTTTCAGGGAATATTGGAATTTTCAGGTTTGGGTTTGTTGTCTTGGCTAGGGATGTTAAGGAAGAGGACGAGTGGGGGTGTCCTAGTTGGTTTTTATGAGCTGACCTCCTAGAAAAGGAGGATGCTGCATTTGGTAGTCTTAGTACTCTGGGATGCTCATTTCTAAGTTCTCTTATTCAATGAAGGTGCCTTCACCTGTGTCCTAACTTCTTCCTTTTCTGTCATTGGCCCCTTCACATGGCTTGATTTACAAGGATTCTTCTTTGGAATAATTGGAAGTGGGTGGAGGTCATTAGAAAAGATGTCATGGAGGTGAATTTTGAGCAAAAGTTTGAAAGGGTTTCATGGAGAGGAAGCAGCAGGGCATTTTGGTTTGAAAACATGGCTTGTCTAAAGGTTTGGAGATAGAAATAAGGAATAGTGCAGGGGAACTTGGCCAGCAGGTTTTCTTGAAAGGACTGGAAAACATACCGCTAGATAGCAAGGACCAAGGATAGAGTAATTTGACAGCACTTGTATGTATGCCTTACTTGGGATTTGATGTCAAAGGATTGTATATCAACATTGATTGTTGAGTAAGGGGCAGGGTGGTATAATGAAAAGAAAATGGACTTTGGAGTCAGAATGATAGGTTCAAGTCCCAGCTCCATATTTAGTTTGAACCTGGGAAAGTTGCTCAGTCTTTGAGGCTTGGATTTGTAACAAAACCTCAGTTTTCTAGTCTGGAATAAAGGTGATAATACCTCATTAATGGGTCTTATGTGGGAATTTAAGTTCATTATCACGGGGACTGAAAGCACCTACATAGTACGGTGTCATGGTAGATGCTCTGTAAATATTAGTTGCCTTTCCTTCCTAAATGAAAATGAGAAGTGATACTTGTTGCTTTGGGGTTTTGATTAGAAAAGGGGTAAAGGGGCAGACTAACTTGGAGACTGTTCTTGCAGGCTAGATGTAAAGTCATCAAGGTCTCGAGTAGGGTGACAATTGTGGAAAATGCTAAGCAGAATTAAACTTGAGAGTTGCTGAGAAAACATCAGTAGGACTTGGTAAGTGAGGAAGTACATTGGAAAGAGTATAGGCTTTGTTGTTCAACCAGCCTTACTTTGTCATTTAAAACTTTGTGACCCTGAGTAAGTCATTTCACTATCTCAGAATAATTCCTACTTTGCCAACATTCTTGGGAGGATTATAGATAAAATAACTACAGGTACCTGGCATATAATGGGAGCTAAGTAAATGGAAGTTGCTGTAATGACTACTATTAATGATTGATTGGAAAAGCTGTGTTGGGGGGTAAGAGATTGATGGAGGAGACAGGAGACTTAAAGTCGTAAGCTGGGAAAATGAGGCTGGAGGTGGTATTGATAGTAAGGAAAGGGAGTTTTAAAGAGGTGAAGGACATTTCAGTGTGATGAGAGATGCAGTTGTGGAATATCTGAGTGGAAAGGTTCTTTTTAAAAAAATATATATTTTTAGTTTATTTATTTGAGCGAGAGAGAGACAGGGACAGAGCATGAGCAGGGGAAGGAGGCAGAAGGAGAGGGGGAAGCAGACTCCCTGCTGAGTAGGGAGCCTGATGCGGGGCTTGATCCCAGGACCCTGGGTTCATGACCTGAGCTGAAGGCAGACACTTAACCGACTGAGCCACCCAGGCGCCCTTGAGTGGAAAGGTTCTTTAGGCGGCAGAACATGCGGTGTGACTGTAGAGGGGTAAGTCAGGGCAAGACCTACAGATCTGGGCTTAATCTGGATAAGGGTGATTCTTGAGTAAGGGAATGGAGCTTGTGTAGAGGAATAAAAGAGTGTTCACCGTCAGGTGTTGAGTGATGCCAGAGATTAAAGGTCAGTGAAAAGACTAACAAACGGCAGAAGATAGACAAAAAAAGTGTGTCAAAGATTTGGGGAGTGGGAAGAGAGAAAGTTCAGTCTTAAAGGAAACTGACAGAGAAGGAAGAATGTTAAATTCAGTTATGAGATTGAGCAGGATGAAAATAAAAAATCAAATAGGATTTGATCGGGAGAAGGAACAAAGGTTTTAAACGGTTCTTGGGACCTCCCTCAGTTTCTATATGAGGTATACATAGTGTTCTAGTATTTGGTGATACTGTGTCATCTCTTTCTGAAGGCAGAAGCTGCACCTCCTGTGTGTTCTTAAGGATCTGTGTAGTGTTTCATGTGGTGCTTTCAATTCTTGCATAACAAACTCGGGGCTGTTGTGTGACCTTCTGGATGTTGAGGAGATCATCTTGCTGGTTTCATTAGATTATGATGAAGATGACTATGATGCTGATTGTGAAGACATTGACTGCAAGTTGATGCCTCCTCCACCTCCACCTCCAGGACCAATGAAGAAGGATAAGGACCAGGATGCTCTTGCCGGTGGTAAGTAGAGACTGTCTTCTTTTGTCCAAGGAAAAGTTCCATTCATAGATCTAGGCTTTTGACGTACCCATAGGGAGCTATTAAGATTAAGCTGTTAGGAGAGGATACAACTTCTGGAAGTGATTCATACAATTTTCAAATGTTAATGTCAAAGGGAAGTTTTACTTTTAAAACATTTGGCAACAGTATTTTAACAGGTACTCAAGAAAAAGTAGTTTACGTCAGTGGTTCTCAAATCTGGCTGCCCATCACAATCATCCCAAGCCTTTAAAAAAAAAAAAAACAGATTTCTGACTCACCCAGAGAGTCTGATTCTGAAGATCTGGGATAGAGCCCAGGAATTTCCAAGTGTTCTCCCAGTAATTGCTGATGCAACTGATCTGCATGCTAGTATTTGGAAACTACCTGTCTAGATGACTTCCTTTAAAAGAAAGGATTAAATGGAGAAGGCATCCTAGAATGTGCATAAATCATGTAGAGCCAACTACCAGATTCAGAGATTTCCAAGGCAAGGGCTTTAGTGATCTTCTCCACCTTTCCTGTGTCGGCCACTAGTAACTCTGTCCTAGGCTAGGAGATTGCGGAAAGCAGTGTTTTTCATCTCCTGTATTTTGAGAATTATGTTAGCCTAAATTCCTCCTGTTAGAGTTTTCACCATTTCTGCATTAGTCTGCAGGCTAAATAACATCTGATAACTTTATGTCTTGGATCTTATTTTATGTTAAACAATTTCATTATCATCCTGTGGGCGTAAAAAAAAGTTCTTCAGTTTATGGGTCCCCGAACTAGAAATGCTAAGGCCCGATTGGTATAAAAGTGTCATATAGTTTTGCTATTGATCACATTCCTTTAATATATGTATAGAAAGTAGTAAATGTAGTAATAGTGTTTGTTTTCTCTCATCACAACCCTAGGGTACCGGGTACAAGGTGAGTTGGGGATGGTGGGAGATAATGAGTTGGAATGAGTTTTCTGGGTTGCATACTAGTGATCTGGGTGCTTGGAACTATATCCCCTGCCACTGAGCCATGCATATAGCCTGGAGTGGGTACTGGCTGAATCGGAGGAAATATGCTCACAGTTACATGCCAAAGGGGTTTCTCTTCCTTGTTGCAGTGTCTGAGGATGGAGAAGGCATCATCTTGCCCTCCATCATTGCCCCTTCCTCTTTGGCCTCAGAGAAAGTGGACTTCAGTAGTTCCTCTGACTCAGAATCTGAGATGGGACCTCAAGAAGCAACACAGGCAGAATCTGAAGATGGAAAGCTGACCCTACCATTGGCTGGGATTATGCAGCATGATGCCACCAAGCTGTTGCCGAGCGTCACAGAACTTTTCCCGGAATTTCGGCCTGGGAAGGTACTTTCCATGGAGAATGCCCACATTGCAAACCACTGACCTCTCCTAAATGCTGAGTTCTGTTGCTAAGGTATTGAATATAGAATGGATAAGATCTAAAAGTTTTCTTATTCAATGACATTGTATTGGGTCTTTTTTAAAAAGTCGTATGCATTGATGATAATACTTGTGATTTACGTAGCTCTCGTTAGAAATTGTCCTTGTTGCTTTAAAGAACTAGTCCAAATTGTTAAGGGATGCTTCTTTACTTCCTTGGTAGATGTTGTAACTCTGAGTTCAGCACTCCTCAGTCCCTCCTCCACAGCCGAGTAGACCCCTCAAGGGAGTTTGCAGACCCGGATGCAGCTGTTTTCCTATCTGATAATTGAGTCTTTGAGTCTCTGTGTTCTAGGTATTACGCTTCCTACGTCTTTTCGGACCAGGGAAGAACGTCCCATCTGTTTGGCGGAGTGCTCGGAGAAAGAGGAAAAAGAAGCACCGGGAGCTGATACAGGAAGAGCAGATCCAGGAGGTGGAGTGCTCAGTAGAGTCAGAAGTCAGCCAGAAGTCTTTGTGGAACTATGACTACGCTCCACCACCGCCTCCAGAGCAGTGTCTCTCTGATGATGAAGTAGGCAAAATAGAGACCTGGGATTGAGACCTACAAGAGGAACAAATGAGTTCTCCCTAGCTTATGTCTAAATTGGAAATACCACCTTAGCAGGCAGAGTCCTGTGCTGATTATGAACAAGTAATCGTGAGTTCGGTCTTAGTGGCTGTTCCTTCCCTATTAGAGTAGAAAAGTATTGCGGGCCTGCAGTTGGTGGTACCCGCACTGGTGAATAGGAGTTTGAATGATAGGCAGAGTGTGCCCTGATCTAGCTCCATTGTTCCCATTCTAATTCCAGTCCTGTTGAAGAATCATCCTTATAGTTCCTCTGACTTCCCTTCCTGACTGCGGACTCCCTCTAGCCCTGGGACATCTGGGATCAGGAAAGCCTCCTCCCCTCCTGCTTTGTTCTGTTACAGATTACAATGATGGCTCCTGTTGAGTCCAAGTTTTCCCAGTCCACTGGAGATACAGATAAAGTGACCGATACCAAACCAAGAGTGGCTGAGTGGCGTTACGGGCCTGCTCGACTGTGGTATGATATGCTGGGTGTCCCTGAAGATGGCAGTGGGTTTGATTATGGCTTCAAACTGAGAAAAATGGACCACGAACCTGTGATGAAATGTAGAGTGATGGAGGTAAGCGACGCTGACATGTAAGAAAGGCATCTGTGCCCAGGGCCCTCTCCGTTTTACTTAACTTTGCTTTCTAGTTGGGGAGATACCGGGCAGGGTGTCTTCGGTGGGAGATGGAGGTTCTAAGCCTTGTGCTTGTTGAGGTATGTCGCCCTGGCAACTAAGCCCGATTGCAAGGGTTCTGTTTGGACAGTGAGTGCTGCGCTGGACCAGGAGTGGGAAGAGGCAGACATTGCTCCATCATCAGGTTCTTTCAAGTCAGGGACCACATTCGATGTGTCTGATGGGGGATCTGGAGTGGGAACTTTGACCAGTGACCATTCAGGGATTTGTTGTTCCTTCTCCGTTTCTGTAGAACTTCAGGAAACTTGAGGAAAACAGCACTGACCTTCTGGCTGATGAAAACTTCCTGATGGTGACACAGCTGCATTGGGAAGATGATATCATCTGGGATGGGGAAGATGTCAAACACAAAGGAACAAAACCTCAGCGTGCAAGCCTGGCAGGCTGGCTGCCTTCCAGCATGACCAGGAATGCCATGGCCTACAATGTTCAGCAAGGTGCGCTTCTGTGCCAGCCATGTCTAGCACACTGCCCTTCATCTCCGTCATCCTGAGGGGGTTCAGCTGTGCTCTCTGCTGCTGCTGAGGGGCAGCAGAATCGTTTCAACCTGAGCCCTGATTCTAGTCCGTAATCAGTTGTACACTATTTTTTTTTAAGATTTATTTATTTATTTGACAGAGACACAGCGAGAGAAGGAACACAAGCAGGGGGAGTGGGAGAGGGAGAAGCAGGCTTCCCGCTGAGCAGGGAGCCCAACACAGGGCTCGATCCCAGGACCCTGGGATCATGACCTGAGCCTAAGGCAGATGCTTAACGACTGAGCCACCTAGGCGCCCTGAAGTTGTACACTATTTACAAGCTAGGGTGGACTCTGATTTCTCATTAGAAAAATGTGAAAACCACTTTGAAGTTAATGGTCTTTCCGAACTAGAACAAGGCTTTATCTTTATGGTCTGCTTCTGTTTTTAAAGCTAGCCCCTTTGTCTTTATCATGCTAGAATTTGCTTTTTCTCTCCTTAAGTATGCAAAAAGAAAAAAAAAAAAGGTACGTCATGCTTAATGTAGAGAACTTTGAAAATAGAAGACAGTGTCAAAAATCACTGATAATCCAGCTATCCAGAGATGATCGACTATTAACTTTTCGGTGTACTTTGGTTTTCTGTCTTCTGTGTGTGTATGTAGTTGAGCTCATTTCTGTAGACAGTTTTGTATACTGTGCTTTTCACTTGATAACAGTATTATTCTATGTCATTCAAAGTTTTTCATAAAAATGTTTAATGACATGGGAAACTCAAGTAAAAAAAACATAAAGTGGCATATATGATACCCTGTTTTGTAAGTGGGAAAAAAAAAGCACACTATATAATCATAGAAAGCTGACTGAAAGGAAATGCACTATGGGATTCACAGTGGTTATTTCTGGTTTGTGAGATCACAGACAGCTTCAGTTTCCTTTATATTTTTCTGTATTTCCCTTCAGTTACCCTGGATTACTTTATAATCTGGAGGAAGACAAAAATGTCTTGATTCTTAAATCTAAGGAAGAGGTTTTTTTCCTTCTCTCGTTCTATCTAAAAGCTTTGCTGGTTGCATTGTATTCTTAAATGGATGTTTTCATAATTCACCAATAGTTACTGTATTTTTTTATATATATCTTACTAGCATTTATTGTTAGTATATTTTACCATATCATTTATTACCACGATTTCTTTAGCCAGTCCCTTATTAAACACACTTGGCTGTTTACATTTTGAGTCTTATGAAAAATATTGCAGTGAACATTTTGTCTGCAACTATTTTTAAAGGGAGAAATACACTGTGTGCACTAGGCTCCTTTTCAGTAGCCGCATGAATAACTTTACTAACATTTGCTCCTTTTCCCTTTGCTGGAATCATGATTGAAAGGGGCATAGTTGGGGCGCCTGGGTGGCTCAGTCATTAAGCGTCTGCCTTCGGCTCAGGTCATGATCCCAGGGTCCTGGGATCGAGCCCCGCATCAGGCTCTCTGCTCCGTGGGAAGCCTACTTCTCCCTCTCCCACTCCCCCTGCTTGTGTTCCCTCTCTCGCTGTCTCTCTCTCTCTGTCAAATAAATAAATAAAAAATCTTTAAAAAAAAAAAGGGGGGGGCATAGTTGTTTTGTCTCATTGAGTGTTTCCTCCTCTTCTGAGTAGGTTTTGCAGCCACCCTGGATGATGACAAGCCTTGGTACTCTATCTTTCCCATTGACAATGAGGAGCTGGTGTATGGACGCTGGGAGGACAATATCATTTGGGATGCTCAGGCCATGCCCCGGCTGTTGGAACCTCCTGTTTTGACACTTGATCCCAATGATGAGAACCTCATTTTGGGTATGCTATTGGCAGGGACCAGTGTTCCTTCTCCATAATTGACAGCTTGCTGCTAATGTCAAGGGACAGGGGGAGATCAGAAAGGTTGGGAAGGTCAAGACTAGAAGCTTCTCGGGGGCGCCTGGCTGGCTCATTCAGTGGAGAGGTGACTCTTGATCTCAGGGTCGTGAGTTTCAGCCTCCTATTGGGTGTGGAGCCTACTTTTAAAAATAAATTAAAAAGACTAGAACTTTTAGGTAGCAGTTGAGAGAGCAAAGTTGTGGCTGTTTCTAGTATTTCTGTTTTGCTTAGGGAAAACTCATAATGTAGGAATATTGAAAAGTAGTACCTTTGAGATTCCAGGAGTGTAGTTTGTTTGAATCACCTACTAGAAGTGGTCTGGGGTGGGATGAGAGATCTGGTTAGGAAGTGCAAAGATATCTGTTGGGAAGGTGAATTTTCAGGGATAGTATCTCCAGAGTGATGTTTGTTTCATCCTTAGAAATTCCTGACGAAAAGGAAGAGGCCACCTCCAACTCCCCTTCCAAGGAAAGTAAGAAGGAATCATCTCTGAAGAAGAGTCGAATTCTGTTAGGGAAAACGGGGGTCATCAAAGAGGAACCACAGCAGGTCTGCGGAGGGAGAGGGGACCCCAGGGTGTTTAGAAGAACAGAGAAAGGTAATGGGAGACGGGTAGTCTGACTAAGGTTTATTTGATATCACTTTAATGTCCCATCATTAGAACATGTCTCAGCCAGAAGTGAAAGATCCATGGAATCTCTCCAATGATGAATATTACTACCCTAAGCAGCAGGGTCTTCGAGGCACCTTTGGAGGAAATATTATCCAGGTACAGGTAGCATTTTTTTCTGTGATGGATGGGAAACACTGCCTTGTTTTGATGGAAGATATGGGTAAATCTTGCCTAGGCTGGAGTTAGTATTTAATTTGAACCCTGTATTTCCTGTCTTAGCACTCGATTCCTGCTGTGGAATTAAGACAGCCCTTCTTTCCTACCCATATGGGGCCCATAAAACTTCGGCAGTTCCATCGCCCACCTCTGAAGAAGTACTCCTTCGGGGCACTCTCTCAGCCAGGTCCCCACTCAGTCCAGCCCTTGCTAAAACACATCAAAAAGAAGGCTAAGGTATGACTGAACTCTGTTTAGGGAAAAAATAAAAAACCAGCTGTAAAAGACGGTAGAGTACAAATTGGGGAAACGGACATGATATTAATATCGATGATATTAGGGAATTACTTTTTTCTCAGATGGAATGTTATAGTTATTTAGGAGAATATCCTTATTCTTAGGGGATGCATGTGAAAATACTTAAGGGTGAAGTGTCATGATGACTGCAGCTTTCAAAAATGATTCAGGGGGCGCCTGGGTGGCTCAGTCAGTTAAGCGTCTGCCTTCAGCTCAGGTCATGATCCCAGGGTTCTAGGATCGAGCCCTGCATCGGGCTCCCTGCTCAGCAGAGAGCCTGCTTCTCTCCCTCTGCCTGCCGCTCCCCCTGCTTGTGCACGCGCCTTCTTTCTCTGTCAAATAAATAAAATCTTTAAAAAATGATTCAGCAAAATCTGTAGAGATAATTTTAGATAAAACAATGTAAGATATAAAGGTATATCTAGGTGGTGGGATAGTAAGTGGTCATAGTGTCAACTTCATGGTTGAAAATTTTTACAGTGAAGTTTAAAAAAAAGGCAAGGCAAAATCATTTTTGGTGTCATAGTCCCAGAATGAACATCAGTTTGCAGTTCTCGTCCTGTCAGGAGCTGAACTGTATTCTCTTTGTTCTGGGCAGATGAGAGAACAAGAGAGACAAGCTTCTGGTGGTGGAGAGATGTTTTTTATGCGCACACCTCAGGACCTCACAGGCAAAGATGGAGATCTTATTCTTGCAGAATACAGTGAGGAAAATGGACCATTAATGATGCAGGTTGGCATGGCAACCAAGATAAAAAACTACTATAAGCGGGTGAGTGTCTGAGAAAACATTTGTTACTAATATAGTTGTCATTACATATCCAGCAATAGTCTGCGAACATATATTTTGTCTTTTTTATGCTGTAAATTTTTTGGGAGAAAGAAATGGTATCTTTTTTGTAGTGGGTAATATTGCTGAAATGCTATGCTCAAGGAATATTTTGTGTAGGTTTATTGATTCTAGTCTGTGATAGTAACTGGGTCTTCTGTGTTCCTTCTAGAAACCTGGAAAAGATCCTGGAGCCCCAGATTGTAAATACGGAGAAACTGTTTACTGTCATACATCTCCCTTCCTGGGCTCTCTCCATCCTGGCCAATTACTGCAGGTGAGGGATTCTTTCCTGTTAACAACTCTTTCCTAAGGAACTTGACAGGTGAGGAGCTCGTGAGCCCAGAAAGAGCCAATTCTAGTTGATTGAGGTACTATTTATATATCAAGTATGGGGAGGATCAGTATAATCCCCAAATGATTATAGTCCCCAAATTTTCTTTTGATCTTTTTATTAAAACTGGCTCCTAATAATGTTATTTGTAAACTAAATTTGAAATAGTTTTTGGAAAACACACACTGATAAGAAGTCCAGAAACATGTGAGTGGCATACGGAAATCAACCTGGGATTAATAATTTACTGTAGTTAACTAATGAGTATTTAATGTGTATCTGCAGAATTGGTGTATTTTCATTGTATTAGTCATGATCATTTTGAGGTATTAAAGCACACCTGAACCATGCCATTTACAGTCCTTGGCCATAGTAAAGTGTTTCCCCCCCCCCCCCCCCCTTTTGTTCTGATGGGTGTAGAGAGGCCCTCTGATAACAGCTTTTACATGTTTTGTTAAAGGGAAGTACAGAGGTGCACGAATGATGTGAGGACATCTCTAGCACTGTCCTACCTTGTTTTTTTGTCCTCCATTTCTCTTGGTAGTCTTAACCACTTTTCCTCCTCTTACAGCTAGTGTATTCTATTACTACTATTGCTTATTCTCCCAAAGCATCTTTAGACTGTTCCTGGCCTTCCTCTCCCTATAACTTTCTGTTGTGGCTACTTTTATAGTCTCTTAAAGATCCTCTTTTATCAGGGTGCCTGGGTGGCTCAATTGGCTAAGTGTCTGCCTTCGGCTCAGGTCATGATCCCGGGGTCCTGGGATTGAGGCCCGCATTGCATCAGGCTCCCTGCTCGGTGGAGAGTCTGCTTCTCCTTCTCCCTCTGCTGCTCCCCCTGCTTGTGCTTTCTCTCACTCTCTCTCCCGCTCTCTGTCAAATAAATAAATAAAATCTTTAAAGAAAACCCTCTTTTATCTTCTGTAATTCTGTTTTTCTCCCCATTTCACGCTTAAAATTTTCTTTTTTTCCCCCCACACTTAGAATTTTCTATCCACATACATATATTGAAGGTTTTCTTTCTTTCTGTCCTCCTTTCTGATTTTCCGGGAAGTCTTTCTTTCGAATCACAGGCTTGATTGGTCCCTATCTGGCTGCTACTTAAGCTCAAATGTTTCTGTCCTGTGTGTTTAGTCTGTCTTTTCTAGCACACTTTCTACTCCCATTAGTTTTGGTTTTGTCATTTTATTAATTTATTTAACAAATGTTTTGGTGTTACCTATATTCTGTCAGGAGCTATGCTGGGCCTAGGGTAGTAATATAGTACTTGTTAGTTTACAGAGTCATTGTCGTATATAATCATAGTAGTTCTGCAAGGTATAGGCATTTTAAAGTATCTCTATTTTGTAGATGAGGACAGTTAAGCTCAGAGATATTAAATAAATAATCTGACATCATACAATGAGTAGCAGAGTCAGTGTCATCTGAATCCAAATCCTGTAGTTTCCCTACTACTGACTCTTAAAGGTAGCCAGTGGGTAAAAATTTACTTTCTAATCCTGTTTGACATTCCATATTCCAGTTTATATTACTGGATAGGTTTTAGACGGCATTATGGGGATGGAGAGCAAACAAGCTTGATTTTCCTTTCTCCTTAGTTGACTAAATTTCCTAGGGCTTCTTTGTATATAACTTTTGTGTTTTTACTTTTGGTAGGCATTTGAGAACAATCTTTTTCGTGCCCCAATTTACCTTCATAAGATGCCAGAAACTGACTTCCTTATCATTCGGACAAGACAAGGTTACTATATTCGGGAATTAGTGGATATTTTTGTGGTCGGCCAGCAGTGCCCCTTGTTTGAAGTTCCTGGGCCCAACTCCAAAAGGGCTAATACACATATTCGAGACTTTCTCCAGGTAAGAATGTCAGAATAGGGAGGTGGGTCAGGATGCACATAACAGGGTATTGTGGATTTGGGGGCACATCAGGAAAGATCAAAATACATAGGGGCTTAGCAGGGGAAGGAGCCCTGGCGAGCACTTTTGTCCTCTGTTTTGCCAAATGAAAAACATTTGGTTTGTTGGGCAGGTTTTTATTTACCGCCTCTTCTGGAAGAGTAAAGATCGGCCACGGCGGATCCGAATGGAAGATATAAAAAAAGCCTTTCCTTCTCACTCAGAAAGTAGCATCCGGAAGAGGCTAAAGCTCTGCGCTGACTTCAAACGCACAGGTCATCACTTGTGACTAATTATTTGTTTTCTCTGTCTCTTTCTAAGAAAGGAATTAATGGCTTTCAATGAAAGGATAAGCATACAGCTCACAGATTGAGAAATTGATAGTCATCAAAAGAGGGAAGTAGTAAATCTAATTATGGAGGCTCTGATTGTGTTTTGATTTGTGCCTGCCAGGAAATTCATTGTATGTTCGATGTCACGAGGTGCAGGAAACCTAGCAGCAGGGGTTTTCTTCGGCAGTCGGGCTAACTGTGGCTAGACCTTCTGGGACACTGCGTGGTTCGGTCTCGGTTTGTTATACTTGTTGCTGTCAGTGGAAGGGCCTTTGGAATGCAGAATGGTCTCATTCTCTCTTTTTCTAGGGATGGACTCAAACTGGTGGGTGTTGAAGTCTGATTTTCGTTTACCAACTGAAGAGGAGATCAGAGCTATGGTGTCTCCAGAGCAGTGCTGTGCTTACTATAGCATGATAGCTGCAGAGCAGCGACTGAAGGTGAACACCTTCCTTTTAGGCGCTGCCTGTGCCCCTGGGCTTGTTTCAGAGAGATGAGCATGAACACTGTCCTCACTGGCTTAGAAACAATGCTTACTAGATTCTTAACCGGTGACTTAAAAACTCAGGCTCTGAGGTGCTCTGTGTATGTTGGTTCTGAGGCAAACTACAGCATAGCTAAGTATCATTGGGAAGGCTTAATGAGGGACTTAGGGCATATTGTTTCATCCATTTGGGTGGTGACTTTAAACTTTGTTCTTTACAGGACAGGTATGTAAACAGGGCAAATACTTCAAGGTTGTTTTCCATAGCCTTCCAGGTGGGCAGAGGTGATGGTGCTGGACATGTGCTATAGAGAAGCACAATATCCTTCTCAGGCCCAAACAGGAAAGATCTAGCCGGGGTGAGAGCGCAGCTATACCACTGAGTTAGTGAGTCTGCAGTAATGAGCATCTCTACTTAGCTTCCTTTATGGGCCTTAACTATCCATATATCAGCTGGCAGGTTCCCTGAAGTGTAATATATCTTCTGATAGCCTAAGGATGTAGAGTGGTGACAGAGACAGTGACGACTTTACAGAATCCATTCTGTATGCAAAAATGTACTTTGATATTCTGTACTTGGTACTTAATGAAACTTGTACTTTGTGTTTTCCAATTTATTGATTGGTTTATGCTTAGATTTGTGCTCTTCCAGGATGCTGGCTATGGTGAGAAGTCCTTTTTTGCTCCAGAAGAAGAAAATGAGGAAGATTTCCAGATGAAGATTGATGATGAGGTAAGGCTTTACACTAATTTTTTTTGAAGATTTTATTTATTTGACAGAGACATAGCGAGAGAGGGAACACAAGCAGGGGGAGTGGGAGAGGGAGAAGAAGGCTTCCCGCCGAGCAGGGAGCCCGATGCGGGGCTCTATCCCAGGACCCTGGGACCATGGCCTGAGCCGAAGGCAGACGCTTAACGACTGAGCCACCCAGGTGCCCCTTTACACTAATTTTTTAAAATTAATTACTTATTTTAGAGAGTGAGAGTGTGTGTGAGCAGGGGTGGGGGGGCGGGTGGAGGGAGAGAATCTCAAATAGACTCCACCTTGAGCATGGAGCCCAATGTGGGGCTCGATCTCATAACCCTGAGATCATGACCTGAGCTGAAATCAAGAGTTGGATGCTCAGCTGACTGAGCCACCCAGGCACCCTGGCTTTATGCTAATTTTTATTAGTACATCCCATTTACCCATTTTTATTTTTTCTATTTATCCTTTTTTTTTTAGAAAAACAGCTTTATTGAGATAAGATTGACATACTATAAGCAGCACGTATTTAAAGTGTATTATTTGATATGTTGTGATGTATGTTTATACCTGTGAATCCTCATAATAAGATAGTGAATGTATCTGTCACCCCCAAAAGTTTCTTTGTACCCCCTTTGGAATTCCTTTTTCCTGTCTCCTCCCTTCACTCTACCCTCCTTGTGTCCTGACAACCACTGATACTTTCTGTCACTATAGATTAGCTCACATTTTCTACATTTTAGATAAATGGACTCATTCAGTATGTACTCTTTCTTTTTTTAATTGTGGTAAAATATACATAACAAAATTTGCTACCTTAACCTTTAAGTGTACAGTTCGATAATGTTAGGTATGTTCACACTGTTACATAACCAATTTCCAGAACTCTTTTCATCTTTTTTTTTTTTTTTTTAATTTTATTTATTTATTTGACGGAGAGAGAGACACAGTGAGAGAGGGAACACAAGCAGGGGGAGTGGAAGAGGGAGAAGCAGGCTTCCCGCAGAGCAGGGAGCCCGATGTGGGGCTCGATCCCAGAGTCCTGGGATCATGACCTGAGCTGAAGGCAGACGCTTATGGACTGAGCCACCCAGACGCCCCGTGAGAACTCTTTTCATCTTGCAAAACTGAAACTCTATTACCCATTAAATGACAAGTCCCCATTTCTTCCTCCCCCAGCCTCTGCAACCACCATTCTACTTTCTGTCTCTATGAATTTTACTACTCTAGGTACTTCCCCTAAGTGGAATCATACAGTATTGTTTTTATGTGACTGGTTTATTTTACCCAGCATGATATCCTCAAAGTTCATGCATGTTGTAGCATATATCAGAATTTCCGTCCTTTTTAAGGCTGAATAACATTCCACTGTGTGTATATACCGTATTTCGTTTATCCATTGATCCACCGATGGACATTTGGGTTGCTTCCACCTCTTGCTATTGTGAATAGTGCTGCTGTGAACATGGGTATGCAAATCTCTCTTCAAGATTCTGTTTTCTGTTCTTTTGCATATATACCCAGAAGTGGATTACTGGATCACGCAGTAGTTCTATTTTTAGTTTTTTGAGCAAACTCCATACTTACTTTCTTCAAAGCAGCTGCAGCATTTTACGTTCCTATCAGTGGTATATAAGAATTTCAATTTCTCCACACTCTTGCCAACACTTACTTATTATTTTTTTGATAGTAGCCATTCTAATGGTTGTGAGGTGGTATCTCATTGTGATTTTGATTTACATTTCCCTAATGATTAGTGATGTTGAGCCATCTTCTCGTGTACTTACTGGACATTTGTATATCTTCTGAGAAAGGTCTATTCAAGTCCTTTGCTCATTTTTGAATTGGGTTATTTGGTTTTCGTTGTTGAGTTCTAGGAGTTCTTTATAAATTCTGGATATTAATCTCTCATCAGATACATGCTGTGCCCATATTTTCTCCCATAGGTTGCCTTTTCATTCTGTTGTGTCCTTTGATGCAGAGAAGTTTTTAATTGAGATATAGTCCAGTGTATCTAATTTTACTTTTGTTGATTGTGCTTTTCGTTCCATATCCAAGAAATCATTGTCAAATCCAGTGTCATGGTTTTTCCTCTACGTTTTCTTCTAAGAGTTTTATATTTTTAATTCTTATACTTAGGTCTTTGATCCATTGTGAGTTATATAGGAAAATATTTCCAATGGATGAAGTATAAAATGACACCCGATGGCACCAGATTAGGTTGTCGCCACCAGTCATACTAGCAGTGGATAACACCTGAGCAGCCACACCCATTCAGACTAGCCTTCCACAATACTGCCCTCATTCCCAGTTAGGGAAGACGCCAAAAGCTAAGGGCGGAGGTATGCTTTCTTCCTTTGCCTTGTTAGCTATGGTCACGCCACATTATATTTACTTTTAGGTCAGGACGCTCCTTCATTTTTTTGGGCTTCTTCTCAGGAGGACCCTTAAGCTTCTCCTTTTCCTGGTTCCGCTTAAGCCGCCTAAGTTGCTCTTGAATCCTCCGCCGTTCCTTCCGCATCTCTTCTCGATGCTGTTCATCAAAAAGGGCAAACTTCCGACTGAATAGCAAGGGGGAAAAATATCACAGGACCGTAAGCAAAGCTAAACCAAGACGACTGTCCTGATAGCTAAACACCTCAGAACTAAAGTAATGCATCCGGACAGAAATAAAAGGGGCTACCCGCATCCCCATCTCCCCCACTCATCAGCCTTCCATGTGCAGAGCGGCACCTCTCTCAGGATGAGACGTCCTGAGAGTCATCCCTAAGATTTTTGCCAACCAACCACAAGGCAAAGGACCCAGGTGGAACTGAAAACATGCCTTTATTTTGGAGCAAATTTGGAACTCGCCCTGTGATTTGAAGGAACTACCAGACTATTTTCCACAGTGACTGTATTATTTTTACATCCCTATTAGCAATGTATGAGGGTTCTCGTTTTTCCACATCCTTGTCAACATTTGTTCTTTTTATTATTATTATAGCCCTCCTGTCAGATGTGAAATGGTCTCTCACTGCTGTTTTGATTTGCATTTCCCTAGTGGCTAAGGGTGTTGAGCATCTTTTCATGTGCTTATTTATCATCCAGACATCTTCTTTGGTCAAGTGTCTGTTCGTCTTTTTAGTCCATTTTTGTTTTTAATTGGTTTCTTGTTTTTCTTCTCATTGAGTTTTGAAGTTCTCTGTGTATTCTAGGTCCAACTGCTCTATCAGGTATGTGATTTGCAAAAATTTTCTCCCAGTCTGTGGCTTGTCTTTTAATTGTTTTAACAGTGTTTTATGAAGAGCAGAAATCCAAATTGTCAGTTTGCTCTGTTTCTTGTGGTTTTGGTATTGTAGCTAAGAAATTTTTATCTAACTCAAGGATGCAAAGATTTTCTTTTATGTTTTCTTCTAAAAGTTTTGTTGTTTTAGGTCTTACGTTTTAGATCCCTTTTAATTTTTGTATAGGGTTCAAGGTATAGATTAAGCCTCTTTTTCTTGCATATGAATGTCCAATTATTCCAGCTACCATTTTTTATGACCTTTTTAAAATAAAAATTTAAAACCAAAATCTGATCATATGACTTTCTTGCCCAAAGACTTCCTTTGGGTCCTCACTTCTTTTAGAAAGAAGCTCTTCGCATGATTTACAAGGTGCCACATGTTTTGGGTCTTTTATGTAACTCTAACCTCCTCTCATCTCCTGTCACTGTCCATCTTGTACTGTAAGCTCCAAACATACTAAAGTTCATTCAGTCCCCTCAATTTCTTTCTTTTGCCTTCCAGGATTTTGCAACTGCTTTTCCCTCTGCCTAGAATATTTTCTTGCCACTCCTCTACCATCTTACCTTCACCTATTTCCTTGGAAACTTACCCTGACTCCTGCCCTCACTCCCACTGTATTGGCTCATCATTCTTACCTTCTTTATGTACGTGTAACACTTTTTATTTTCCTATCAATGCACTGATCATGCACTATTGAATTTGGTTATTTGTCTCTTCCTCACTAACATGAGGTCCATGGGAAAGTAGTGCCTGGCATGTGGTAGGTGTTCAATAAATACCTGTTAAATCAGTGAATGATTGTAAATGAGGTTCAACAGAGTGAGTGAAGAAGCATTGTGGTGTTCTTTTGAGGTTGGAGTGAAAAATGAGTAGATGTCTAAGAATTTCAGAAAGTAAGGATTTTGTCAAATAGCCTTCGAGATTGAATCTTGATTAGCGAATTGGCCACTTTGTAGCTAATCGTGTATACTCTTAACTGGTCTGTGTGGACAAGCGCATTCCTCTTGTCTTAATTCCCTGATTATTTTGCAGGGTCAGTAAATACTATTCAGGGTCCCAGGAGAGGACAGACATTATTGACCAAACCAGTGGCAGAGGTAGAATGGACCTGGGGTTAAAGCCAGTACTTTGTAAAACATGCTTATCATTTAATTATAGAATGTATTGGCTATTCTAAAGAAGCCATTTGAGCAGTTGAGCAGTCAAATGCATCATCAACCTCTTTGAGCATCATGAGGGTGGGGCAACACTGTCTTTGAGAACTCTCAGTATATCGCAGGGGATACGGGGCTGAAGGGTACCACTGTTCCGCATATTCCTCCTTATACTGGCTGAGATCTTGATTTCTGTTTAATATCATAACATAAAGTACCATAGAGAAGAGGAAGAGTAAGCTGAATACTGGGCAGCTTTATATGCAACTGTTGATCTTTGTGGATAATTGAAGAAAGCATCAAATTGTCCATTATTGTAATTATTCCAATCTTCTAAGTATGGCTAGATGTAGAGCAAATGTTTCCCATAGCCCTCAGAATCTTTTTCTATACCTCAGGTTCGCACTGCTCCTTGGAACACCACAAGGGCTTTCATTGCTGCCATGAAGGGCAAGTGTCTCCTGGAGGTGACTGGGGTGGCAGATCCTACAGGGTGTGGTGAAGGATTCTCCTATGTCAAGATTCCAAACAAACCAACACAGCAGAAGGTGAGACTGTCTGAAATCCTAGAAACTAAAAATCAAGGGAGGAAGAAATGGAGGTTAAGGAGTGAAAGTGAAGGGGCTGGAGGATCTGGCACTTAAGTTGACAGGATGGCTTAGGTGCCTCCTATAAGGAGTTCAGCTTATTACAATTCTTGCCTGTTTTATGTTGGAGGTAGGATGATAAGGAGCCTCAGCCAGTGAAGAAGACAGTGACAGGAACAGATGCAGATCTCCGTCGCCTTTCACTGAAAAATGCCAAGCAGCTCCTACGTAAATTTGGCGTGCCCGAAGAAGAGGTGAGCATGGAAGAGGAAAACTTCAGAGTCTCCTAGGGGGGCTTCGTACAGAGAGGGAAAAGCTAGGAGGCAGAGGCAAAGAACTATTTGGATAATTTTGTGGTGTAGGTTGTAGTACACTGGATCTTAGGCACTTTTTCAGGAGTTAGCTTTCCCCGAGCTTTCTGTTTAACCTGCTTTGGGTGATTGTTTTTTGTTTTTTTTTTTGGTCTGGCTCTCTGTGTGCCTTGGTTTATTCTTTGAAATCTCCGATGCTTTAGGTTGAAATCTCTGATGATTTAACACAGAACTATACAGAAAATCTGTATGTGTTTGTGTCTGTCTCTCTTGTAGATTAAAAAGTTGTCCCGCTGGGAGGTGATCGACGTAGTCCGCACGATGTCCACAGAGCAGGCCCGCTCTGGAGAGGGGCCCATGAGTAAATTTGCCCGTGGGTCAAGGTTTTCTGTGGCTGAGCATCAAGAGCGTTACAAAGAGGAATGTCAGCGCATCTTTGACCTACAGAACAAGTGTGTTGCTTTAGTGCTGCAGAAAATCCAAGCTGTAAAGGGGAGGGGTCCCAGACACTATATTATAATGAAGAGGAGGTCACCTGATAATGTGACTAGGTGGTCAGGTATCTGAGATTTCAGGGTGGTATCTGTTCACGATACTGCTAGAACACCTACTCCTTTCAGAGTAACTTGGCAAAGGTTTTGCATTGGCAAGAGGTACTCTAGGTTCCATGGCAACTTTTGTGGCCTACTTGGGCCTGGCAGTTATTACAGTGGTGATAGGGGACAGTAAGTGGTTTTTTTTTTGTTTTTTGTTTTTTGTTTTTTCCAGAAGGCTTACTTGTGGGAGGATGGTAACGCTCTGTTAAAAATTACCAGTGTGCCGTTTTATTTCTCAGGCTTTCTCTAGGATTTCTGAAAGAGTTGCTGTGCTATTTCGTATTTTAGATTTGCCTTGTTGACAAAAGTCAGGGAAAACTTCGTAAAGCTTTTCTGTTAAGGCCCCCATGTCTTAGTGGATTTTGGGTATTCCTTTTTAAGGTTAATTTCCCAACTTCCCACTGTTGCCTAAAAGCACATTTCTTCAGCTCTTCATACACTTTCATGTTTCCCCTCATCCTAATTTGTAACATCGTTTTTTTCTCTGTTCAGAGTTTTGTCATCAACCGAAGTATTATCAACTGACACAGACAGCAGCTCAGCTGAAGACAGTGACTTTGAAGAAATGGGAAAGAACATTGAGAACATGTTGCAGAATAAGAAAACCAGCTCTCAGCTGTCACGCGAGCGGGAGGAGCAGGAGCGGAAGGAACTACAGCGGATGCTACTGGGTGAGGGTAGTGGCTTCACAGACAAGAAAGAGAAGGATCGGAAAAGTGTAAATAACCGCAGACTAAGAACTGAGCCAAAGCTGGAGGCAGAAGAAGTAGGGAATGAGTATAGAAAAGCCTGTAGATGAGGTAGAGAGGTGACCACAAACTGGACTGGAGGTTTGTCTGGGGGGCCCAGATTGAAGAGATGCCGCCAACCCACTGCTGCCTCTGTCTGTATCGGGCCTGTCCAAGCCAGGGCTAGCAGTGCTGTACATCAAGTGAGCTTTCTGGGCATTTGTCCTAGAGGCTAAGAGTTTTTAAAACCGATTTCGTGGATAAATTTGAGGGGTTGCTCTTGAACCCTCTGAAATCATATGTAAAGTTCTGTGCAAATGTGCCTTTTCTGAGAAGATCCGTGACTTGCAGAAGATTCTCAAAGGAGTCCTAGACCCTAAATAGAGTTAAAAATCACCAACCAAAAATTGCAAAAGTTGAGAGTGGGGATGATAAAGGCCTGAACTGGTTTGGGGTATGGATATTGGGAATGAAAAGAGGTGAAAAATCAAGGTGACCTTAAGATTTCACTCCGGGCTTGCCAGAAAGATGGTGGTACCATTGATTAAAGTAGTAAACTCCAGAGAAAGAAGCAGGTGTGAGAAGGGAAGGTGTAGTGTGTGGAGTTTGAGGTCCCCCACGACACTTCCCGGTATAGACGTCAAGCAGGAAACGAAAACTTGGATATAGATACTATGAGAGGGAGGGTAAAGGCCGAAGATGGAGATTTAAATGACTGTTCTCACTCCTTGTAGTCTTTTCCTTTGTTTCATCCTCTCTATAAAAGCCTTGTATAATTTTGTGTTCTGACTACTTTGTAAAGATGTGATAAAGCCTTTCCGCTGGGGCGGTCCTAGACCAGCAGTAGCCACATCACACGGGAGCTTGTTAGAAATGCAGATTCTCAGGCCTCACCACAAACCCTACTGAATTGGAATCTAGCGTCAGGTGATTCCTCTTCATTCATGTTCAGGTTTGGGATGCATACTCTAGGCCCTAAGACTCTGGGCTTGTTTCTGTGGTGCCCTTTTCCCCTTTGGTGCTTGGGTGCTTTTCTTTAATGTGATCATCAGCTACTTGCTACTTAGACTTTCTTCTTCTGCTATTCAGAGGAATCAGGTTACATCTGCTATTTTTCTGTCCCCTCTAACAAACATGTAGTTCTTTGAGTTCCTTTCAGAACTTCTCATACTGAGAAAAATGGGAACAGTGGCAGTGGTAAAATGGAAGTCAGGAAAGGACAAATCAGTGCATTTGCGGGCTGGTGGTGATGCTGATGCTTTCTATAGAACCATACGATGCCTTCAGTAGAACTGTACTTTTGTGGCACGTTGAGCTTTGAGGTCTCCAGTCTACCTCGGGAAAACGACCGTTTGGGTGGTAGGGGGAATGTGTGGAAATCTTTTTCTGCCTTGCAGCAGCAGGTTCAGCAGCATCAGGAAACAATCACAGAGATGATGACACAGCTTCTGTGACTAGCCTTAACTCTTCTGCCACTGGCCGTTGTCTCAAGATTTATCGCACATTTCGAGATGAAGAGGGGAAAGAGTACGTTCGCTGTGAGACCGTCCGAAAGCCAGCTGTCATTGATGCCTATGTGCGCATACGGACCACAAAAGATGAGGAATTCATGTGAGTTTGACTCACCGCTTTCCAGTACGATGAGGAGGATGATAAAAGTGGTGGGGGGTGGGGATGAGGTAGGTGCTGGAGTTTGAGTGACAGGATTCTGTACGGTTGGAAGTTGGAAGTCTTTGTTGGTTGGGTGCCTTTAGGTCTTTGGGTTTGGGCAGAGTCAAATCACAGGGCGAGTTCCAAATTTGCTCCAAAATAAAGGCATGTTTTCAGTTCCACCTGGGTCCTTTGCCTTGTGGTTGGTTGGCAAAAATCTTAGGGATGACTCTCAGGATGTCTCATCCTGAGAGAGGTGCCGCTCTGCACATGGAAGGCTGATGAGTGGGGGAGATGGGGATGCGGGTAGCCCCTTTTATTTCTGTCCGGATGCATTACTTTAGTTCTGAGGTGTTTAGCTATCAGGACAGTCGTCTTGGTTTAGCTTTGCTTACGGTCCTGTGATATTTTTCCCCCTTGCTATTCAGTCGGAAGTTTGCCCTTTTTGATGAACAGCATCGAGAAGAGATGCGGAAGGAACGGCGGAGGATTCAAGAGCAACTTAGGCGGCTTAAGCGGAACCAGGAAAAGGAGAAGCTTAAGGGTCCTCCTGAGAAGAAGCCCAAAAAAATGAAGGAGCGTCCTGACCTAAAAGTAAATATAATGTGGCGTGATCATAGCTAACAAGGCAAAGGAAGAAAGCATACCTCCGCCCTTAGCTTTTGGCGTCTTCCCTAACTGGGAATGAGGGCAGTATTGTGGAAGGCTAGTTTGAATGGGTGTGGCTGCTCAGGTGTTATCCACTGCTAGTGTGACTGGTGGCGACAACCTAATCTGGTGCCATCGGGTGTCATTTTATATTTCATCCGTTGGAAATATTTCCTAGGGGTTGAGATAGGCTTGGTTGAGAGAGATGTTTTTTATGTGTACATTTGTGTGTGTGTGTGTTTGCATGTACCCATACACACATCCTTTAAAAATTGTACACATTAAAAGAAGCAATAGGAAAGAAACTTACCAGTACAGGTTGCTTTCCATGACTTAGGTAGGATTCTAGATATTACTATACTCTGTAACTATCATGTACACCATAGAATGAGGCCACTGCTGTGTAAAACGATAGCTGTCTCATAGTGGTTTTGCAGTAAGTGATACAATGCCTGGGAAGCACTTTATAAACTGTATAAAGTTCTCAGCAAATGTAAACCGCTGGTGACATGTACTGAGATCATTAATATTTTCACTTGATCTTAGCCAAAAGGCCGAGAAGCGATGAGATCATTAATATTTTCAAGGTTCTTTTTTATACATGATATTCTATAAATACGATACGGTGTTGAGGCCATTTTATAACTGACCTCAGTTTCAGAGGTCAGTAGCAAAACTGAGACGGAGACTCGGTATTACTGAGCCCTTTCCCTGGGACTGGAAGTTTATACCCATGCTGGCTGCCTGTGCTGCTGAACGGAGCCCTGGGCTTCTGACAGACTTTGTCCTGCATATTTAACATCTTCATACTCTACCGAGGGTGGAAATCCTCTCCCTTTTCTTCCTCGTTTGATTTTTTAAAAATGTCCAGTCTCTGGATTGCATTTTATTTTTGGTGTGTCATTTCCATTCAGGCTCTTTTGTCCAGTGGCTTCAGGTTGACAGGTGTAGAACAGTTCTGTTACGATAGCAGTTGTGCACCTGCCTTGTATGTGTTTTGTAAAGCGAACATTAGGCCGCCTGTTTACCTCTGACATGTTGCTACTTTTCCTTTTGCAGCTGAAATGTGGGGCTTGTGGTGCCATTGGGCACATGAGGACAAACAAATTCTGTCCCCTCTACTATCAAACAAATGCTCCACCTTCCAACCCCGTTGCCATGACAGAGGAGCAGGAGGAGGAGTTAGAAAAGACGGTCATTCATAATGATAATGAAGAACTTATCAAGGTCGAAGGGACCAAGATTGTCCTGGGGAAACAGCTAATTGAGAGGTAAGGGATAGCAGGCGGGAAGTGCTGTGGAGAGATCCGCTGGAGGTCGATGATACAAAGGGTGGCACAGGTGGATGTGATGTGGTCTCTGAAGTGGAGCTCTGAGCTCAGGAACGTTGACGGCTTTTCCTCAGTTGTTGTCAGCAAGGACAGTTACGGTCTTTTGTCATAAAGCACTCCTCAGGCTCTCCCACTTGCCTCGGGCCATGCGACCTAACTTTTAACCAAATAAAACCACCCTTCCCAGGGTGGTTATGAAGATAAAATGACAGACTATATAAACATGTAGTACAGTGCCTGGCATATGGTAGGTGCTCTTCCTGTTCTACTTCCGGGCACTCCTCACATTTGTTGAGTCCCTAATCTCAGAGTGTTCTGGTAACGGACCATCCCAGAAAGACCAAGGAGATGTCAACTATGCTTATCCCTGTCTCTTGCTTTCAGGGAATTTGATAATCAAGTGGAGAAGTTTTTAAATTAAAAAAACATTTTCCCCCTAACTTGTGAGTTTGAAAATTGCAAACCTACAGAAAAGTTGAAAGGTTAATACAATATATCATTCCTCTAAAGTCACTAACTTAACATTCGTCACATTTGTTTCATCTTTATATGTCTAAAACTTTTTTTTTTGCTGAACTCTTTGGAAATAAGTTGGACGCATCTTGTTTCACTCAGAAGTTCTTTAGCACACATCGTCTAAGAATAAGGATAGAACAACATGATACTACCGTTACACCTAAGAAAATTAGCATTATTTCAGTAGTATCTAATATTTGGTTCCTACGTAAATTTCTCTGGTTATCTCAATGTCCTTTATGGCCTGCCCTACCCCCAATTCAGGATCCAGTCCCCGTTCAGACATTAAGTATTTTGAGTGTCTCTTATTCTAGAACTGTTGTCTTCTCCTATGTTGGTTTTCATGGCATTGACTTATTTGAAGAGTCCAGGCCAATTGTCTCCATATTCTGGATTTGTCTGATTGTTTTCTCATTGATTATGTTTAGATTAAATGTCTTTGGCAAGATTACTACATAGGTGATATTATGTACTTACTACACCACATCAAGAAGCACATAATGTCAGGTTTTCTCACTATTTTGATCATCTTGTTTAAGTGGTGATCCCCAGAACCCTTTATAATAAAGGTATGTTTTTCCCTTTGTAATTAGCATGTGGGTGAATATGCTGTTCCCTAACAGTCTTTCTCTCAGTAGTTGTAGCATCCATTGATGATCATTGCCTAACTCCGTTGTTACATCGGGGGTTGCAAAATAGTGGTTTTTCTAATAATAGCATTCTTTCTACATTAACTGGCATTCTGTAAAGAAGAGCTTTCCTTTCCTTTCTGTTTGAGTATGTCTATGGATTCTGAAATTCTTCCTTTTGTAAACTTAATGTAATATAATTTATTAACACTATTTGTAATTGTGATGCCCATATTGTCTTACATTTGACCTTAAAGCCAGATCCTATGTCCTTTTGAAACAATCCTGTAAATCTTTGAGAACATCTTTGCTTTCTGACACAAGATGTTCTAGGCTGTCTTTGAAATTTCCTTGTCCGAGATCTAGAATCAGCCATTTCTTCAAGGAGCCCTGGTTCCTTTTATCAGGGAATGGCATTTAGAACCAAGATCTAGGTGTTAGGTATGCTCATTGCCACTGAGATGTCATTGCTTCTAGGCTTTTACTGGACAGAACTAGGAAGTATACATTGTAAACCACACATCAAAACCTTCGTATCGAAACCTCCATTCAAATCATATCTATGGATTCTTCTTCCTCTTCCCCCAGTCGTATCTGTATCCTTTCTCTGTTTCCCCGCATTGATGTGTTTATTCATTTGCTCTGTCTGTACATTTGCTATGTACAGAATGGTTTGAGAATCATAATACCAATACCACTAACAACAAACCTATAAAGTAGATTCGAGGTGTTTTCTATAGTTTGCTGTCCTTAGACTATATGCCGCTACAGTTGTACAGTCAGAGTATTATATGCAAAATATATTTAAATTCTCTTTTGTCTGTAATTTTTAATCAATTTGATTTGTTTTGATCAATTTGATTTGTTTCTTACTGAGGTAAAATTCGTAGATACCATTATGTAAGCTTCAGAGGTACAGTATTATAGATCGGTATTTATATACATTACAAAGTGATCACCACCATAAGTCTAGTTACCACCCATCACCATACAGTTTGTTTTTGCTTCTCTTAGGTTTGGGGCTCTTTTTTCCATTCTTGATTTAATTTATCAATATCCGTAATAGTCATTATGTTTTGAGGCACATTAGAAAAGGAAAATTTAGTGTCTTGATCCCATACAAAGGAAAGGAAGAAGGTGAATGGGCTTTTAATGATTGAGGGAAACTCAAACTAGTTTTTTTTTTCAAACCGGTTTTTCATTTCTTCCTTGTTTCTTCCATTGTAAGTTTAGCCTCGTAGCCCTTGAACCCTAAGGTAGAATGTTGGAGCTGGAAGGGTTCTTGAAATTCCGTTAGCCTAGTTCCCTTATCTTCCAAATAGGAAACTGAGGTGAAGTTGTGGCTTGCCTAGTTCTTTATTAATTTGGAGATCCTATGAGGCCTTGCCTGATCTGAGCCTTAGAATGTGGATGTCTGGCCTTTGGTTTGGCTTTTTCCTCCCCAGGCTCATGCTCAGGTACTTTGGACTTCTTCATTGTAATTGCTTTTTTTTCTGGGGACTAGAGATAGGGACTGCATGCTATGAAAGTGTTATTGATTACAGTGCAGATGAGGTTCGCAGAAAATCTCTGGTTCTCAAGTTCCCTAAACAGCAGCTTCCTCCCAAGAAGAAACGGCGAGTTGGAACCACTGTTCACTGTGACTACTTAAATGTGAGTATCTACGTTGCCTCTTTCTGACCAGATGGGGTTCTCATTGATTCCTCCAGCCCTCTAACCCATGGCTCTGGCACAGCCTTAGATTGTCCCTTTGGCCTTGCCCTGAAAATTATGTGTACTGTTCATGACAAGATTTCTAAGCTATAGCTAGAAAGTATTGTGTGTTTGTTTTTCTTATCTAAAGAAGCACTCTGATTTCTTGGTTCTCCCTAGAGACCTCATAAGTCCATCCACCGGCGCCGGACAGACCCAATGGTGACATTGTCCTCCATTTTGGAGTCTATCATCAATGACATGAGAGATCTTCCAAATGTGAGTTCATCGCATTCATATCTACAGTAGCAATGGCAAAGCCCTTTGTTCTGTCTGTGATTTCAGGTAGAGGGCAATAGAGTATACTTATAGGTGTGTGGAACTCCTCTGATTCTTTGGGATGTAGTTTTTTGGGTTTGTTTTATTTATTATTTATTTTTTAAAAAAGATTTTGTTTATTTGTCAGATAGAGAGCACAAGCAGGGGGAGCGGCAGGCAGAGGGAGAGGGAGAAGCAGGCTCCCCACTGAGCAGGGAGCCCGATGCGGGGCTTGATCCTAGGACCCCAGGATCATGACCTGAGCCAAAGGCAGACGCTTAACCATCTGAGCCACCCAGGCGTCCCTATTTTATTTTTTTTTAAATAGTTTAGTAGACAAAACCAGACCTACCTGCTTCATCTAGAAAGATGCCTTTGAGAGTTGATGGCCAGGTAGACAGAGGTAAGATGTGAGAGTCTTCAGGAATTGGCTCTGACAAGTGTTCTTTGCTCATGGATAGTGCTGTCTCTTGTTTGCACAGACCTACCCTTTCCATACTCCAGTCAATGCAAAGGTTGTAAAGGACTACTACAAAATCATCACTCGACCAATGGACTTACAAACACTCCGTGAAAATGTGCGCAAACGCCTCTACCCATCTCGGGAAGAGTTCAGAGAGCATTTGGAGCTAATCGTGAAAAATAGTGCAACCTATAATGGTAAGAATCACCTGTCCCTTGACTGCAAAGGTCACCTTTCAGATCCTTATTTGTCTCTTATTAGTCCCAAATTCAGATGAGATTGGACTGACTGAAAGGATCTACAGTGTATGAGTGCATTTTGGGCTTAGGAAAATCAGATAGTGCACATTTTTGTCATTTAATGTTACTTCTTTTTAGTCCCACTTTTTAACGTATCCTCTGGAGAATTTGGAGTCTATCTGGTGAAATGAAACAGTTGCAGGGAGGTTAGTGGGAGGAAGAAGTGGGCCTGATTAAATAGAAGGGAGAGACAGTGTGGATGGAACCTATGCAGAGTGTGTGCATGTGACCATATTTGCTGTGTGTGAATCTTTGATGTGATCTACAGATTTGTTATAGGGGCTCTTACATGTTCACTTTGCTCCACATCTGGCAGGGGACGGAGAAAGAAATCTGCGTTCTGTGTCTTAAAAGGGTAGGGGGACACAGTACAGCTTCTGCATGTCAGGGATCAAGGTTTCTGATCTCCACTTGTATCCTTGAGTGCAGATTCGTGTATAAGTGTGGGGATTAAGGGTACAGGGAGAGAATGAATCCCGGCCTTGCCACTTACTGATTAAGTTACCTTAGACAACTTATCTTAGACAACCTCTCACAGCCTTCTCAGTTTTGTCATCTGTAAACGTGGCAGTACCTAGATTCCGAGACCTTTTATAGCAAGCCTGACCCACTTATCTAGTCTCCTGTCTGATACCTGGCTCCCATACCTACTAGAGACTCCTCCTGCCAGATTCAGCGTTGTATTTCGCAAAATAGCCTATGCCATTTCTTCATGCCCTTTGCAGTCTCTGCCCTGTCTGGAATGCCTTTTGCTCCCTTCCAGTGGGAACATGCCCTGTGAATTTCCTTTCATATTTCCAGACCAACTCATATCATCTTTTCATGAAGACTTATCCACACTGCCCAAAAGACCCATTTTTTAAATTTTCTGTTCTTCCTAGCAGAATTAAATCAATTTTTATGAGTCTTACTATGTTCTATGTAATGACTTATGTATCTGAATCTGGCATCACTTTGTGACCTCCTGGAGAGACTGTCTTACTCCTCTTTGTATTTTCAGGGCCTAGCAGAGTGCTAGACACACACAAGGGAAGAACACATTTGTTAGGCCCAACTGTCATTCAAGTTACAAGGATAAATACTTAAAAGTCAGATTGGAAGAGGAATGAGGTGTTAAGAGTCGACTTTGAAAGTACAGAGCCGAGGTACCTGTGGGTCGTTTAGGTGGAGATGTTAAAACAAAATGGAAAAGCTGAGTTACGACCTTGTCCCAGCCTTAAGCGCCCCCCGGCTCAGTCCTCCTCCTTCCTCCTACCCCCGGCTGATACCAGTAGCAGCGGCACTGCCGGTGGCTGCAAGGGTTTTAACTTGCACTGTCTTTCTGATCTCACCGTAAGAGGTCTCTGAAGTGGGCACTACTGTAATCCTCATTTTACAAATGAACAGATAAGCCTGTAGTGTTCAAATAACCTGACTGAGGTGGTCACACTGCTAAAAAGCGGCAGAGGTGTGAATCCATTCTCACCTCACAACCCTGAAGCGGTCTTCTGCAGAAGTGCTGGCAACCTCCTAATTGATGGATCAAGTGGCCACATTCCAGAAATCCCTGTTTATTTAAACAACTTCATCGAGATCTAATTCACATACTGTACAATGCACACATTTAAAGTGGTGAGCCTTAATGTGTATTACCCATGTGGGAGCATGTATCGGTACTTCATTTCCTTTTTATCGTCACATAATACTCCCCTGTATAGATACACCGCATTTTTAAAACGTGTTCATTGGTTTGTAGACATCTGCGTTATTTGTACTTTTTGGTTAGTACAGATAATGCTGCTGTGAATTGTGGATAAGCTTTTGTGTGGACATTTGTTTTCATTTCTCTTGGATGTATACCTAGGGGTGGAATTGCTGGTAACACATGGTATACGTTTAACTTTTTTGAGAAACTATCAAATTGTTTTCCAGAGCAACTGCAGCGTTTTTAATCCCATCAGCAGTGTGTAAGGGTTCTAATTTCTCCACATCCTTGTCAACACTTGTGTTATTGTCCATCTTTTTTATTCTAGCCATCTTGGTGGAGGTGAAGTGGTATTGTGGTTTTGATCTGCATTTCCCTGGTGTTCCAGGGAGTGGTGTTGAGCATCTTTTTTCCCAGTTTTACTGAGATAGAATTGATACACAGCACCGTAGAAGTTTAAGGGGTACAGCATAAGGGTTTGGCTTACTGTGGTGTGAAATGATTACCGCAGTCATTTTAATAAGCATCTATCATCTCATATAGACACAATAAGAAGAAAAAGAAAAAAAATTTCTTCCTTGTGATGAAAACTCTTAGGATTAACTCTCAGTAGCTTTACTGTCTGTCATCCAGCAGTGTTAACTGTAGTCCTCCTGCTGTACAAGTACTCACTTCTCTCATAATTTCAAGTTTCTACCTTGTGACCACCTTCCTCTGATTTCCCCCTACCTCTGGTAAGCATAAGTTTGATCTTTTTTTTCTACGAGTTTTGTTTTGTTTTGTTTGTTTGTTTTTAAAGATTCTCCGCATAAGTGAGATCATACAGTTTTTGTCTTTGATGTTGAACATCTTTGCATGTTCTTAGAAGTCTCTTGAACTCCAGTGTGTTTGACACTATGGACCACTTGTAGCTTCTCGATACTCTCTTCTCTCTTTTCTAGGAGTACTTTCTCTAATGATTTCCTATCTTTTTCATTCTCATGACTTCAGCTACCATGTATCCACTGATATCACTGTCTCCAGCCCCTACCTCTCTTCGGGACTCCATACTCGTGTTTCCGGTTGCCTGCCAGACATGTCCATTTTTCAGTGCCCTACTGGCAACTCTTTATCTGGTTGCCTTATTTAGACTGATGATATTACCATCTGGAAATGATGGCTGTCATTGGTTCCACCCTCTCTTCCCCACATTCATAGATCACTAAATCCCATAAATTGTAACCTCTACAATTTGCTGGAACACATCTCCTTCCTTTCAGTCTCTGTTGCTGCTTTCTTAGTTGAAGCCCTGTCCTTTCTTGTTGGACCCCTTGCAACAGCTTCCAAACTTTCCCTTTGCTGCTTGCCTTAATTCTTCACACTGTGTGATAGGGTAATTTTTTCCAAAACAAATTTGAAAAATTTTTCCAGCATAAAATCCTTAGTGGCTTTCTGTCACCTATGAGACCTTTATAATGTGGCCCTGCTGCCTTTCCAAGTTCCATTTCCTGTTTCTCCTCCACACATACCTGTATTGCAGTTGTACCAAACTGCTTGTGGTTCTTGTGAAATGTGGTGCCTCACGTTTCTGTTTATTTCCTTACTTTTGTATCTTTGTATACTTTTCCTTCCCTCTGGAATGTCTTTCTACCCTATTGTCTACCTGATGGACCTCTACTCTTCATTAATGACACTACTCAAATGTCACAGCAAGCCTTCCCTACCTCCCAGTATGCAGATTTAATTGTTGTAAAAACAGCTTACAACATGTTTTATATGCAGCCCTACCATATTTCCTAGCAACCAGTGTATCCCTCTATTTGCACTATACTCAGTTTTTTAAAACTTCATTATGGAACTTGTTAGGTATGTACAGAAGTAGAGAGAATAAACCTCAGCACACCTATTCATCTAGTTCAACAATTACCCTCATGGCCGATTCTTTGCTTATTGTTTAGTTGGTATTTCCAGACATCATATCATTTTATCCACTAAATACTTCAAGCACTCATATTCTGTCTTGGGAATGATTTATTTTCATGTCATTTTCTTTGACCCAAGAGCTAAGGTAGGAATTATGTCTTATTTTCTCCTTATTCATCATTGAACACATCGCAGACCATCATTAATCATCCGTTGAATGAATAAACAATGCTGAATTAATTGATTAGTTGAGAATAGAGTTGAGGTTTGGGGCCTGGGGAACAGTTATATGAATGGATAGACAGAGGAAGATAGTCAAGCAAAGGATACTGAAAGGAAATAGAATACTGTCTAGATGAAAATGTTTTAACTATCCCTATAATGAGCTAAAATCAGGGCAGCCGTAAGTGGGGACTGTAGGAAATAGTTCGAGGATTTTCTGAAGCTCCCATTATGGATTTCAAGGAAACTAAATAGTCTGAGATGGGATGGAGAGTCTTTTATGACAAAGGCTTTGGATTAACCATATGTTGGGAGGACATCACAAACCATGAGTTGTGTAAAGAAAAATTGCAATCACAAATTTTATATGCTAGGTATGGCGAGATTATAAATCATGCCTTCATCTCCTCAGCCATCCTTAAACAAATTGTCATTCCCCATCCATGGTATTATTATTTTCAAGGTATTAAAGGCAGGAGTATCAATAGTAGTACTGTGGGATATATATAAATAAGGAAGAGACTTAAAATTAGTTTTTTCATCCATCCTGTATATCTGCCATGTTGTTTGTTAGCACTGAAAAATGGAGATAAGACTGGTATATCTGTCTAATCTAGCAGCTAGGCTGGTGTCTGGCACATATTAGGTGTTTAAGTAAATGTATTAAAAGTCTAGAAGAGGTATTGGCAGCTCTCGTCTCCCATTTTTAATGGTCTCATCTCTTATTGTTCCTCTATAAATTTAGGTCCAAAGCACTCATTGACCCAGATCTCTCAATCCATGCTGGATCTCTGTGATGAAAAACTCAAAGAGGTAAGATATTTAAAATGAGAGAAAGGCAGGGGCAACTGGCTGGCTCAGTCAGAAGAGTAGGCAACTCTTGATCCCGGGGTCATGAGTTTGAGCCCCATGTTCGGTGTAGAGATTACTTAAATAAATAAACATTTAAAAATGAATAAATAAAATGAGAAAAAGGCATGGAATTTGAGGGGAGCTGGTAGCAGGGTTGAGGAAGGAGGGACCGTAACAGAAAGAAGAGTAGAGAAATGTAGGAGTAGCAGATCTTTAGTGTGTTAGAGACTGGAAGGGACCTTTGAAATCTCATAATCCCAATTCCTTCTTTTATAGGTGGAAAAACTGAGATCCGTAGAAGAAAATTACTTGCCCTGGGAATCATGGTTATTAAGGAGTGTGGCTAGGATTGAAATCTAGAACCCACATAACTTTAGAAAGGGCCAAGGAAAGTGAATTTCCAAGAAGTCAGCTAGAGCTAAGAGACTGTGTTTTGGCAGAGAGGAATTTTAATTTTTAAAAGATTGACTTTGGAGAGGGAGTGGGGAGAGGGGCAGAGGGAGAGGGAGAGAGAGAATCTTAAGCCCCGCACGGAGCCTGACATGGGGCTGGATCTCACAACCCTGAGATCATGACCTGAGCTGAAATCAAGAGTTGGACGCTTAACCGACCAACTGAGCCACCCAGGCGCCCCTGAAAGATTTTCTATATTTCATTTTCTTTTTTTTTAAGATTTTATTTATTCATTTATTTCGGGGGGGGGAGGAGCAGAGGGAAAGGGACAAGCAGACTCTGTGCCAAGCATGGAGCCTGACATTGGGCTCGATCTCAGGACCCTGAGATCGTGACCTGAGCCAAAATCAAGAGTCAGATGCTTAACAGACTGAGCCACCCAGGCACCCCTATATTCCATTTTCTTACCAAAAAAATGGCACCTTACAAACTTACAAAAAATGGAAGTATGATGATGATGTTAATATTAAAGTAGACATTTCATAAAAGAGGATAATCAGATGGCTGATAAACATGGAAAGATTCCTCAACTTGATCATTGGGGAAATGCAAATTTAAACCATGTTGAGGTACTACTACATGCCCACCAGAAAGGCTAAAATCTAAAAAGACTAAAAAATAATTTAAAAAACTGGTGGTACTAAGTATTTGTGAGGATGTGGAGCAATTGGAACACAAACTTATTCCTAGTATAGTCTGAAACGAATTTTTTTTAAAGATTTATTTATTTGACAGAGAGAGTACAAGTAGGGGGAGCGGCAGGGAGAGGGAGAAGCAGACTCCCCGCTGAGCAGGGAGCCCGATGCAGGGCTCGATCCCAGGACCCTGGGATCATGACCTGAGCTGAAGGCAGGTGCTTAACCAACTGAGCTACCCAGGCGCCCCGAAACAAATTTATTGGGTTAGATTCGCTTATGTAAAAGTCACTAATCAACAATATGTTGTGTTTTCAGCAATAGTTTACAGCAAAAACCGTGTAATATTAAAACTAACTTGGTAGAGATGTTTTTGTTGTAGGAGCTAGGTTATCAATTCCCAGGGATGTGTATTTTTGGTGATCTACAAGAATAGAAGATAGAATACCTAAAGGAGTGGTTGGTACATCCCTTTCGATTCTTTAACGAGAATATCATTTCTCTTATTTGGACTTTTGCCTAGAACTGAAGTTGAGAATTCAAAGTTAGGCTTTTTTGGGCAAGGGCAGTAGACAACTGAACCGTAAATTATCCATAAGTTTCTGCAGTGTTACACCTCAGGGAAACCTCTGTTTTTCCATTGCTTTGTTTCGTATCAGAAAGAAGATAAATTGGCTCGTTTAGAAAAAGCTATCAACCCCTTGCTGGATGATGATGACCAAGTAGCATTTTCTTTCATTCTGGACAACATTGTCACCCAAAAAATGATGGCAGTTCCAGATGTAAGTAGTCTCTGTGCTAAATATTGTGAAGATAGTATAGGGGAAGGGAAAGGACAGTAAGATGTGCGTGTGTATGTATGCTGGGGAGTCTGGAGGGTAGTGTTTGTAAATTCAAACTGGTATATAATTTAAAAAACTGATCTTTTTGCCATAAGAGTGTTTGATCATTAAAATCAGAGGCCAGGAACCTGTGGATATAGAGCGATTTCTTTGTTCCTGTTGTTGAAAGCTCCTGAATAGCCCTAGAAAGAAATTAGAATGCCACCTAATGGGAGGCTTTGGATTGAGAGGTGCTTCTTGATAGGTGGCAGTTTATTTAATTATCCTGTGTTTGTTGTCTTTTTGATTTTCTTTTTTTTTTTTTTTGTCTTTTATGTTATGGCAGGGCTACCAAGTTGACTGTATGTATCATGTTTTGGTAGTGATTCTCCCTTAGGAATGCTGAACTGAATTTCCTTTTGTGTTGTAGGCATATGTTATATATGTGTTAATGCTATAAAACTTCTGGATGGGACTGGGGAATAAGAAGTTTTAATTGTGAGTATAGAGCAGGGTTTTTTCCTTAAAGGAATTCATGAACCTCTTAAGTTATAGACAAAATCTTGTGTGATTATGTGTCTCTGGGAAAGGGGGTTCATAGCTTTTGTTGGAACCTTAGGAATATTTGTGACCCAATGAAGGTTGAGAATCTCCAGTATAAAGAATGGTTTCCATTTAATTTCTCATGTTTTCTGTTTTCTAGTCTTGGCCATTTCATCACCCAGTTAATAAGAAGTTTGTTCCAGATTATTACAAAGTGATTGTCAGTCCAATGGATTTAGAGACTATACGTAAGGTGAGTGATTTGATCTAAAATGTCTTTTTGGAAGCCAGTAAATTTGTACATGTATCTGAGTCCCCTGGTTCTTTTAATCACAGAATATCTCCAAGCACAAGTACCAGAGTCGGGAGAGCTTTCTAGATGATGTCAACCTTATTCTGGCCAACAGTGTTAAGTATAATGGTGGGTATTTCTCCTTTTTTTTTTCCTTTCCATCATTCTATTCATCCAGTTTTAGTTAGCATTATTAAAATTTAATTGCATGAAGTAGCTTTGAATAGTACTCTGCCTTTTTTTTTTTTAAGCGGGCACATATTTTAGTGTGTTTTGTAAAGTTTGCTAATAACTTTTAATGATGAAAAAGCAATGTACATTAATTTTTTTATACTTTAGAAAGCACAGAAAAATGAGAAGAGAATAAAAATCAAATGGATATTACTTTGGGCTTTGAGCCATCACTGCTTTCCGTGAGATGTGAAAATTCACCTGTGCTCCAGGCCCTTAGATGGAGCTTAAGGAAATGTGTGACTATAGACCATAGTGAGCTTCCTCAGAGCATGGAGTTTTGGCCGGTACATGAACCAATAATATACGCCAAGCTAGTTACTTAACTTCCGTGCTAACTACTTAATGTGTTGGTCGGAAAGACATAGTCACTCTGCCCACGTAATTCACAATCCAGTTGATGGAGAGAGGCTGTTAGAATACAGCTTGACAAGGGCGTATTAGAAGGATGTACAAAGTGCACTAGAGGAGAAAAAGGAGCACCTTCACCTAAAGGTTAGGGAAGGCTTCACAAATAAGCTAATAAAGATCAGTTTTGAATGACTCACTTGTTAACTAAACATTGATTGAGCACCTAATATATGCTGGCTCTGATAGATGCTACAAATATAAAATCAACTTAGATATGATTCCTGCCCCCAGATTGGTTGTAGTTTATTTAGGAAAACAGAAAAGAAAATTTACAGAAATTGAATACTATGCTAGATGTATGCACAGAGTGCCAGAGGGACACAGAGACAGGCTATTTAAATCAGAGTGAAATTAGAGGAAACTTTCTGGAAGAGAGTTATCTTAAGCTGAGTTCTAAAGGATCAGGGGAGTTTGCTAGGCAAAGAACGTGGAGGAGAAAACGTTCTAGGCGGAGAAGAGCGAGTGGTATGTAAAGATACAGAGGCCTGAAATGACATTAAAGGCTTGAGAAACAAGTTGTTGGGGTTGCAGTTACGTGTACATCTTGGTGAATGACTGGTTATATGTAAAAGTCTCTAGGAGTCAAATCCTAGAGACCCTTGTGTGTGCCCTGGGTCATATTTAAGAGATTCTACTTTCTCCTAAGTGGAAAGACATTGAGGAATTAAGCAGTGAAATGGTGATCTCATATAATTCCTTAAGCAGAACAGAAGAGGGAGCTAAGGGCATTTGAGAGAATTGCCTAACATACTGAGGTCTCAACTAAAAAATCCACATGGTTGTATGACTTTTCTGCAGCAGTATTCAGCAGCCCGACTAGTGTGGCTGTACATTTGCTAGATAGAAGGGACAGAGAATTTGGAGGGAGGAGGTGAAGGAAGGGACAGCCAGAAAGACAGATGAGGAAATGGACAATCGAGAAGAGAATGTTTAATGCCACGGAGGAATGAAAGAACAGGGCAAGTTCAGAGAACGATACTTGACTAGAACTTTATATATATCATTAAGGGAAGGTGGTAGGAGATGAGCCTTCCATTTTTCTTTCATCTGAGTTGGTTTAAAAGAATCTGCTTTCTCCCTTGTGCTCTTCTTATTGCTCATCGGAAATTAGAGAGTGGAGATGCCCTTTGTCAGGTCAGTTATCTCTCCATTATTGTCTCCTGAAAACACTTAAAGCTGATTAGCCAGAATTCTGGTAAAGGAAATGTTGAGAGGCTCACAGATGTCTAAAAATGATTTTAACAAGTTAATAAAGCAAGAGTGTTACAGAAAGCCCGCTTGGCCTTGGTGATGGCTGGCTTAAGATATAAGGCAGGTTTAAAAGGAGCTAATATAAGGCAATAAGAAAAACCCAGAAGATGCTAAGTGAAAAATGAGCAAAGGGCAGACAGGCAAATCACAGAAGGCCAAAATTAAATAGCTAATGAACATGAATAAATATTCAGTTGCACCCAGTAATGAAAGACATGCAAATTGAAACAAAGAGGTACCTTATTTCCCACCCATTAGACGAACTCAATTTTTAAATTTTTTTAAATTTTTTTATTTTTTTAAGATTTTATTTATTTATTTGACAGACACAGCGAGAGAGGGAACACAAGCAGGGGGAGTGGGAGAAGGAGAAGCAGGCTTCCTGCCGAGCAGGGAGCCTGATGTGGGACTCGATCCCAGGACCCTGGGATCATGACCTGAGCTGAAGGCAGATGCTTAATGACTGAGCCACCCAGGCGCCCCTCAATTTTTTTTTTAATGGAAGTATTCAATGCTCATGCTCTCACATTGCTGTGGGCAGTATAAACTTCTAAGACATTTCTGGAAACCTCTTTGGCACCCTTGGGAGACTTAAAATAGTTAAGTGAACAGACTTTATTTTTTTTTTAAAGATTTTATGTATTTATTTGATAGAGCGAGAGAGCACAAGCAGGGGGAACAGTAGAGGGAGAGGGAGAAGCAGGCTCCCCACTGAGCAGGGAGCCCGATGCGGGGCTCGATCCCAGGACCCTGGGATCATGACCTGAGCCGAAGGCAGACGCTTAACCATCTGAGCCACCCAGGCACCCCTAAGTGAACAGACTTTATAATCAAGTAGGCTTGAATTTGAATATTGGCCCCACCACTTAATAGCAGTGTGACTTTGGGCAGGTAACTTAGCCTTTGCTTTCCCGTCTGTAAAATGGGAATAATAATAGGACCCTCCTCATAGGGCTGTTGTGAGGATTAAGTAAAATAGTGCACACTAAGTGTTTAATATATGTGCATGGTATATACAACATGGTAGAATAATCTGCCCTAATCAGAGATGTAGACAAAGATATTCATGATAATGTAATTTATATTAATGAGAAATAACCTGAATGGTTAATGTAGAGGGAATGGTTATTGTGCCATCTGTATGATGGATTATTATATAAAGATCGAGCGCTTTCTTAAAAAAAATTAATGACAAAAGTATTCACAATGTTAAGTGAGAAAAGCAGAACACAAAACTTAATTCATCTCAGTTAACACATTTTAAAAAAAGACGTGTATGCATAGAAAAAACTGGAAAGAAACACATCAATGTGATAACAAAATAGTGGTTATTTCTGAGATGTAGGGTTAGGGTTTTCTTTGTTTTCATCTTTTGTGTGTTTTCCAAGTTTCCTGCTAGTATGAGAGGCAGGAAGCTCTTCCTAGAGGTTTTTCAATTTTCAAGGATGGTGATTATAGTAGCTAATTCTATATTCAGTACCTTCATTGCCAAGCCGAGTAGTAAAGTAGAGAAGGGTGGGGAAGAAGTTCCAGGCAGAGAGCACAAACAGAAAAGTAGGTGAGAGTGCCTTGGACTGGGAAGTGCAAATAGTTGGTTTGGCTAGGGTGAAGAGTGGGGGCTACTTTTGGTGGTAAGAGATGAGTTTTTCAAGGTACCTAGGGTAGATCTCAAAAGGCCTACTATGTCACACTAAGCCTTTAAAAGGAAAGAGGATCATATCAGGTATTTTGGTAAGGTCATTCTGGAAGCTATGGATAGATCGGAGGGGAATTAGATATAGAGACCAATAGAGAAACTGTTGACAGTAGTCTAAGTTAAAAATACTGAGGGCTTGGGGCGCCTGGGTGGCTCAGTTGGTTAAGCGTCTGCCTTCGGCTCAGGATCCTGTGATCTAGCCCCGCATCGGGCTCCCTGCTCACTGGGGAGTCTGCATCTCCCTCTCCCTCTGCCCCTCCTCTCCGCTTGTGCCCTTCTCTCTCAAATGAATAAGTAAAATCTTTAAAAAAAATACTGAGGGCTTGAGCCACGGTTAAGTAGCAGTAAGAATGGAAAGATGGGGACAGATTGTAGAGATACTGTGGAGGTAGAATTGATATTTTCATAAGTGGTTGGAAGTTGGTGTTGGGTCGAGGGTGGGGACAATTCAAGATGATGCAAAGCACTCATGCTCTTGGGTGAAAACGTAAATGGGTATAAACTTTCTAAAGGACTGTAAATGTTCATTACTTTTGATCAGTTTCACCTCTGCGGAATACTCCACATACGTGTGTAAAGGCATGTGTACAAATATACATGTTTATAATTGCAACGTCATACAGTTGACCCTTGAACAACATGGGTTTGAACTGTGCAGGTCCATTTATACACAGATTTTTTACAGTAGAGTATGGTAAATGTATTTTTTCTTCCTTAACTTTAATAGCATTTTCTTTTCTCTACAGTATATAATACATATAATATCCAAAATATGTGTTAATTGACTATTAATGTTATCAGCAAGGCTTCTGGTCAACAGAGTAGGATCTTTATTGGTAGTTAAATCTTTGGGGAATCAGAAGTTATACGTGGATTTTTGATTGCACAGGGTGTTGGTGCCCCTAACCCCTGTGTTCAAGAGTCAACTGTAATTGCAAAAACATGGGAGCACTTTGAATATCCAACAATAGGAAACTAAATAAATTATGGTACCTATATATGATGGAATACTACTTAGCTGTCGAAATGATAATTAGGTAACAAATAAGGTATATTTGTATATGCTGATATGAAAATATTCAAGATGTATTGTTGAAAAATAGATTACTCGACAGTATGTACAGAAGGGGTTGCAAACTCAGATCTTATAAAGACCAGATAGGTATGAGTGAAATGGGCACAATAGGGACTGATGAACTGGAGAGCACATACCCATCTAAAGGAATCAGTCACTATTTAGCTCATTTGTTGCCATAGAATAGAATTACTAAAAGGAGAGATGGAGGATAATTTTCACTTTGTACTTGTTTGTGCTTGTTTGAATTTTTTTAATTGAGCACACAATACTTTCATAATTTAAAAAAATTCCACTTTCGGAAGGATGGATAAATCAGATGACCTCCAGAATTTTGACTTGGGTAACTGGTGGCGCCATTGACTAATACAGGAAATAGAGGAGGAGTGGTTTTGGAGAAAAAGTGGTCAGGTTCAGTTTGGGCTGTGTTGTATTGAGCCAAGTGAAGACTTAGTAGATAGTTGGCTATATACATGTTCTAAGCTCAGAAGAGAAGTCATTACTGTAAATATGGATATTTTTTCAGATCATCAGCATATAAAAGTAGAAGTAGATGAGCTCAAATAGGGACTAGGGGTATATTCCTTGAACCCCCGATGCTGTATGTAAAATATGGTTGTATATTTTTCCAGGTAGAAAGACCATAGTTTTATCAGATTACTAAAGTTGTATGTAACCCAAAAAAGTTAAGACCCATTGTTTAGTTGAGAGAGAATGTAGGAGGAGAATAGACTTGACAAATTCCAACATTTAAGGGATCAGGTGGAGAATACTGAGGAGTGGCCAGAATGAAAGACGGAAAAACGGAAGAGAATTAAGACCTGGAAACCAAGAGAAGAGGAAGGTAGCCAACAGGTCAAGTGCTACATAGAAAACGAGAGAGAATGGTTGTTAGAAGAGCTGTTGCAGTGAGGCGGTTAGAATCGAAAGCTGGATTGCAGGGGCGCCTGGGTGGCTCAGTCAGTGAAGTGTCCGACTCTTGATTTTGGTTCAGGTCATGATCTCAGGGTCATGGGATCAAGTCCCACATCGGTCTCCGCACTCAGTGCGGAGTCTGCTTGTCCCTCTCCCTCTGCTCCTCCCCCTGCTCACACTCTCTTCTCTCTCTCTCTCTCTCTCTCACATAAATAAATAAATAAATAAATAAATAAATAAATAAATAAAATCTTCAAAAGCCAGACTGCAGAGGATATGAATGAATGGAAAGTGAAGAAGTAGAAACTGAAATTTGTCTGTGAAGGGAAGGAGGAAAACTGTAATCAACATATGGAAAGGGATGAAGGCATTTGGACAGGGGACCTTTTTATAGGTGAAAGAAGAGAAAATTAAGGTTATGAGGTGAGGTCCTTATGGAAGGTGGGAAGATAGGCGCTGAGAAAGTTTCTGCCCGGTAGCCTCTTATTTTCTCTCCAAAGTAGGAAATAGGGTCTTCTGCTGACAGTGGGTAGGGTGGTGGGAGAAGGAATTTGAAGAGAAATGCTGATAAGGGTTTGAATTATCTGTTGTAAGAAGTTTGAAAAGTAGCTGACCAGGGACATTTCAGAACTGTTGAGAAGCCTTTGAGGGTCCAGCTGATGTTGGAGACCATTCATTTTTTTAGCACCATCAATTGGCACAGTTGTTTAATTGTGAGGGAACTAAGAAAGCAGATGATAGAATTGATTCAGGATTGGGATCTTGTTTTCTGGGTGTGTTGGAAAGATTGGAAATTGAAGGTGTCAGCAAGGGAAAAAAAAAAGGTTGAAGTTTGAGCTTCTTAAATTTGTCACCAAAGAACCCTTTATAGCAGAGGATTGTAACTACATAGTCTCTGGTTTGGGGGATATCCCAAAGCAGCTCTACAAAGGCTTGAAATTTCTTGGCAATTTGTGTGTGTGTTTTTTTTAAGATTTATTTGTCAGAGAGAGGAAGAGCGCACATAAGCAGGGGGAGCAGCAGGCAGAGGGAGAAGCAGGCTCCCCACTGAGCAAGGAGCCCGATGTGGGACTTGATCCCAGGATGCTGGGATCATGACCTGAGACAAAGGCAGATGCTTAACCAACTGAGCCACCCAGGCATCCCTGGCAATTCGTGGTTTTTTTTTTTTTTTTTTTTTAAGATTTTATTTATGTAAGAGAGAGAGAGCATGAGAGGTGGGAGGGTCAGAGGGAGAAGCAGACTCCCTGCTGAGCAGGGAGCCTGATGTGGAACTCGATCCTGGGACCCCAGGATCATGACCTGAGCAGAAGGCAGTCGCTTAACCAACTGAGCCACCCAGGCGCCTGTAATTCATGTTTTATCTTTAAAAGTTAATCAGAGTTTGCATTTGACTTATCTTTGCTTTCACACACTTCACATTTCTTACCAAGTTATTTTCATTTTTAAAAAAGATTTTATTTATTTATTGAGAGAGGGAGACAGAGCATGAGCTGGGGGAGAGGCGGAGGGAGAGGCACAAGCAGACTCCCCGCTCAGTGGGGAGCCCGACATGGGGCTTGATCCCAGGACCCTGAGATCATGACCTGAGCCAAAATCAAGAGTCGGATGCTTAATTGACTGAGCCACCCAGGTGCCCCCAAATTATTTTATATCATCCCCCAACCTCCATCTTCAAATACAATTGCTAATTGAAGGGAGATGTACCACACTATATATACATTACCTTACTTTTTAAAGCATGGGAGCTGATGAGGGACGAAACAAAAGCCAAGGGAGGCTTGATAGATTGGGAAATAGGAATTAATGGGCTTATAGGCTTGTAAATTTTCTTGAGGTCAGAGGGAATGAAAAAACTGGACAGGATACAAGGCTGTGATTAGGAAGTAGGATATATGGGGTGCCTGGGTGGCTCAGTTGTTAAGCATCTGCCTTCGGCTCAGGTCATGATCCCAGGATCCTGGGATCGAGCCCCGCATCGGGCTCCCTGCTCCACGGGAAGCCTGCTTCTCCCTCTCCCACTCCCCCTGCTTGTGTTCCCTCTCTTGCTGTCTCTCTCTTTCTCTCTGTCAAAATAAATAAATAAAATCTTGAAAAAAAAAAGTAGGATATTGGAATTGAAACTTTCAGAAGTGAATTTGTTTTCAGTTAAGGACAGCATTCTGGATACAGCCTTGGATATGTTTGGCTAGAGTGGAGCTGCAAACCGTGGGCATGAAATTAGCAAGGATTTTGGATGGGTAGTACAGGTGAACATTAGAGTAACCCACCATGATGGGGAGGGATTTGGAGCAAGAGGGGAGACTCTGCCACGTGGATAGGTCCTTGGTGAATGTGAGTAGGTGTGTGATGGTGAGTAGAGATGAAGAGCAGCGATCTCAAACTCAGGCGGCTTGCAGGGGCCAGGCAAGTAATGTAAGTGAGTGAGGTGGGCCAGGTGTGGATTGTAGTAAATTAGAAGAGTATATACTCCATCTAAAGAGTCCTATACTTCATTTGATTGTTGTCCGGAGGAAATGAGTATAGTGTTGCTGGGTAGTCTTAATTTCTCAAGAGAAGCGGATAATGTGGATTTTTGTGTGTGACATTTCCCAATTTTTACATATTTGCAAATAACTTGAAATTTCTAAAAAATTCTGTGGGCCAATCAAAAACCTCTATCTGCAGGCTAAGTCTGGCTCCAAGGCAGCTGGTTTTCAACCTCTGGCACAGTAGAGAACAAGTCTCAAAATAGGGGAGATTTTTTTTCCCCAAGGGAGAGTAAATAATGATTTGGTAGCAGCAGTGGACAGCCTAGAAGGCTGACTTTTTCTCCTCTTAAACAAGTTGATGAGAGTATAAGAAACTTCTGACTAGGGCCGTAAGGGTTCGTAGTGTCCTATGATACAAAATGTGACATCTTTTGTACTAAAAAGGCATCAATCATGGAGTTGAAGGCCACATATGAGATGTTTCCTACTATGAGGTACCCATATACATAATAATACTTTTAAAATTTTGTTGATTTGGTCAGATTTGAACATGCCTCTGTTTTTAAATCATAGTAGTAGGGTCCAGAACAGTGTATCTAGTTAATATCGACTCTTGCCATTCTGATCCTTCACACATAGTATCACACTACATATAAGCATATTTCTGTATTATTTTATATAACTCCATCAACTTACCCTGTATTATCACGTGTGTGTATGTGTATAGTATGTAGCCAGAATGCTAGCACTGAGGCTAGGCTCATTAGGCAGCAAGTGGAAGATAAGGAACACTCCATATACAAGTGCGCCTGGAAGGGTGCAGGACATGTCAGAGGACTGTCTTGTACTTAAGTGGTGGTGATGGGCTGCACACTCAAGAGTTGAACCCCTTATGCCTTCTAGCTACCGCATAGGTACCGAATCAATCTCAGAGCCTCTCTTTATGTTCACGTAGCATTTGAAAAGAGCATTAATAATCAGGGAAACCCAAAGCTTGGGATTGGAGCTATTTGCAGTAGTCTCAGAAGGCACATAACCTCTCATGTCTATAAAACAAGAGAGGCGTATAGATCAAGAAATCCCTTCTGAAAAACACAACCCAAACTTTTTGTCAGTCTTTACAAAACCATAAGGTCATAAGTTGTTGATAGAGGTAAGTTAGTACTTAATGTTTGGTTAAATTTGAAGTGAACTGTATCGTCTGTACCAGTAGGTGATGCCAAACTATTCATAATATTTCTTTTCCCAGAGAATTTCCTAGCAAGTTCCTCCTCTAGGCTCTACAAACCAAAAATTAACTCTGATGAGAAGCCATCTTCAGGGTAGGCCTAGGAGAGGTAGATCATGTGTCATTAAACCTGAGAGCCTGAACTTAAAGAATGCACAGTGGGACCCGACGATCGAGAGCAGATATAAAATAACTTTACAAAAAGAACAAAACAAAACACCCCAAAAAACTCCTGGGAGGGTTTTTTTTTTTTTCCCCCACTTTCGTTTGAGTAACTCCCAACCCTGTGTGAGCTCTGATAGTTGTTCTGCTTCTAGGACCCCTTGTGGAATCTCATTCTAAACATGTGCAGTTTAGTATTCAGCCAGAGACTCAAGGGAGCCTCTGCAGATCTTCAGTTATCTTTCTGTGGAGCTCCCTCCCCTCCAGTTCTCCCCTGCAGTTTCCAGCTCTCTTCGCCTCCGATTCCAGGATTTGTCTCTGTGGCTTTGTGGGACTGTGGTGCCTTGCTTGGGTTCAGTAGAAAGCTAAGGCCAATTGTAGAGCCCTCCTCCTTCATTTCCCTTCTCTCGGGGATCATAGTCCCACACTTCCTGTTGGTCAGTGTTTGAAAACAGCTGTTTCATAGCAGGCCGGTGGCAGTTACTCCATCCAGAAGGTCTCTTAATTTTATTTGTGGTGTTTTCTGACACAGAGAAACTTACTTTGTGAAGTGAAGTATAGTTACCATACAGTGTTATATGAGTTTCAGGTGTAAAATAGGATTCAAACAGTGCTCTCATCAGGACAAGTGCACTCCTTAATCCCCATCACCTACTCCACCCATGCCCAAACCCACCTCTCCTCTGGCAACCACCAGTTTGCTCTCTGTATTTAAGAGTCTGGGTTTTTTGTTTGTCTCTCTTTTTCTTTGTTCTTTTGTTTCTTAAGTTCTACATCTGAGTGAAATCATATGGTGTTTGTCTTTCTCTGACTGGCTTGTTTCACTTAGCATTATACTCTCTAGCTCCATCCATGCCATTGCAAATGGCAAGTTTTCATTCTTTTTTTATGGCTAAATAATATTCATCTGTGTGTGTGTGTGTGTGTGTGTGTGTGTGTGTGTGTGTCACATCTTTTTTATCCATTCATCTATGGATGGATACTTGGGCTGCTTCCATATCTTGGCTATTCTAAACAATGCTGCAATAAACATAGGGCTGCATATATCTTTTCAAATTCATGTTTTCATTTTCTTTGGGTCAGCAGACACATGAAAAGACATTACTGACCATCAGGGAAATGCAAATCAAAGCCACAATGAAGCATCGCCTTACACCTGTCAGAATATCTAAAATCAAAAATATAAACAACAAGTGTTGGTGAGGATGTGGAGGAAAAGGAACTTTTGTGCACTCTTGGTTGGTGGGAATGCAAATTGGTGTAGGCATTGTGGAAACAGTATGGAGCTTCCTCAACAAATAAAAATAGGAATACCATATGATCCAGTAATTCTGCTACTGGTATGTACCCAGAGAAAATGAGAAACCTCATTTTTATGTAGTTATATTTATCAATCTTTTCCTTTATGATTTGTCTTTGGTATAATTGTTTAAAAGATCTCCCCTACCTCTAAGATATCCAGCTATATTCTCTTCTAATACCTTTCATATTTTAAATATTTGAATGTTTATCGATTTTAAAAATAGATTTCTATGGTATAAGGTAAATATCTAACCTTTTTCCTCTTCCAAATGAGTAGCCAAAGTGTTCCAAATTCTATTTATGGAATAATCTATCCTTTCCTACTAAATGAAATTATACCTTTATCATGTACTAAATTCTTATATATTCCTGAACCTATTTGGGGGTTTTCTATTCTCTTTTATTTATCTGTTTGTCTAATCTGCACTATTATCACCAGATAGTATCACTGCGATCATCACTCAGACTTTTTAATTTTAAATTCTTTGGCTTGCTTTGCTCAATTATTAAATAAACTCTGAGATCATTTTTGTTAGATTCTAACTTGTCCCCAAATAAATAGTATTGAAATCTTATTTAATGTATGGATTAATTTGGAGAGAGTGTATTTCTTTATAATATTACATTTCTCCATCTAGGAACTTAACGTTTTTTCATTTATTCACGTTTTCATTTACTCCCTCAATAAAGGCTACTAGTTTTCTTTGGATAACTTCTAGGTATCTTTAGTTTATTCCTACACATAGATTTTATAGTTTTTGTTGCTTTCGAGCATCTTTTTGTTGTTAAAGTTTATTCCTAGGCAGTTTAAAAGTTTTGCTGCTATTATACGTGTGCTCTTTTTTTTCCCTAACTGGCTTATTAAATCTCAAGTTCTCAATCCATTTGCATATGAGTAGGTGATTCAGTATTATTCATAGGTAAATATAAAGCTTAAACTATTTCCATATATTGGTTTCTAAGTCTGTCTTATGAGACTACTCTGTTAAGTTGGGTCAGTATTCTACAATAAGGTTCTTTTTTTTAAATCTGTCAGTGACCTTCCTTAGATTGGGGCCAAGATACACATATTCTTATGTGAAGTTTCAGTCTCCATCTTGAAGAGAATAAAATCTCTCTCAGTCCGGCTTCAGCCTCTTGCTGCCATTCTTGTTCTTCCTCTTCTTCACAGCCAGACTTTTTTTTTTTTTTTTAATTCTGGTAAAATGTACACAACATAGAAATTTGCCTTTTTAACCATTTTTAAGTGTATAATTCAGTGGCATTAAGTACATTCAAAATGTTGTGCACCCATCACCGCCATCCATTTCCAGAACTTTTTCATCATCCCATAACAGAAACTCTATATCCATTAAACAATAATCCCATTTTCCCATTCCCCCCAGCCCTTGGCAATTTCTGTTCTACTCCCTGTCTGTAAATTTGCCTCTTCTAGGTACCTCATGTAAGTGGAATCAGAGTATACGGAATATTTGTCCTTTTGTGTCAGGCTTATTTCATTTAGCATAATGTTTTCAAGGTTCATCCATGTGGTAGCATGATCCGAATTTCTTTTTTTTTTAAGATGAGTACATAACATCTCTCTCTTGTTCTTTACCTGCCATTCATGCCTCATTTAGCCTTAATTTGGCTTCTACCTTGTCCAACACACCAAGCGAATAGGATCACGTAATTGCCAGATACGGTTGGCACTTTTCAGTCCTTATCTTGGCCTCACTCCGGTATTTGACATCACTGACCATTCCTTCCTTGAAACTGTATTATGATTGGCTTCATAACTTTTAGCTCTTATATTCCTCCTACCTGATAGATCATGGCTTTTCAGTCTCCTTTGCTGAATGTTCTTTTGCCTATTCCTCTAACTTAAGCAGCCACCTCTTTCCTGATAACTCTCAATTTGATTCTGAGCAAAGATCTATATCCCCATCCACCTGCTGAACATTTCCTGTTGGATGTCCCAGTGGAACTTCAAACATACCTCTCAAACTGAACGTTCTTCCGTCCTTCTCTATTCCAACTTTCCCCCTCCATCCTTTACTATTTCCCGTCTGGGTTTAATGGGGCACTGGTGTTACCCAGTAGCTATACCCAGAAACCTCAGAGTTATTTCTACTTCTTTCCCTTAAATAAATCTCCAACTTCCAGTATATCACTAAAGCCCTCGTTATATTTTGCCTGGATTATTACAGTAAATAGTCACCTGGCTAATGTTCCAGCCTCTGGACTAGTAACCTGTCATTCACATTCCTGTCAGGTAGAACCTCTTTTTTAAAAAATAAAGAAATTCATATTTCTTATAAAAAGGTCTAACAATATGGAAATATGTAAAATTAAAAATTAAACTTTCTGCCTCTCCTCCTACCCCCACCTCGCATAGTTTCATTCCCCAGAGGTAATGTAATATGTAATGTATCTTTTCCATGCTTTTTTCTGTACTTATATAAAACGGTTAATAATGACATGTGGTTTTTTAAAATTTATTTTTGCAAGAATTGCCATTTTTATAGATAATTATTCTGTAAGTTGCTCTTTGCTCGTGAGTATATCATGATTGTTTTTGAAATAATTTTAGACTCAAGAAATTACTAAAATAGTACAGAGAGTCCTTTTTACCCTTCACCCAGCTTTCTCCAGTGGTGACATCTTAACATAGCTATAGTTCAGTATCAAAACCAGGATAATTGATTTGGTACATTACCATTAACTAGATTACAGACCTTATTCAGTTTGCACTTTTTTAGAAAATCTGTATTCATTTGTGTGTGTGTGTACAATTTCATGCAGTTTACGCCATCATGTAGCCACCACTGCAATCAAGATTTAGAACTGTTCTGTCACCACAAAAGAACTCCCTGAGGCTAGCTCTCTGGATCCACATCCCCCCATGTGCACCTACCACTGTCTTGTCCCCTGGCAACCACTTACCTGTTCTTCATCTTTATAGTTTTGACATTTGAGTGTGGGGTTTTTTTGTTTTTTGTTTTTGTTTATTTTTAATTTTATTTACATTCAGTTAACATATAGTGTATTAATTGGTTTCAGGGGTAGAGTTCAGTGATTCATCAGTCTTGTATAACACCCAGTGCTCATTACATCATGTGCCCTCCTTAATGCCCATATCACCCAGTTACCCCATCCCCATCCCCCCACTCCTCTCCCCTCCAGCAACCCTCAGTTTGTTTTCCTAGAGTTAAGAGTCTCTTTTGGTTTGTCTCCTCTGATTTCATCTTATTTTTCTCTCCTTCCTCTGTGCTCCTCTGTTTTGTTTCTTAAATTCCACATATGAATGAAATCATATGGTATTTGTCTTTCTCTGACTTCTGTCACTTAGCATAATACCCTCTAGTTCATCCACGTTGTTGCAAATCACACACACACATATACACACACCACATCTTCCTTATCCATTCATCGGTCGATGGATATCTGGGCTCTTTCCATAGTTTGGCTATTGTGGACGTTGCTGCTATAAACATTCGGGTGCGGGTGCCCCTTCGGATCACTACATTTGTATCTTTGGGGTAAATACCTAGTAGTGTAATGGCTAGGTCGTAGGGTAACTCTCATTTTTAACTTTTTGAGGAATCTCCATACTGTTTTCCAGAGTGGCTGCACCAGCTTGCATTCCCACCAGCAGTGTAAAAGGGTTCCCCTCTCTCTCCACATCCTTGCCAACATTTGTCGTTTCCTGACTTAATTTTAGCCATTCTGACTGATGTGAGGTGGTTTTGATTTGTATTTCCCTGATGCCGATATATTAACATGCTCAGATGCTCAACATCACTCGGCATCTGAGCATGTTAATATAAATAATACTATTTTTGACATTCACTTTTTCACTAAGCATAATTGCTGTGAGATCTATTCAAATTGTTGTATCAATAGTTCATTTTTTCAGATGTTGAGTAGCGTTCCATTGTGCCAGAGTTTGTTCAGCCATTCACTCAGTGAAGGACTGTCAGGTTTCCAGTACTTGGTATTGTAAATAAAGCTGCTGTGAACATTTGTGTACAGGGTTTTGTATGAATATAAATTTTCATTTCCTAGGGATAAATGCCCAAGAGGATGATGGTAAACATATGCTTTGTAAGAAACTGCCAAACTCTTTTCCCGTGTGTCTACCATTTTACATTCCTACAAGCAGTATATGAATGATCCAGTTTGTCTTTAGTATTCAGTACTATCATTGTTTTTTTTTTATTTTAATCATTCTTTAATCTCACTGTGGCTTTACTTTGCATTTCCTTAATGGCTGTTGATGTTAAACATCTTTTCTTACGCTTATGTGCCATCCATGTATTTCTTTGTTGAGGTGTCTGTTCATTTCTTTGCCCCAGTTTTAATTGTGCTGCTTTCTTTTTGTGTGTGTGCTGTTTTCTTACTAATGAGTTTTGAGGGTTCTTTATTTTAGGTACTTGTTCTTTATTATAGGTATGATTTTTAAAAATTTGCATTTTTAAAAATAAAGCCAAAACTTACTGAAATATAGTTGACATAGTGTTATATTAGTTTCAGGTTTAGAACATAGTGAACCGACAATTCTATACATTATGCTGTGCTCACCATGTAAGTGTAGTTACCACCTATCGTCATAGAACATTATTAAAATATTACTGACTATAATCCCAGTGCTATACTTTTTATCCCCATGACATTTATTTTATAACTGAGTGTTGGCAAGGATGTGGAGATAAAAGAACCCTCATGCACTATTAGTGGGAATGTAAATTGGTGCAGCCACTGTGGAAAACAGTAAGGAGGGTCCTCAAAAAGTTAAAAATAGAAATACCATACAATCCAGTAATTCCACTGCTAGTTATTTACCCAAAGAAAATGAAAACACTAATTTGAAAAGATAGATGGACCCCTATGTTTATTGCAGCATTATTTACTCTAGCCAAGAGATGGAAGAGATGGACTAGGTCAGGTAGGTGTATGATTTACAAAGGTTTTCTCCCAGTCTGTGTCTTCTCAGTCTCTTTGACAGTATCTTTGGAAGAACAGAAATGTTTAATTTTGATAAAAGTCCAATTTATCAATTTTTTTTCTTTTATGGAGTGCACTTCTAGTATATCTCTAGGAAGTCTACTTAACCCCAGGTCACAAAGGTTTTTTTTTCTCTTACATATTTTTTTAAAAGTTTATAGTTTTAGGGGCGCCTGGGTGGCTCAGTCGTTAAGCATCTGCCTTCAGCTCGGGTCGTGATCCCGGGGTCCTGGGATCGAGCCCCGCATCAGGCTCCCTGCTTGGCGGGAAGCCTGCTTCTCCCTCTCCCACTCCCCCTGCTTGCGTTCCCTCTCTTGCTTGTCTCTCTGTTAAATAAATAAATCTTTTTTTTTTTTTAAAGATTTTATTTATTTATTTGACAGATAGCAAGAGCAGGAACACAAGCAGGGGGAGTGGGAGAGGGAGAAGCAGGCTTCCCGCCAAGCAGGGAGCCCGATGCGGGGCTCGATCCCAGGACCCCGGGATCACGACCCGAGCCGAAGGCAGATGCTTAACGACTGAGTCACCCAGGCGCCCCAATAAATAAATCTTTAAAAAAAAAAAGTTTATAGTTTTAGTGTTTCACATTTAAATCCATAATCCATTGTGAATTAATTTTTGTATATGGTATGAGGTTTTGGTTGAGGTTCATTTTGTTTTGCCTGTGGATGTCCAGTTGTTCCATTTCATTTGTTGGGAAGGCTGTCCTTTCTCCATTGAACTGCTTTGAGCACCTTTGTCAAGAATCAGTTGAGTGTGTGCCTCTATTTCTGGGTTTATTTTGTTACACTGATCTATGTATCTATTCCTCTGCACAGTTCCACGATTATTGTAGCTATATAGTAAGTCTTGTCATCGGGTAGAGTGATTCCTCTCATTTTATTCTTTTTATAAATTGTTTTCTTATTCTTTTGCCTTTCCACTTAAATTTTAGAAGAGTATTTATATCTATAGAAAAGTCTTGCCGGGATTTTAGTAAGAATTGAGGTAAATGTGTAGATCAGTTTTGGGGAAAATTGACATAGTGATTGATTCTGTCTTATTAGTACATATTGCTCTCCTATTCTTTTTAATGTATTCCACAGCATAGATATATGTATCTTAATTTATTTAATTATCCCCCTGTTGGGTATTTAAAGTTTTTCTATAATGCTGGCTTGTGAACAGCTTTTCACGGTTTTTATATTTCATTGATATCATTGTGCACTTATAGGAGTATTTTTGTAGGAAATTTTGATCTGTGTTCTAAAATTGTGCTCTAAAAATCTGTACACCTATTTATAGTGAAAAACAACAGTGAGGAGAATGCCTGTGTCCCTACAACCTCTACAACATCGGGAATTATCAGTGTTTAAAAATCTTTGCCGATGAGATTATTTCTGTAAAATTCAAGTATATAACTTAAACTAAATTTTTCCATCTGAAAAAATTACATGCTCGTTTCAAAAAGAAACCACACATAATTGTATTAAGTGAAAAGGAAAATCTTCCTTTCTCCTTTTCCCATCCCATTCTCCAGGATGGCCACTGTTGGGTTTAGAGTGAAGCATTATGGACCTTTCTCTATACATACCATATATTTTTTCTTTTTTTGACAAAAGAGATCATATATTTACATTCCGTTCTACGGGTTTTTTTTTTTTTTTCACTTGATAATGTGTTATGGACAATTTTTCATTCATGTATGTGATCTTGTTTAAAATCTGTTCATAGGTGACTCAAAAAAAGAGTTTAAAGGAATGTCATTATGAATGCTTCTGCAAAAAACATCTAGATTGGCTTTCCCCTTTAAAAAAAAAAATACTGTGGGGGTGCCTGGGTGGCTCAGTCGGTTAAGTGGCTGCCTTCGGCTCAGGTCATGGTCCCAGGGTCCTGGGATCGAGCCCCGCATCGGGCTCCTTGCTCAGTGGGGCATCTGCTTCTCCCTCTCCCTCTGCCCGCCGCTCTGCCTACTTGTGCTCTCTCTCTCTGTGTCAAATACATAAAATCTTTTTAAAAAATAAAAATAAAAAAATACTGTGGCTGAAGTAGAGGGAGATTGCTCAGTGGTAACTTGTTTGATTTTTCATTTTTATGAGAATACTGCTTTGTTCAAGAATTCAGTTTCTACTTATATTTGATAGGGAATAGACATATGATGTCCATAACTTGCTAGCGCTCTTCTCTTATGTGCTGTATTGAGTTAGTAGATAGTGATATAGCAACCTGGTATGAGGCAGCATCTCACTAAAAGTCTCGTACTTGTGACGAGTGAGATAGTATATCATGCCAATAATCAAATGTGCACCAGAATGTATTAAGGCTACAACAAAGTCCACATTTAAAAGATACCATTGGGTAAAATAAAGGTTATTATTTGTTAAAAGAAAAAGGAGGGACGCCTGGGTGGCTCAGTTGCTTCAGCGACTGCCTCCAGCTCGGGTCATGATCCCAGGGTCCTGGGATCAGGCCCCACATCGGGCTCCCTGCTCAGCAGGGAGTCTCCTTCTCCCTCTCCAGAGCTCTGTGATCTCTCTCGCTTTCACTCTCTCTCAAATAAATGAATAAAATCTTGGGAAAAAAAAGAAAAGAAAAAGGAGACACAAGGAAAAAACAGGTCTTCTTTCAGCCCTGGAGTTTCTGTAATGTATTTTCAAGGCACCTCTGTGGTACCAGGGGAAACCAAACAAAACCTTACCATGAGGGATACAAATCAGTGTTAACCTTCTCCATATTTATTCTTTATAAGCCATTGTAGTTGGTATCATGTAGAGTTGGACCAATAGTATAGGAAGAAAAACGGCCACATGGAGACTTAGTGGCTTAAATCTAATAAGTGATTGCTGTAACCTTCATGAAGGCAGGAATAATGTCTGTCTTACAGCCTTAGTGCTTAGGGTAATGTTTGGCACATAGGAGACACTCAGTAAATATCTGTTGAATGAACTAATGGCCAAAGGTGGAGGTACAGTACCAGGAAGGAGTGGAGAGTGGTGCTCCAGAAGCCATGGGATTAGAGTTTTAAGGAACGACACAGGGCTTCTAACTAAGGTCAAGTACGAAAAATGTTCACCAGATTTGGCAGTTAGCATGTTGTTGACTGTTGACTTGATGAGAAAAGTTTTAATGAAGTGTTCTTTAACATGGATCTGTTCTCTGACACATTGCTACTTTCTCTATACCCCTTAGGACTTCGTATAGTATTGAAATTATGTTTGTATGATCTTCATGAGCCCATGAAAGGCATCAAGGACAAGGACCTGTTTGTTCTGTTCTGTTTTTTAATTTTTACCTTTGTATCACCAGAGCCTGGCAGTTTACTTGGCTCATAGTAAGTGCTTAAAAATGAAGAGTCAAGGCCTATTATGAATTTTACTCTATAGGAAAAGGTGTTTTGAAGTCGCTGTGTTGTTATTTTTCCAATGGTTGTAGAGATATGAGGTGACTCTGTTTAGCCAAGGCTGTGTATGTATTTTTTTAAGTTGCTGAATGGAATGGTGGGTCATTTGGGAAAGAAAAGCATTTTCGGGTTTTTTTTTTTTTTAATTAACATATAGTGTATTACTAATTTGAGGTAGAATTTAGTGATTCCTCAGTTGCATATAACACCCAGTGCTCATTCCATCAAGTGCCCTCCTTAATGCCCATCATCCAATTATCCCATCCCCCCACTCACCTTCCCTCCAGCAACCCTCAGTTTGTTTCCTGAGTTGAGAGTCTCTCATGGTTTGTCTCCCTCTCTCTCTGTTTTGGTCTTAGTTTTTCCTTCCCTTCCCCTACGTTCATCTGTTTTGTTTCTTAAATTCCATGTATGAGTGAAATCATATGGTATTTGTCTTTCTCTGACTTCTTTCACTTAGCATAATACCCTCTAGTTCCATCCTTGTTGTTGGAAATGGCAAGATTTCATTCTTTTTGATGGCTGAGTAATATTCCTGTGTGCACACGTGCACACAAACACATACCACCTCTTTTTTTTTTTTTTTTTAAAGATTTTATTTATTTATTTGAGAGAGAGAGAATGAGAGACAGAGAGCATGAGAGGGAGGAGGGTCAGAGGGAGAAGCAGACTCCCTGCCGAGCAGGGAGCCCGATGCGGGACTCGATCCCGGGACTCCAGGATCATGACCTGAGCCGAAGGCAGTCGCTTAACCAACTGAGCCACCCAGGCGCCCCACATACCACCTCTTTTATCCATTTATCTGTTGACGAACATCTGGGCTCTTTCCACTCTTTGGCTATTGAGGACATTGCTGCTATAAACATCAGGGTGCCTGTGCCCCTTAGATTTCACTATGTTTATATCCTTTGGATATATACCTAGTGCAATTCCTGGGTTGTAGGGTAGCTCTATTTTTAACTTTTTGAGGAGTCTCCATACTGTTTTCCAGAGTGGCTGCATTTTCAGATTCTTCAGGGCTTTTTGTCTGATAGGTCCTAAATGTAAATCCTACCCTTGTCCAGTGACATTTATTACCCCAGTTCCCTTCAGGATAGTTTCTAGCTTCTTGAGTTTCTAATCCAGATTCTGAGTGAGGTTCTGTTACTCTGGTTTGAGAGATCAGACCTCTTATCTTGGAAACCAAACATCTTAATTTGCATTTGATCCCATTCTACATAATGTAAAGAGCCTAGCTACAGTCTTAAAGATTAGATTTACTTCTCTTTTTACCTTTTCTAGACCTAGTTTGAGATAAATATCTAGGAATTGAGAGAGTTCAAGCTTAATGTCTTTGGGATCTGTGGACTATGTGTAGTTTCTTTAGGAATTAGCTGTGTGGATTTTTTTCCTCTTTTTCTCTTTTTAAATCTGGCACTGATTTTTTTTTTTTTAAAAGAAGCTTTCTACTGCTGCTGGGGTTTGATTTGATTTTTTTTTTTTTTAATTTTAATGATTCACATTGGAACACTCCCCCTGCACCATTCACTGTCAAGGTAATAACTTTATGCTTGTTTTGGCAGAGGACTCATTTTCTTTTTTTTTTTCCACCAAAAACTTCAGTATTTATAACATTACCTGGAATTCAGCATTGTTTAGATTTTTTCTTTTGATGAAAAATTTTGCACAGTGAAAGGCACAGATCTTAAGTGCACATTTGCTAAGTTTTGGCAAACACATCAGAGGACTCATTTTCTTAGGAGGAAGGTTATTTTTAGTATTGGTGGAAAGATTCTCAAAGGAAATGTGAACTTAAGAGTGATCACAAACATCCTTCTCTCCTTGGTTGTGCAGGGCTGCTCACCAACTTGACTGTTATTTTTCACTGAAACCTTTCAGATAGCAGTAATACTTTCCCTCTCTCTAACTAGAACCATGAAGCCTGTAACTTTTTCTCACATCACTATAGAGGTAAATTAACTTAGAAACGACAAAAAGGATTTTCTTGATTTGGGTGGGAAATCAGCTTTCCAAAGGTACCTGGGAGGTTCAGTTGGTTAAGTGTCTGCCTTCAGCTCAGGTCATGATCCTGGGGTCTGGATCAAGTCCTGCATTGGGCTCCCTGCTCAGTGGGGAGCCTGCTTCTCCCTCTCCCTCTGCTGCTCCCCCTGCTTGTGCTCTCTTTCTCTCTGTCAAATAAAATCTTAAAAAAAAAAGGAATTACCACTATTTAAGGACATTTGGATTTGAATTCTATGTGATTCTATTGGTTACTACCAGTCCTTATTTGGAATGAGATGAAGTATAAATCTGTTGCCTTGACAAGACATTTACAGTTGCATTGCTATGATTTAATAAGAGAAAAAGCAAAGTATATTTGAAAAAATATTTCTTTTTGTAAATGGGTAGCTTATTCTCCTGTAGGGTACAGTAATACTTCATAGATGGTCTGATCTTTCATATTCATTTTTGTGTTGTTTTGGAAATTACTCTTTCAAAAGTTAATTTTGGTTTTCTGTGTGGAAGTGGTGTGGTTATAGACTCCTTTGAGAGTCTGAGGAAAACACCGTGGGTCTTCCACCCTGAAAACTAATACTACATACAAAATTTTGCTTACAGTTTCGGGACATTCGTGGATCTCTTTCTCATTACCACCCCATTCAAGAATTCCTGGGATAAGAGAACATCTGGGTATCTTATCCCTTTTGGGGGGGGGTGTACATTTGTTTATGTATTTATTGAAGTGTTTTGACATACAATGTTATATTACTTTCAGGTGTACATAGGGGTTCGACAATTCTATACATTGTACTATGCTCACCGCAATAGGTGTAGTCACCATCTGTCAGTATACGGTATTACAATATTATTGACTGTATTCCCTGTGCCGTACTTTTCATCTCTGTGACTTACTTATTTTATAACTGGAAGTTTGTACCTCTTCATCCCCTTCACGTATTTCACCCATGCTCCCACCCACCTCCCCTCTGGCAACCACCAGTTCATTCTCTGAATTTTAAGAGTCTGTTTGTTTTTTGTTTGCTTGTTCATTTGTTTTGTTTTTTAGGTTCCACATATAAGTGGCATTTGTCTTTCTCTGACTTATTTCATTTAGCGTTATTCCTTCCAGGTCTGTGTTGTCAAAGATGGCAAGATTTCATTCTTTTTAATGGCTGGGTAATTGCGCGCGTGTGTGGGTGCGCTGATACACCACATCTTTATCCATTCATCTCTTTTTTTTTTTTTTAAGATTTTATTTATTTATTTGAGAGAAAGAGAGCATGCACAGGGGCAGAGGGAGAGAGAAGGGGAGAAGTGGACTCCCGGATGAGCAGGGAGCCCGATGCGGGGCTCCATCCCAGGACCCCGGGATCGTGACCTGAGCCGAAGGCAGAGGCTCAACCGACTGAGCCCCCTAGGCGCCCCTATCCACTCATCTCTTGATGACACTTGGGTTGCTTCCATATCTTGGTTACTATAAATAATGCTGCAGGAATCATAGGGGTGCATGTATCTTTTCAAATTAGTGTTTTCATTTTGGGGGGCAAATCTGGCATTTTACCCTTTTTTGGTCATGTTAACAGTGGTTTGCCAACTCCACCACCGTCTTCTTTCAAAAGTACTTCGAAACTACTTTGCCTGTAGTAGAGTAACAGAGTTAAATAGCCGAACCCTCTGTAATGCTTGAGAGCACACACTGTTAAAAACTGAGGACACAAACAACTAGTAATCCAAACACATGAACAGGTGTAGCAGCTTATGTAAATGAGTGTGTTTTTTAAAATATATTCTGGGGTTATTATTAGCGGGTGTTTCTCTAGAGTTGTGTGTTGCAAAGAAAATGGGGAAGGAAGAGGTCCCATCTTCAAAATGGTTAAGAGAGAAAATTGTGCAAATGTAGAAACCGAACCTTTCCCTGTGTTTTAGATGAGAGCAGTGAGATGTTAAAGGGTTAGTTTAGGTTTAGGTTTCGAAACTGAAGTCGAGTAAGGTCTGAATTCTTCATTTATAGGCTGGAATTGTAGCCACAAGGCAAGTCCCCATAGGTAGAAGAATCACTGTACCGGAAGAAGCTGCTGTTGTATTGGCTCGATGATGAAGAAGGCCTGTAGACTATGTACAGAGCCCGTTTGCCCTAGCATCGCGCATTACTGTCAACATAACTTCTGCAGTCTGTCTCCATCTGTATTTTGAGGACCAGCCTACTGGTGGCTCTAGGAGATTAGAACTCTGGAAACTTAAGCTGCAGTCTTCCTATCACACAAACTGTTCTTGATGGTGAGCCAACTCTGGCTGTCTTTATATGTGTCCTAAATATGTTGACGGTCGACTTTGTTTTCCTTCTGGTTTATTTGTGTTTGGCACCGTCACCTTATGTGAGGATACCATTTTTATTACATCTTTGAAAAAACAGATGTCCTATCTGAGGTTTTAACTGAAAGAGACTTCTTTTGTTCATATAATAGCTTGTAATAATCAGAGTGGGTCTGGCATGAAAGTGGCGCATATACACGTTGTATATTTTTTATCCTTTGCCTCCTAATAAATAGTAGGTCTAATTCAGGGATCACCTCCTCTGTGAAACCTTTCCTAATTCCTTTTTCCCTCTTGCTTCCCAGAATTGGCCACTTCTTCCTCTGTGCCTCTACTAAACCCTGTATGAATTTTTCCATTTCATTATATTGCCCTATTTGTTTATAGTCTGTCTCACCAGACAAGACCATAAGCTTTGTGAGGATATGGTCTGTATCCTACTCCTTTCTGCCTGGCACATAGAAGGTACTCAAAAATGTTTTAAGAATGAATGAGTGGGTGAATGACCAGTATATTAAAGAATATTAAAGTCCGGGATTAAAAACTCACATGCCTTCAGGGTCCAGGCAAAAATGAGTTAAGCAGACCTGGTAGGGAGGGCGGTAGCCTGCAGAACACAGGCCTTATCTGAAAGGGGCGGCTGCCCCTCAGTCAGCTCCAGCCGTTCGGTGCTCTGTGGGGGTGACGACTCTGTTGTTACCACATCTTTTTTAAGAGAAGCCAGACATTGGGGTTTTTATATGAAATTTCTCAGTTATTAAATGTTGTCAACTAAGATTTCCCTAAAAAGTTTTTATTGAGGTAATTTACATACAAAAAAGTATATATGTTATGGGTGTACAGCTCAGTCTGTCTTCACAGACTGAAGTGATTTTTTTATGTGGGCCAAACAAAACCGGGTTGACTTGCAAGCCACCGGTCTGCAGCTTGTGACAAAGACCGTGTGGGGAACTGTATAGTCTAGTTAAGAATCACCTAGTAGGTAAAAGTGTCTCAAAGCGGTGTGTAGAATCTGTCTGGATTATCATTCAAAGAAATCAAATGTAAAAGAACCTTTATGAAACAATTGGCGAATTTAAATGTTGACTGGCTATTTAATAATATGAAAGAATTATTGTTAATTATTTCAGATGTAATATAGCTGGTTTGGTTTTATATATAGATAGATATAGATTTGATTTTTTAGAGCAGTTGAGTTGAGTGGAAGGTACAGAGTCCCCATATACCCCCCACCTCCACACATGCATAGGCTCTCCCATTATCAGTATCCCCTCCCATGGTGGTACATTTGTTACATTTGATGAATCTGCATTGACACATCGTAATCACCCAAAGCCCATAGTTTACATTAGGGCTCATTCTTGGTGTACATTCTGTGGGTTTTGACAAATGTATAATGATCCGTATCTACCATTATAATATGATATGTAGTTATTTTTTAGAAGGGTCCTCAGAGACACATATGTTTTAAAACAATTTATGGGTGAAATAAATGAATTGATGCTGGAACTTGCTTCAAAATAATTTGGGAGGAGTGTAAAAGTTGAGGTGTAAGTGAAACAGGATTGACCATGTATTGACAATCATTGAAGCTAGGTAATGGGTACATGGAAGTTCATCATATTAGTGTCTCTGTTTTTGTATGCGCTTGAACTTCTCCACCTCCAAAAGTAGAGCAAGAGTCCAAGATAAAGCTGGGGCATGGTTTTTCGGGTCTAGGATAACATGGGACACTACTGCTGGTGACAGAAGTAAATTTCTGGAACTGAAATCTGCAAAAGTCATGGCATTTTTCTTTTTTCTTTTGTAGGGCCTGAAAGTCAGTATACTAAGACTGCTCAGGAGATCGTAAATGTCTGTTACCAGACACTGACTGAGGTAGGTGGTAAAGAGGAGGTCTCCTTGGGATGTAGCATTCTGGAATACCTTTGTTCTCTTGGGTAGGGAGGTCTTCCCCGCCTATCTGATTTTCATATGTAACCTCCTACGCCACATCCCTCATTTCCTTTCCTGCTTTATTTTCCTACTTGGTCCTAAGTGTTTTTTTTAACAAACTATGTGATTATTTACTTCAGTTATCATGTGACCTGTCAGTAGAAGAAGCTCCATGAAGACAAGGATTTTTGTCTGCTTTGTTTACTTTTATTTTATTTTATTTATTAAGTAGGCTCCACACCCAACGTGGGGCTCAGACTCACAACCCTGAGATCAAGAGTCGGATGCTCGACCGACTGAGCCAGCCAGGCATCTTCAGTGCCTAAAACATATGTTCAATGAATTCACTAATTTTCTTTATTTCTCAGTATGATGAGCATTTGACTCAACTTGAGAAGGATATTTGTACAGCTAAAGAAGCAGCTTTGGAGGAAGCAGAATTAGAAAGCTTGGACCCAATGACCCCAGGGCCTTACACACCCCAGGTGAGTCTGAAGACTAGGAACTGCCTCTAAGAGTTTTCTTATTGGTTTGGGAAATTGGGAGCATGTTAACAGATATATTTACTGAGATACCCTTCTTCTCTGTCCTTCCTCTTCATATGCCTTTCGTGTGCTTTCTTGTCTTCTCAAAGGCTAAGGTGAGTGAGGGCCATGGGTCTTGGTGGCCTTGTTGAATCCAGAAGCAGCAGGTGTGGGATGAATGAGTGGGGTGGGGTCTTAGTTGTTTAGGCAGTATTTAGGAATACCAGATGCCTGACTGCTGTGGCCACAGGTATCATCTTGGGTCTCTGGAGTTCCTTTGCCCATGAATTGGGGTTCTAGGATATCCCTAGAGGATCGAATTCTCAATTATAGACATTGGCCACGTTGTTCCTGTGCCTCATAGATGCCCGATTACTCATTCCCTCGGAGGTATCTCAGTTAGCTCAGATGTCACCCATTTTCCTGGATTGACTCCCTCTCCTTGTAAATGAGGACAGGTAACATTTATAATGTTCTTAAAGTTACATGTCACAAGAGTAGGGAGCAAGATTAATAAGAAATTTTTAGTCTTTCTGTTTCTGTCCCTTGACTATATGTGAACATAAGCATATGTTTCCATATTTGAAGAGTAGGGCTTATCAGAATATAGCTGGCGCTTGGTTTCGGTATTGAAGGCACTATGGTAAAGTGGGAAGTACGTGAATTTTGGCAATAAAACAGGCTTGGGTTTGAATCTTAGCTCTGCTCTTATCTAGCTTTGTGAACTTGGGAAGTTAGCTTAAGTCCTCTCAGTCTCCTTTTCTCTAAAATGTACTTTTTGAGATTATTAAAAACATTAAATGAGTTAATTTGGCTGGCACATAGGAGACATTCAGTAAATGTTTCCTTGTCTATATGAAAATTGTCTACAAAGTTCTCAGACTTCCTTTCAAATTTAACCAAATATTTTAATGCAAAATTCTCCTGATTCCCACTGGAAAACTTTTTTTCATTCTACTCTGAACTGATAACTGCGACCTGTATGATCTCTGTTGGATTATCGCTGTTTGTATTTCATGCACTCTCCCTATCTATCTTTTACTCTCTCTCACCCCAAAACCTAGGTTACTGAGGGGCCAAATATAAAGAGCCCTAAGATACTACTTCCAGGCCCAGAACAAGGAAAGGCTCTTGGAGTGTGTGGGCAGATTGGGTCCGGGGGGCTTGGGTGAGTGATGTTACCCAGGAAGGCCCTTTTTGCTTATAGGCCCACAGCTCCCACAAGGCCCTTTCTGGTAAGTTAAAGCCTGGGTTTTAGCCATCATTCCTCAGAAGAGTCTAGCCACTGAGCAGCACATGCTGAGCTCTCATCTATGATAGCATAAACCTAGTCATTTGGTGAGTCAAAGCCTTAGACCCAAGGGTTATCTTCCTATCTTTCCTGCCCCTCCCACACTGTCTCAGGTGGCTGAGGAAAGCCTGGCAACCGTTCTCCCTTCTGAGCAGTAGCTGTTGTTCGGTACAGTGAGAGGGTCCCCTATGAAGAGTAGGGTGTAGATAGCACCTCTTCATTATTCCAGTTCACCCTCTCATCATTGCCTTCACTCATATGTACACATTGTAAAATAGTAAGCCCCATGTATTTTCTCTTAACCTGAGGAGGATGCACCTGAGCGATTGTCCTTACTCATTGCTACTTTCAAACCCAATGTTATTAAAGAGGGTTTGTGTAGGTTTAAGCTATCATAATTCTGGTTGTATGGAACCATAACAGCAATCATACTTTACTTCCAGCCCTAAATGGTGGCAGTCAACAATGTATTTTCACTCAGCAGTTTCCACCTAGCTTGAATTACATCATACACATTCAGCTTCACACTTTATCTAAAGTTGCTCACTTGCAGGTTCCCACTAGCCCCTCATTCCCTGATTTTCTCTTCTGTACAACCACTAGTTTACCTACTCTGTAATGCTTTAAATTCTGTGTTGCCTCTTTCTCCAAAACCCTCTTCAATCATCCTTCCTTGTTTGCTTAAAAAAAAAAAAAACCCCACAAAGTAACACATATGTGGGGTTTTTTGTTGATAAAAGCAACATGTTCATTGGGAAATATAAAGGAGAAATAAGTTACCTAGAGTTAAGTCTACCATTCCGAAAGAACCAGCCACTGTGAACATTTTGGTGTGTTTCTTTCAAATCTGTGGTGTGCAGTGTGGTGTGGTGTGGTGTGTGTTTGTGTGTGTGTGTGCGCGCTCGTGCGCACATGTGCACACCAGGGTATGTAGACCCTTTTAAAGTGAAATTGGTCAATACGGTTTTGTGTCTTACTGTTTGCACTTCACATTTTGTTATGAACATTTTATCTCATTAGTCTTTGAAAACATGATTTTCAAATAGCTACATAATATTTCTATCCTCCGAGTTTTAGAAAACGCTTTCCTACTTCTCCAGCCTGTTCTTTATCAGTTCTTCCTGCCCTCCTGTCACTGAAAAGTCCATTTGCTAAATCCCTCATCTCTTCAGGAGAGGGAAGGGATCTATAATTTATTGAATTATAAATTACCTTCATTCTCCCAATAACCTTGGGAGGCAGACATTGTTATCCGTGTTTTATAATTGAGGAAACCAAGGCTTAGAGTGATTAAATAATTTGTTAAAGTTACTCATCTAGCAAGTGGTGGAGCCAGGACTCAAACCCAAGGCATTTTGTTCCAAAACCCATGTTTGTTTGTTTTTTTTTGCCACACCATTTTGCCTCATAGCATCCTCTGATGAGCTCATAGACTGTTAACTCACTACACGCTCTTGTTGGAATGGGAATTCCTTTATGCGATTTCCTATTAGACGTCTCTAAACCAGTCAGTCAGAATTGTGCAGGTATGAAGCCTTAGGCCTGCCAACAATAAGACAAGGCTTAGAAGACACTAGGTTATTGACCAGAAAGACTGTCAGGACGTAGAATTGTCCACAGCTTTGATGCTTTTCTGTTTCAGGCTTCTGATCGTGTACGTCAGATGCCTTTCTGCTAGAATGAGCAAGCATTTGTAGGATTCCCAAAAACCTGTCCATAAAGCTGTGTCAAACTGTTTCTCTTTAAATGGATTGCTCTGCATGACTTTTTTCTGCAGTGAATGCTCTAAAGGGGAGTTCTGGATTTCTTACTCCCTTTCCTAAATAGAAGCTAAGTTGTACATTTGTGCCACAGCCTCCTGATTTGTATGACACCAACACATCCCTCAGTATGTCTCGAGATGCCTCTGTATTTCAAGATGAGAGCAATATGTCTGTCCTGGATATTCCCACTGCCACTCCAGAAAAGCAGGTGACACAGGTAGGATGTTCTTTTTCTCTTTGTGGCATTGGTAATATGCTTTGGTGTGGGGAGTGGGGGAGTGATAGTGGTGATATGTGACATGTATCATGGATGATTGGGCCCCTTTGGCCTTGGGCATGGAGGCTTAGAAGTGGGATTTCAAGGTGGGCTGGTGGCAGGTCACATGACTGGCATTGTCTTCTGTCTGTCCCCATGGGCAGAGTCAGGCACAGCAGCACCTCAGGGAAGGCACAAGTATGAAAAGTGTATGAGGCATCAGAGCAACCTCACAGGTGACTAGAAAGACCAACTGCATTCAGAGACAGAGTTCAAAATAATTGGCCCTGCTACTGTACTGTATGTATGCTGTAATCTAAATTAAAATTATTTATGAAATTAAATTAAATTTTAAAAATTGGCCTGTTCTAGAGGTATCTGAAGATGCTCCTGATCTGAAGCCAAAAATCCTATCAGCTGCTCTCAGTCAGGCTTCCACTGGAGAGTACAAAACCCAGGAGAGTTTTTCTATCCCGAAGAGTCCTAACAGAAGCTAAGGAAAGCTTGGGTTAGGAAGGAAGAGTCTCCTTGTGATGATACAGCAAGAGCAGACCCAAGGACCTTCCTATTCTTCGGGTTTTTGGTTTTTTGGTTGGTTGTTTTTTTTTTTTTTAACTCTACCAGTGATTTCCAAAGAATGAATGGGAAAAAGCACACATGCCTTGAGCTGTGTAAACAGCCCCCACTAGCTGTGGGGTTGGCTGGGATATCAGGGAGGAGCATCTGCCCTGGGTAAGAGCCCGTGGTTAACTCCTCCTACAGGCACGTCCCTCAATGATGTGCTATTTGTCTTCCTTACTCAGATGCACCAGGGCCGAGGTAGGCTGGGCGAGGAAGACTCTGATGTAGATATTGAAGGGTATGATGATGAGGAGGAGGATGGGAAACCTAAGACTCCAGCCCCAGTGAGTATGCTTACAGAAAGCTTATGGTTACGTTATACCCTTATATGATAGGAGCCCCGCTAGTACAGGGCAGGCCAAATCCCAAGGTGATATCAGAGAGTCCATAGTGAGGCCCAATCAGACTTTAATCCTTGGAAAATTAGCTAAACGAATTCATCCACCACAGTTACTTAACTTCTTGTGAGGCAGCAAGGGGGGTGCTGGTGGTGGCTTCTGGTCTCTTACTTGGTCAACTGATGGGACTTTGACCCCCACCGGTCTCATTCAGGAAGGCGAAGATGCAGATGGTGATCTTGCAGATGAAGAGGAAGGAACTGTGCAACAGCCTCAAGCCAGCGTCCTGTATGAGGATTTGCTCATGTCTGAAGGAGAAGATGATGAGGAAGATGCCGCGAGTGATGAAGAAGGAGACAATCCTTTCTCTGGTAAGTCTCGTTCCTTGGCTTCTATTCTAGGTGGCTCACCATAGCACCCTGAGGACTGGATAGGAAACTCTTGGCCACATATGCTACTACCAGAAGCTGCTCTTTTCTTTTTTTTTTTTTTTTTTAAGATTTTATTTATTCATTTGACAGAGACACAGCGAGAGAGGGAACACAAGCAGGGGGAGTGGGAGAGGGAGAAGCAGGCTTCCCGCAGAGCAGGGAGCCCGGTGCGGGGCTCAATCCCAGGACCCCGGGATCATGACCTGAGCCGAAGGCAGACGCTTAACGACTGAGCCTCCCAGGCGTCCCGAAGCTGCTCTTTTCTTGAAGTCTCATTAATAGACTCAGAGTACTGAGCAGTCACGGGATGATGACATTCAGTAGCCTTTGAGGAGGTGAAGACACATAACATGGAAGTGCAGAAGATGACCGTGGGGCCGTGGGAGAGGCAGTGCCTAAGTAGCATCTTTGATTTGAATATTCGATCAAGATGAGAAAGAGGTGTTGTATTTGTAATAGGGAAGGGGGAGAAATAAGGAAATAAGTTCCTGCTTTACTCAGCCATAAGAAAGAATGAGATCTTGCCATTTGTGACAACATGGATGGACCTAGCGGGTATAACACTAAGTAAAACAAGTCAGAGAAAGACAAAATACCATAAGATTTCACTCATATGCGGGATCTAAACCAACCAACCAACCAACCAAAGCAGAAACAGACCCCTAAGTACAGAGAACAAACTGATGGTTGCCAGAGTGCATTGGGGTGGGGGGATGAGCAAATGGGTGTGAAGGGGGGAGGGAGATCCAGGCTTCCGGTTACGGAACGAATAAGTCACGGGAATAAAAAGCACAGCATATGGAATAGAGTCAATGATATTGTAATACTATTGCACGTGGACAGATGGCCGCTACACTTAGAGTGAGCATAGCATACCGTATGTATTGCCAAATCACTGTGTTGTAATCCTGAAACTAATAGAACATTGTATGTCAACTATACTTCAATTTAAAAAAAAAGATCCTACTTAGTTTATTTTGTCAATTAATGGCAATGGCAGGGAAAAGTACAGGAGATGATAGAGGGGAAAAAAAACAAGACTGGACTGAGACGAGAAAAGGAAGTGGTAATTTGGGTTCTGTTTCCAAACTGTGGTCTTGCCGACATTGGCCCGAGGCCCCCCTCCAAGGTGAGGAGTCCCGGCAGGGTGCCTGTGTCGATGGAGGGCAGGAACTGGTTTGGGAAGACCAAGCCAAAGGTGGTAATTCTGTCCAGCTTATTTCGGGACCGTCTTCTTTTCACAGCTATCCAGCTGAGTGAAAGTGGGAGCGACTCTGATGTGGGATCTGGTGGGCTAAGACCCAAACAGCCCCGCATGCTTCAGGAGAACACGAGGATGGGCATGGAAAATGAAGAAAGCATGATGTCCTATGAGGGAGACGGTGGGGAGGCTTCTCATGGTTTGGAGGACAGCAACATCAGGTAATCGGCAGCGCCATGCTACAGGGCTATGGCGTCAGTGCCCAGCTGCGGTGGCAGAGGGTCCGGCGTCAGATTACTTTCAACCATCAAACATTTCCAGAGCACCCTCTAGGGCCAGGTACTGTGCTCGGCCCTTGGGGAGACCCAGAGAAGCAAGCCATATCCTGCCCTCGAGGAGCTCACAGTCTAGCGGAAGAGACTGATAACAGACAAGATCCTTACAAATACAGCGTGATAAGTACAAAGTGCCAAGTCACCACTGAGGAGGCAGTGTCTCACTCTACTTGGAGTGATCAGGGAAGGCTTTGCAGACGAGGGGACATTCGAACTGGGCCTGGCAGTAAGGCTGACTAGGAGTCGGCTAAGTAGGAAAGTGGCAGGAGGTGAGGAGACCCTTAGAGACGGACCAGTAGGTTCAAAGGCACAGAAATACACCAAAGGATGTTCCAGGGTGAAGAGAGGGTTGTGGGGAGGTGTGGCTGCAGAAGCAGCAAGGGATTATTATTGTAGAGGACCTTACATGGCATGTTAAGACACTTGGGAATCATCACTCCAAGGAAAAGGAAGTAACATCGGATTTTTGTGTTAAATAACTCCAGGGCAATGATAAGGATTTCAGCTGGGATCTGTTAGAAGTAGGGGGAAGGAAGGGACATATTTAAGAGCTGTTTAGAGGATAGATCAGTTGGACTTAGGACGTAGGGAGATCAGATACATAATGAATGGGAACGTCACTGAGATAGGTAAGTGGAAAGCGCAGGTTTTCGATGAGGTGGGAAAGGAAAAAAATGCATTTGTCTTTGGACGCATTAGATTTAAGGTACATCGGATACATCTAGCCAGAGGTGTCCAGCAAGCAGTTAGAGTCTTTATTTACTCATTAGGCAAATATTTATCACAAGTGCAAAAGCAACTAGGATGTGGTCCCTTCCATCAAGGAGTTCAGTCTAGTGGGAAACCTAGAACAGGTTAAGAGACGATCGTGGTGTGACATGGAAAGTGCTGTGATAGGCACCCGCAGGGTTTTTCTGGGACTTGGGCAGGAGTGGGGTAGGGGAGCCGCTTAGAGAAGGAAACTGAGCTCACTCAGACGAGGAATTAGCTAGACGAAGAAGAAAGCAAAGGGCACTTCAGAGAGCAAGAACAGCGTATGAGGAAACAGTTCCAGAGCATGCAAGCAGCTTGGTGTGGCCGGAGTTTTTGATCCATGATCCGTGTGATAGAGACGATTTACACAGGTAGGTAAGGACCAAATCATGAGGGCCTGAAAGTTCGGGGTAAACATTGAATGAGAGGTATGAGCAGATCTACATTTTGTAAAGAGTGCCCTGTACCCCAAAAGAAATGCACATGGCCAATAAATATATGAAAAATAATTTCCCTAAGAATCAAAGGAAGGCAATAAAACAACGACATGCGGTATTTTACGTTTAAGATGGCCAAAGACTAAAATGAATGCTAATGCCCGGAGGTGGGGAGGTGTGAGGAAAAAGACCTTCTCCAATGACTGCTGGTAATGTGAAATGATAAAAATGGGGTGGGTGGGAGAGAGGTACAGCAATTTATCATTATAAACCAAAAACTTAAAAAATGGGAATCACCCTTGACCCCCAAAATTCCATGTGTAGGCAGTTATTCTGGCAGTAATAAAACACCCTCATCAAGACGTTTGAATGGGAGTTTAATCGCGATACTGTTTTTCATAGCGGGAATGTTGGAGACAGCTTCAGTGTGCCAGTGAGAGACGATTATAGCAATCGTGTGGCAGCCATGTAGTGGAGTACCAGACAGCAATCAAAAGGATGCTATAGATGTATGTTTATTGACATAGAAAGACATTCATTATAATCATAGTGAAAACAGCAGATTCCTGAAGAGTATGTAGAGTATTCCAACTTCGTAAAAAGAAAAAATGTTTAAGCATCTAAGTTAAATGCATAGAAGAAAAATTGGGAAGGTTCTATACCAAGAGATTATTTCTGGGTGGTGGAGTTATTGGTGATTTCTTTCCTTTTTTTTTTTTTTTTTCTGGCATATACTTTATTTTTTTAAAAACCAATGAACACGCATGGCTTGTGTGGTGTTTTTTAAGTAAAATTAAGAATAAACAACAAAGAGCATGGTGGCAGAAGCGTGAAGAATGAATTAGAGGAGAGCAAGATGGAGGCACGAAGACTGATTTCAGCAGTGCAGGCCAGAGCGAGCAGAGGACTAAGCTAAGGCAGGCAGAGTAGAGATGGGAAGGAGGGGACAGAGACAAGATCTCCTGAGGAAGTAGAATCTTCAGGACCATTGACTGATGGGTTCTGTGGAGGAGTGAAGCTGTAAGCGGGAGATGAGACCCGAGGCTGCCCGAGCGCTTACGGTCGTGGCCACTGTTAACCGTGTGATGGCAGGCGTAGGGGAGTGTCTTCCATTCGGGTTCTTGTCACTATGAAGCTGGCAGGTTGATGTTTTGAACAGGATCATTTTTCTCTTGGGGACCTATATAGAACAGTCCAGAACGAGTCATTCTAGCGCCCAGGGGCGGTGAGATGGGCTGATCCCTCGGCGGCACTGAGAACGGGACTGGTCGGCTAGAGGATGGTGCCCGAGCTTGAGAGATGACCTGTTTCTCTTCTCAGTTATGGGAGCTATGAGGAGCCTGATCCCAAGTCAAACACCCAAGACACGAGCTTCAGCAGCATCGGTGGGTATGAGGTATCGGAGGAGGAAGAAGATGAGGAGGAAGAGCAGCGCTCTGGGCCGAGCGTACTAAGCCAGGTCCACCTGTCAGAGGATGAGGAGGACAGTGAGGATTTCCACTCCATTGCTGGGGACAGTGACTTGGACTCTGATGAATGAGGCTTCCTTTGGGCCTCCCTGGTTAGCCTTCCCTGTTCTCCAGCCTGGGTGGCTCACCTTCCCTAATTTGTTCATAATTGTATAGTGTCTGATCCCGAAATCACTAGATTGACTAACACCTCAGCCTTTAAGAAGTAGTATATAAATGGTAATAAGTCACCTCTTCTGATCTTCCTGGGGCGGTGTCACACTTTGATTTAAAAACAAGCAACCCCTTTTCCCCTTCCACTAACAAAAGTGCCCTCCTTTAGCTCCACTTAACTGCCCTTGGTATCACTTTTCCCTCAGGAAGGAGGAGAAATGAAAGGACTAACGATTTTCCGTCCTCTTGGTGTATTAGACATTTTCCAAGCATGGTGGTATCTCAGTTTTCTGATTTGCAGGCTGGAACAGGTGACAGCCCCTTGCTGGGACAGAGAACTGGGTTCTGGTCGACTCCGTGCCCCAGTAAACACATAAACCTATTGGACGAACTGCCCATTACCTTACTATTTTTTTGATTATACAATGCCTTGTCCCTAAATGGATTTTTGAGGCAAATGACTGTCAATCTTTGAAACAGCCTATACGTCAGAAATGATAATGTTGCCATGTGAATGTGTTCTGTGCCCCTCATTCCCAGGCGACAGGGTAGGAAAATAATAAGGTCTTTGGGCAAAGACTGTATGTCTTCTTGTGTTTCTTTTCATGCCTAGGATACGGTTCTGTGCATAGTAGGTACTCAGTAAATGTTGCTACAATCATAACATCCTCGAAAGACTTGTTTTTGACCATCTGCTCCGCGATAAGCACTCTGTCAGATCCTTGGGATGCAAAGGCAAATAAATAAGACACATTGCTTTTACCTAAAGAGCTCGCCCTCAAGTTGGGGGAAGGGGAGTGGAATTCAAAACTCGTTTCTTAAATACATTACGATGGTGCTTGAGCTAAGTGCAGTGAAGAAGCTAGATGTAAAGCAGAGGGGAAAACAGAGGCATGACCATGTATGAAAAAGTCAGGGAAGTCTTCCTAGAAGTAATTTATAAGCTGACTGTTGAAAAACGAGTAGGAGCTTCCAAGATGGAAAACTCCAGGCAGTGTGTAACCTGCCATCTCTACTAGAGATAGCAGAGTGTGTTCCTGATTTGTTCATTTGTTTGTGCCTGCCTGCCTGCCTTGTTCCAGAAAGGATTGAAGGTGGTTTGTGCTCTAGTCCTTTAATGCTGGAGTGGCTAGAGATGAGACTGAAAGACTGGCAGGAAGTATATCCTTGATGCTAATAACAGGTGTGAACTGTATATTATAGGAAATGAGCGCTAGTAGAATGATTGCAACAGATTTGTGTTTTAGAAGTTTTCTGTATGATGAATGAAAGAAATTGAAGAATTCTATGTAACGGACAAGTTTGACCCCACTTTTGTAAAAGACAAAACCACGTGTGTATATTTATGTGTGTATATACTTATATACGCAGAGGAAAAGGTCTGAAAGGATATACGCTGAACTGTTCACAGCAATAACCTCTGGGGAATGGGATCGGAGGGGAGGGCACTATATGGTTGTGTGTATACTGGGAGTGTATTGTGCTTTTATTCCTGTATCGTTTGAGTTTTTTTTACAAGTATGTACTATTTTTGTAATAAAATTTTTTTAAAAAATACGCAGCAGTAGTGTGGAAAATGGCTTGGAGGGGAGCAAATCTAGTTCAAGTAAGGGGTAATGGAGCCCAATCCAGGGCTGTGGCATTAAGATGGGGAGGGGCACGAATTTGAGAGATCTTCAGGGGGTAGAATCAACAGGCCTTGATGACCCATTGGCGTTCGGAGGTGGAAAAGGAGGAATGGAATGGAAGGTGGCTTTCAGAATTTTGGTTTGGGAGATTGGGCGGGTACATGGTATTCATTCATTTGTTCATTCAACATTTATCAAGCAGTCTGCTGGATGCTGATATAAAAGTAAGATCTAGTTTCTGATCGCAGGGAACTTTAAGGGCTAGAAAGAGAGAGACGTGTAAATAAATTGAATAAAACATGATCATTGCAATAAATACTTAACGGGGATCTGTGGCGAGAGGGAGTTACCAACTCTGCTTATGGAGTAAGGACGGGAAGGTTTCACAGGGGTGGCCTTTGAGATGGATCATGAAAAGTAGGTAGGAGTTTGCCAGACGGGGGAGGGGAGGGAGGGGGGCATTCTTGGCAGAGGGCATGAAATTACATGGCCCGTTCGTGGAACGAGCAGTTCTGGATGGGTGGAAATAGAGGGAACATAACATAGGATGGTGATGACCATGTTCAGGAACAAATGCTCGTTTTAGAGAGATCGCGCCTGCTGTGCTTCAAGAACGGACGGACTGGAGGGAGAGGGTGATGCCAGAAGAGAGGATGGAGACTCAAGCTGGCCGAGGTGTGGGCAGTAGGGACGTGATGAGCGGTACGCTTTGGTGACTGACTGGATGATGGAAGGTGGAAGAGTGGACCCTAGGTTTCTGACTTAGGTGACTGGGTCAGTGGTGATGCTGTTCACAGGCTGTGGGTGGAAGGTAGGAGAAAGAGCTACGTTTGCTTGGAAGCACGGAAATCGAAAGGATGATAGGTGGAAAGCCTAGGATTCGTGCAACCTCGGGAGCAGGTGAGATCACCCGGGAAATGTGTAGTCAGAAGAGCAAGGAGGACAGAATCCTGGTGAAGACCGATATTTGAGGGTGGCTAGAAATAGAAGCAAAACCGGAAGAGTGGTATTTTCTCAAACCAAAGAAGGAGTTTTAAGACCAACAACAACAACAACAAAAAATACCACGTGAATGCCACGGAGAGGTAAAGTAAAAGGAAGCGTGAGCGAGAGAGCACCTAGGAGGTCCCTGGTAACCTTAGCCAGCAGAAGCAGTTGTAGAGTAGTGAGATTGGAAGCCAGCCCGCAGCAGGGTCCAAGGAGCAGATGGAAGAGGAGGAAAGCGACCACAGAGATCACCGACTATTCTCGAGAAGCGAGGCTGTGAGGCATAAAAGGGGGAGAGTCGTAAAAGGGAAGATAAGTAACCATGCTTACGTGAGCTTAGGGGAGAAAGCAAGACAGAAAGAAGAATTGGATAAAACAAAAGCCCCCAAAGAGGGTAACTGTGGGGAAGCCCTGTGTGGGAACAGGTGGGAATGTCAGCATAGCTAGCGTGCACGCCGGCAGGAGATGTCCTTTCCCCCCGAGACCCCAAACGGATGGGTGTAGTCCCAGATCAGTGTGTAGACAAGGGCAGTGGGGAGCTGCAAGAGTTCCCGCGTCACAGCTTCAGTTCCGTCTGGGAAAGAGGGAAGAAGGTCCTTGCGAGAAAAGTGAAAATGGGATGGGAGCTTGAATAAATGTGGAGCTACCGAGGGAGGTCATGAAAAACGACACTAGCGAGGTGTCCCGTCAGTGGAGAGGTCGAATTATGGCACATCCATTCAGTGGAAAAGCATGCAGCTGTTAATGAGGAAGATGAGTGTGTACTAATATGGAAAGGTGTTCTTGAAAAGAATGAGAGAATAGGCAGTGATGTGTGATTTCATTTGTTTGGGGGACAAGGGCGACATGAATCCCTATTTGCATACTCACAGAAAGGAGGGCAGTGATGTGTGATTTCATTTGTTTGGGGGACAAGGGGGACATAAATCCATGTTTGCATACTCACAGAAAGGAGGTGGCAAGGTGCACTTCGAGCTGTTAACACCTCTAGGAGTGAAGTAGAGCGGGGAGGGGAGGGGAGGAGGGCCCATCCTTTTCACCCCAACCCCTCTATTCACGTTTAAGTGTTTCTCTTTGGTTTGGTCTTGGGTTTTGGTTTTTTAATGGTCCCTGAAGAAAATGGGAGCTGGAGCTGACAGGATCCAAAAAAAGGATTGCTGGGTGTTGAACACACAAATGAGGTTACAGACGTTAATTTAAAATGGTACCAATCGGGGCGCCTGGGTGGCTCAGTCGGTTGAGTGCCTGACTCTTGGATCTCAGCTCAGGTCTTGATCTCAGGGTCATGAGTTCAAGCCCTGCGTTGGGCTCCATGCACACCCACCTACTTATAAATAAATACATACAAATATATATACATACATACATTAAATCAATTTACTTTATTGTGTGATTTTTCTCCAAAGGTACTTAGCAATACTGCTGTCGGGGTGTAGAACCAAAGGTAAGCAGCTTGGGGTGAAGACCCAAATGTAAGAGAGAAATTGGTGGGATTCCTTTCGATCACTATTTCTTGACTACTCTGGACTAAGACCTTGCTGGGTTGTTGTCATTGGCAGATAGACATGCGTGTGTTACTTTGATAACGTTAAGGTATTTTTTAAAAAATCTGGAAAGGTCAGCAACGAAAGAACCACAAAAGATGCTTGGAAAGACTGGCCAGAGAAGTATGCAGAAAACAGGATATACCGTTTTTAGGGAAGCCAAAGGAGAATTTGAGGTCAGCGATATCTAGTACTTGCAGAAAGGTCAATCAGATAAGGACTGAAATTTGTCCTTTGGACTTGGCAATCGGTGAATTTCCTTGGAATGGTGGGTGCAGAAACCAGATGGCAAGTGGGTTGAAGAATTGAATGTGAGGAAGTAGACACAGAGCTTGATTTAAGTAATAGCCATCATTCACTGTGCCAGCCTCCATGCAGAGAGCCCGTCTTACCCGACCTCATTCAATCCAGAACCATCTATGAGATAGGTATTATTCTCATTTTACAAATGAGGGAACGCATTCAGAGGTACAAAGGGTAGAGGGATTAGTCTTGGACTGGAGACGGACCCCCCCTTTTTTTTTTAAACATTTATTTATTTTAGAGAGAGAGCATGAGTGGGGGAAGTGGGGCAGATGCAGAGGGAGAGAATCTCAAGCAGACTCCCCACCGAGCGTGGAGCCGGACACAGGGCTCAATCTCACAATCTGGAGATCATGGCCCAACGCTCAACTGCCTGAGCCACCCAGGTGCCCCAGAAGGACTCCCTTTAAATGAAGACCAGAAGAACGAGTGTTGGATATTACCTAAGCCGTAGGAAGGGGGCAAACCATGCCTCTGGGCACGGCAGACCCTAATAAGGAGTTTTGTCTTTATCCGAACAGTAGTGAGACGCTTCTCGCTGGGAGAGGAGTGGAGCTGGAGAAGGTAGTCTCAGCTTTGTGTTTCCAAAACTCCAAACCCTTAGCAGTGTAAAAATAGCCAATTTCTTTCTTATTGGTAGTTTAAGTTTCTCTCCCAATTCCAGGGTCTTAGGTATCACAGTACAGTGTTTGCCTAAATACAGTAATCTAACTTGTTTCCCCCTGACTTTGGGTGTGCTTGTTAAAAACCTTGGTTCCTGGGCCCCAGCGCAGCCCTCTTGAGTCCGAATGTCTAGGGAAGAGGACTGGTGTTCTGTGTATTTTACAGATGGCCCAGGTAATTCTTACCTGAGAGGTTTGGGAAACTGATCCAGCAACATTCCCAAATTAATGCTAGCCTCTGTATCAGCTATTCTTTTTATTTGTTTATTATCTTTTAAAGATTTTATTTATTTGAGAGAGAACAAGCGCACGAGCGGGGGGAAGAGCAGAGGGAGAGGGACAAGTAGACTCCGCGCTGAGCATGGGGCCCAACGCTGGACCCAGAGATTGTGACCTGAGCCGAAATCAAGAGTTGGACACTCAACCGACTGAGCCACCCAGGCGCCCCCAGCTATTCTTAAACTACTATACATCCAAGTGGCAGTAGGGGTCACTTGTAAATTCAAATTCCTGGGCTGGGAATGTGCATTTTTAATATGCATACCTTAATGTAAGAATAGCAACAATAGTAATAATAGTCTTTTGGTAACTGTAAGTGCTTTAGAAGAAATACACAATCACAGTTTTTTTAATTATTGGGTAAATAATGCAAATTTATCTTTTGCCTTTTGGTTCATAAAAAATAGTCAAAGATTTTAAAAATAAGAAGTTACCTTTATTTTTTTAAGATTTTATTTGAGAGAGAGAGAACACTGGTGGGGGGAAGAGGGGCAGAGGGAAAGGGAGAAGCAGGCTCCCCGCTGAGCAGGGAGCCCGATGTGGGGCTCAATCCCACGACCCCGGGATCATGACCTGAGCTGAAGGCAGATGCTTAACCAACTGAGCCATCCGGTGCCCCTAAGTTACCTTTAATATTATGCATCACACCTATTATTTATATATATATTTTAAAGATTTTATTTATTTATTTGGCAGAGACACAGGGAGAGAGGGAACACAAGCAGGGGGAGTGGGAGAGGGAGAAGCAGGCTTCCCACTGAGCAGGGAGCCCGATGCGGGGCTCGATCCCAGGACCCTGGGATCATGACCTGAGCCGAAGGCAGATGCTTAATGACTGAGCACCCAGGTGCCCCTCACCTATTATTTATAAATGTCATGCGGAAACTGTGACAGTTTAAATTACATATAAATTATAAATTCTGCAAGTTGGTTTAAATAGGTGTAAGAGTTTCAAAATCATTTCTCTTGAATTTTACTTATATAGGTTTGGATTTCCTGCATTTTGGGGACTTGGAATCCAGTGTTTTCAGTCAACTCCATATTACAGCTTTTCAAATTTTTAAAATACCCATTTATCCTGAATTTACAACAAAATAAAAATGTATGCTTATATCCTGTATTTGTGACTCTCTCACTTCTATAGTACAAATAAGACCTTCTATCGACCAAAAATTTGACTGTGTTATCTATAATATGTGTAAGAAATGCTCACGTAACAGAGGAAGCAGAATTAAATTACATTTTAGTAGGCGGAAAGTAAGTAATACCAGTGATCACAAAACTGTTCACTCTTCCCTTTGTTTTCTTCTTATTTATGAAATCAGGAATATTTTCAGAGGAGGAAATGGCTATATTGGAAAACTGGGAGCAAATGTTCTAAAGTAGAGAAATAGTTAAATAATTAGGAAGGAGAAAGAATTTGCAAATGAGAAATGGAGACTGCTAGGATGCCAGGTACATTTTGCTTCAGTTTCCCCAACTGTGTATCAGAAGAAAGTATATCGGTAGTAAGTGTATTAGACGCTGTTATTTTAAGATTTCTTTATTTATTGGAGAGAGAGCGCGTGCCCACACTAGTAGGAGGGGGAGGGGCAGAGGGAGAGAGAGAATCTTTTTTTTTTTTTTTTTAAAGATTTTATTTATTTGAGAGAGAAAGAATGAGACAGAGAGAGAGCATGAGATGGGGGAGGGTCAGAGGGAGAAGCAGACTCCCTGCTGAGCAGGGAGCCTGATGCGGGACTCGATCCCGGGACTCCAGGATCATGACCTGAGCTGAAGGCAGTCGCTTAAGCAACTGAGCCACCCAGGCACCGAGAGAGAGAATCTTAAGCAGGCTCCACTCCCAGCGCAGAGCCGGACACAGGGCTGGATCTCAACAACCCTGAGGTCATGACCTGAGCTGAAATCAAGAGTCGGATGCTTAACCGACTGAGCCACCCAGGTACCCTTGGGAGGAGGATGATTATTTTTTATTATTATTAACACATAATATATTATTTGTTTCAGGGGTCTGTGATTCATCAGTCTTACACAATACACAGCGCTCACCACAACACATACCCTCCCCAGTGTCCATCACCCAGCACCCCATCCCTCCCACCCCCCTCCACTCCAGCAACCCTCCGTTTGTTTCCTGAGATTAAGAGTCTCTTATGGTTTGTCTCCCTCTCTGGTTTCTTCTTGTTTCATTTCTGGGGAGGAGGATTATTTTTAAAGCCTCCCAAGTAGTAGGGAGGTCTGTCCGCCTCTTTCCCAATCCCTGATTTAGACAATTTGACGAAGTTTCTCCAATATTGCGAAAATTCTTAGGCCTCGGTACTTAAATTCAGAACCAACTGATTCCTTATCAATAAGGAATTTTCAGCTTTTACCTTTGTTCTACTTTATCAAGCAGCTTTCAGTCTGTCAAACAGTGGTTAAAATAATGAATCTTTTTTTTTAAAGATTTTTATTTATTTATTTGACAGAGAACAAGCATGGGGGAGGGGCGGCAGCAGAGGGAGAGGGAGAAGCAGACTCCCTGGCGAGCAGGGAGCCCGACGTGGGGCTCGATCCCAAGACGTGGGATCATGACCTGACCCGAAGGCAGACGCTTAACTGACTGAGCCACCCAGGCACCCCTAAAATAATGAATCTTAATCTGTTTGGGGGGTATGGGCAATTTTGAAAATACGGTAAAAGGGCACCTGGGTGGCTCAGTCGGTTAAGCATCCGACTGGTGATTTCAGCTCAGGTCATGATCTCAGGGTCATGGCACGGAGCCCCATGTCGGGCTCCATGCTGGGTGTGGAGCCTGCTTGGGATTCTCACCCTCTCCCACTGCCTTTCACCCCCTCTCCCTCTCAAGGGGGAAAAAAAAAGAAAATGTGGTGGAAGCTGTGAACTCTTCCTCCAGAAAAAAATGTAAATGTGTACATAAGGTTCTGTATACAGTATCAGATGTTTCCTGGAATCCTGGTTAAGAAGCTAATTTAAAGGGAGTGTGGCCTGAGGTCTAAAGAAATTTGCTTTCCAAAGGTGTCTAAATCTCAAACAATAGAGCACAATTTAAATACTCCTAAACCCTAAGCAAGTTACAGGCTGGATTTCCATCTTACAAGAGAAAGAAGAGTTGGGACAACATATTTTCATTCTCTTGAGGTAAGTTTACAAATCATTCCATTTTCTCCAGCCTTCTACATGCTAGCTGTAACTGCAGATTCCGATAGAATCTCTCTGATAAGGAGCAAACAGCATTCCAACAAAAGCCCTCATTTCAGATCCAAAGGTCTTGGAAACAATGTAGTCTGGTGGTTTGAAATACAGGCTTAAATGTCACACTTGTGGCTTCCAGCATGTACTAGCTGTGTGACCTGGAGCAGTTAGCTAAAGGTCAGTTTCCTCTGCTGTCTGACAGGGCTGTAGAGAACATTACAGGAGCTAAGGCAAGTGCTCAGCACGGTGCGGGCCACCTAGTACGCACTCAGCAAACAGTAGCTGTGGTTTATCACATATTCTGAGTAAACAAGAGTTCAAACATTTAGACCAATGTAAGTAATCCTAACTCCTTAAAGTGAAATCTTAAAATTCCAAACACCACGTAGTCTTAGGGTATTCCAGACTACGTAGGAATCCTCAAGAAAGGATGGTTTGTCAGAAATACCCGAGAGAAGTTTTCAAACTCCCATTCTCCCATGAATCTTCCCCACATTCAGATTTGCTTCCATCACCACCCTGAGTTGTATTATGCCCTTGGCTGAAAATCAGTGCCTGGGTGAGCCACTGTTAGCGAGGAAAATATGTAAAGGTAGGGGGAAGCTGAAAAGCTTCAGAACCGCATACTGACTTCATCTCCCATTCTGGCAGGGTCAGAAAATTGACCTGTTCTGGGGCGCCTGGGTGGCTCAGTTGGTTAAGCGACTGCCTTCGGCTCAGGTCATGATCCTGGAGTCCCTGGATCGAGTCCCGCATCGGGCTCCCTGCTCGGCGGGGAGTCTGCTTCTCCCTCTGACCCTCCCCCCTCTCATGTGCTCTCTCTCTCATTCTCTCTCTCTCAAATAAAAAAAAACAAAAAAACAAAATTGACCTGTTCAATTTACTTGACTCCCCTTTATTGCAAATTAACTCTTGGGGCACCTGGGTGGCTCAGTCAGTTAAGCATCTGCCTTTAGCTCAGGTCATGATCCCAGGGTCCTGGGATCGAGCCCCGCATTGGGCTCCTTGCTCATCAGGGGAGTCTGCTTCTCCTTCTTCCTCTGCCCCTCCCCTGGCTCATTCTCTCTCTCTCTCTCTCAAATGAATAAAATCTTTTAAAAAAAGGAAAATGAACTCTTTATGACACAATCAAAATGAAAACACAAATACTTGAAGGCTCTAGATATTTCCAAGTACTATAATACAGCCAAACTGTTGTAGATGTGAAAAAGGCACAAGATTTTCTTCACCACTAAGTTTTGTTTATTCATTTCTTGTAAAATTTTTCTTTTAAGTAGGCTCCGTGCCCAACGTAGGGCTTGAGCTCACAACCCTGAGATCAAGAGTGGCACGCTCCACTGACTGAGCCAGACAGGTGCCTATTTATCTACTTACTTAATTTTTACTTTCAGTAGGTTCACCACTAACTTTTGTAATTTAAATTTCATTTTAGCTTTTTTCCAAGTTTCTTGATGTGTTTCCAGAATCCAAGTTTAGGATAAAAATTGGGGGGTTTATTTATTTATTTATTTTTAAAGATTCTATTTATTTGACAGAGAGAGACACAGCGAGAGAGGGAACACAAGCAGGAGGAGTGGGAGAGGGAGAAGCAGGCTTCCCGCGGAGCGGGGAGCCTGATGTGGGGCTTGATCCCAGGATCCTGAGATCGTGACCTGAGCTGAAGGCAGACGCTTAACGACTGAGCCACCCAGGCGCCCCCCAAAATTGGGGGTTTTAAAAGGTTTGCTTCTTGTTTCCTCTTCTTATGATTCCATTTTTTTTAACTTTAGAATCAAATTATAAGTTATCAGATTTAACTCTCAGCTCACCAAATAAGTATGGCTTCCCCTAACTTTGAGCAATAAATATCAGACTGGACAGAATGTATTTACCAGAAAATGTAATATAATTCTTAAAAAGGTAAGATGAGGAGATTTTCTTATAATTAAACCAGAAGTTGTTCCCTTTAACTGCATCCTAGCACAATGTGTTTTTTTTAAAAGATTTATTTATTTGAGAAAGAGAGAGCGCATCTATGCAAGCGGGGGGATGGGCAGAGGGAGACAGAGAGTGAGAGAGAGAATCCTCAAGTAGACTCCCTGCTGAGTGCAGAGCCTGACACAGGGCTCGATCTCAGGGCCCTGAGATCATGACCTGAGCCGAAATCAAGAGTCGGATGCTTAACTGATTGAGCCACCCAGGTGCCCCACATGATGACTTTTTAAATCGTTATTTAGAAGTGATTACATAGTCATACATCCGCTTGATTAATACACATTTTATATCCCAGTTTAGTCTATTGACTTCTAGTTTCAAGAGCTCTTCATCTTATATAAAGTCTAGGTTTTTCCACGAAAACCTCTAATTATTAACAATAAAGCACGTAAACTGCTTTGGATGTTGGTTGGGGCCGGGTGACAAGGACTGCCTGGAGCTTTCTCTAGGTGTCAAGTCTTAGAGCCCCAAGACTGAGAAGATAGTCTCTAAATATATAGGCTGCCCTGTCCCCTCCCCCCAGTACTCATTACAAAAGAATAACTGACTTTCCATGAACTGTACTGTCCTCCAATGCATGCTATGCTTACGCATTTTGCCAGGAACGGATTTACCTGCCCAGTCTGTGATATCCTGCTTCAGAGCCTCGAGGCAGCTCAGAGATGCTCATGTGCATGATTTACAAAATAACTAGACGAGAGGACTTCTGACATCGTTTTCAAATTAAGATAATACATTACGCACCTAAGAACATGGCTTTGAAGTCAAACTCTTGCGCTCAAACTCTGGCTCTCAAGGCAAGTCTCCCGGGCCTTAGTTTCCTCTTCTGTAAACGTTGGATTATCATAAAGATGAAATGAAATAACATAGAGTGAATTGCTTAGAATGATGTCTGGCACATAGTAAGGCCTCAGTATGTGTTAACTGGTATTTTACTACTTCCTATTTGACTATTTCAATAACAATAATGAGATGGGGCGCCCAGGTGGCTCCGTCGTTAAGCGTCTGCCTCCGGCTCAGGTCATGATCCCAGGGTCCTGGGATCGAGCCCCGCATCGGGCTCCCTGCTCAGCGGGAAGCCTGCTTCTCCCTCTCCCACTCCCCCTGCTTGTGTTCCCTCTCTCGCCATGTCTCTCTCTGTCAAATAAATAAATAAAATCTTTAAAAAAAAATAACAATAATGGGGAGGGGAAGGGAGATGGACCTTCCTTTGTTCTGACTCAGTAGCTGATCGATTCCTAAATCACAACCTACCAGTGTTTAAGTTCAAGTAGAAAAGCAAGGCATGCTGGTAAAGCAGTGATTGCCAAACTACTGAGAGGTAGTCGGTTTACTCAGTGACAACCAGTTCGCCATCCAGTTAGTTGACCATTGGTAGCATACATCCCAGCCCATGACCTTAGTCTCACCAATCGGATGCTATGTCCAAACCTGAAAGCAATGTACGAACACCTAAATTATTAATCAGCAGCGAGAAATGTAACAGAGAGGCAAGGATTCGTATTTGCTCATCAAGTACATTCTCTACTAAATGACAAATCTAGATGAGAAGACATTGCAATCATATGCATTGATTGCTGTATAAAGGCAGTAAGAAAATTTAAAGGTTTTTGTCTGTTATATATGATCCCTGATGTGTTTTCTTTGATACTTACTTCAGTTTCCCATTGTCTACAGTTTAGGAATAGTGAAAAGAGGTCACCCTTAATAAAACAGTGTTACAAAAAAAAAAAAAAAAGACTGTTGCTCAGTGAGGAGAAAATCAGAACCAGGACAGTAAGTTGGATTTTACTTCTAACTTTTCACTATGGAAAATTTTAAACATATTTAAAAATAGAAGAATATAATGAACCCTCATGAAGCCTGCATCTGACTTTAATGATTATCAACAGTTTTTGAGTCTCTGTTCATCTACCCTCCCCCCCCCCCCCCCCTTTGGGGGGACTGCTGTAGTATTTTTTTTTAAAGATTTTATTTATTTGGCAGAGAGAGAACACGAGCAGGGGGAGGAGGGGCAGAGGGAGAGGGAGAAGCAGGCTCCCCACTGAGCCAAGAGCCCAACGCGGGGCTCGATCCCAGGACCCCAGGATCATGACCTGAGCAGAAGGCAGACGCTTAACCGACTGAGCCACCCAGGCGTCCCTGCTGTAGTATTTTTTTTTAAATCCCAGACAACATATTCGCCAATAAAGTATTCAGTATGTACCTCTTAAGGATAAAAACTTTAAAAAATTAATAGCTATCTTCATCACATACCATAAATAACATAATCTCTAATACTATTATCAATCTATGTTCAAATTTCTCACATTGTCTCAAAAAATGTTTACATTTGGCTTGTTGAAATCAGGAATAAAACTGCAGTTGGTTCATTATTTTTTATTAAGATTTTATTTATTTGACAGAGAGAGAGAGACAGCGAGAACAGGAACACAAGCAGGCGGAGAGAGAGGGAGAAGCAGGCTTCCCGCCGAGCAGGGAGCCCGATGCAGGGCTGGATCCCAGGACCCTGGGATCATGATCTGAGCCGAAGGCAGATGCTTAACTGACTGAGCCTCCCAGGCGCCCCTGGTTCATCTTTTTTTTTTTTAAGTTTTTATTTTAATCACCTGGAGCTCATCATGACAAACGTACTCCCTATGCCCCTCACATTTTCATCCATTCCCCTCCCCCACCTCCCCTCTGGTAACCATCAGTTTGTTCTCTATAGTTAAGAGTCTTTTTCTTGGTTTTTCTCTCTCTCTCCCTCTCTCTCTTTCTTTTTCCCCTTTGCTCATTTGTTTCTTAAATTCCACATATGAGTGAAATCATATGGTATTTGTCTTTCTCTGACTGGCTTATTTCACTTAGCATTATACTCTAGCTCCATCCATGTTGTTGCAAATGGCAAGATTTCGTTCTTCTTTATGGCTGAATAACATTCCATTTTATATATATATATATATATATATATATATATATCTCCCATCTTTATCCATTCATCAATCTATGGACACTTGGGCTGCTTCCATATTTGGCTACTGTAAATAATGCTGCTATAAACACAGGGGTGCACGTGTCCCTTTGAATTAGTGTTTTTGTATTCTTTGGGTAAATACCTAGTAGTGCGATTGCTAGAGCATAAGGTAATTTTATTTTTTACCTTTTTGAGGAACCTCCATATTGTTTTCCAGAGTAGCTGCACTAGTTTGCATTCCCAGCAACAGTGCAAGAAGGTTCCTTTTTCTCCGCATCCTTGCCAACACCTGTTGTTTCTTGTGTTATTGATTTTAGCCTTTCTGACAGGTGTGAGGTAGTTTTGGTTTGCATTGCCCTGATGGTAAGTGATGATGAGCATCTTTCCATGTGTCTCTTGGCCATCTGGATGTCTTCTTGGGAGAAATGTTCCATGTCTTCTGCCCAGTTTTTAATTGGATTATTCATTTTTGGGGTGGTCAGTTTTATAAGTTCTTTATATATTTTGGATACTAACCCTTTATCAGATATGTCATTTGCAAATATCTTCTCCCATTCCGTAGGTTGCCTTTTAGTTTTGTTGATTGTTTCCTTTGCTGTGCAGAAGCTTTTTGTTTTGATGTAGTCCCAATAGTTTATTTTTGCTTTTTTCCCCCTTGCCTCAAAGGACCTATCTAGCAAAAAGTTGCTACAGCCAATGTCAGAGAAGTTACTGCCTGTGCTCTATTCTAGGATTTTTATGATTTCAGGTTTCACAAGGAGATCTTTCATCCATTTTGAATTTAATTGTGTATATGGTGTAAGAAAGTGGTCCAGTTTCGTTCTTTTGCATGTAGCTATCCAGTTTTCCCAACACCATTTGTTGAAGAGACTGTCTTTTTCTTAAAGATTTATTTATTCATTTTAGAGAGGGACAGGGAGAGAGTCCCCGCACACATGAGCAGTGGGGAGGGGCTGAGGAAGAGGGAGAGGGAGAGGATCCCAAGCACACTCAATGCCGAGCGCAGAGCCCAACACAGGGGCCCGATCTCACGACCCCAAAATCACAACCCGAGCCGAAATCAAGAGTCAGATGCCCAACCACCTGAGCCACCAAGATGCCCTGAAGAGACTTTTTCTGATTGGATATTCTTTCCTGCTTTGTTGAAGATTAATTGACCATATACTTGTGGATTTGTTTCTGGGTTTTCTATTTTGTTCCATTGATCTATGTGTCTATTTTTGTGCCTGTACCATACTGTTTTGATTAATACAGCTTTGTGATATAGCTTGAAGTCCAGAATTGTGATGCCTTCAGCTTTGCTTTTCTTTTTCAAGGTTGCTTTGACTATTCAGGGTCTTTTGTGGTTCCATAAAAATTTTAGGATTTTTGGTCTAGTTCTGTGCAAAATGCCATTGGTATTTTGATAGGGATTCCATTAAATCTGTACATTGCTTCAGGTAGCATAGACATGTTAACAATATTTGTTCTTCCAATCCATGAGCATGGAATGTCTTTCCATTTTTTGTGTCTTTTTCACTTTCTTTCATCAATGTTTTGTAGTTTCCCAGTCCAGGTCTTTCACCTCTTTGGTTAGGTTTTTTCCTAGGTATCTTATTATTTTTGGTGCAGTTGTAAATGGAATCAATTCCTTAATTTCTCTTTCTGCTGCTTCATTATTGGTTAGAGAAATACAGCAGATTTCTGTATGTTGATTTTGTATCTTGTGAATTTACTGAATTCGTGTATCAGTTCTAGCAGTTTTTTGGTGGTATCTTTTGGGATTTCTATATAGAGTATCATGTCCTCTGCAGATAGTGAAAGTTTTACTTCTTCCTTACAGATTTGGATGCCTTTTGTTGTTGTTGTTGTTGTTATTGTTGTCTGAATGCTGTGGCTAGGACTTCCAGTACTATGATGAACAAAAGTGGTGAGAGTGGATATCATTGTCCCTGACCTTAGGGGAAGAGTTCTCAGTTTTTCCAAACTGAGGATGATGTTAGCTGTGGGTTTTTCATATATGGCCTTTATTATGTTGAAGTATGTTCCCTCTAAACCTACTTTTTGAGGGTTTTTATCAAGAAGGGATGTGGTACTGTGTTCAGTGCTTTTTCTGCATCTATTGAAATGATCACGTGGTTCTTATCATTTGTGTTATTGATCTGATGTATCATGTTGATTAATTTGCAGATATTGAACCACGCTTGCAAGCCAAGAATAAATCCCACTTGATCATGGTGAGTGCTTTTTTTTTTTTAATGTATTGTTGGATCCAGTTTGCAAGTATTTTGTTCAGAATTTTTGCATCCACGTTCATCAGAGATATTGACCTGTTCTATTTTTTCATGGTGTCTTTATCTGGTTTTGATTTCAGGGTAGTGCTGGCCTCATAGAGTGAATTTGGAAGTTTTATTTCCTCTTCTATCTTTTGGAATAGTTTGAGAAGAATAGGTATTAACTCTTCTTTAAATGTTTGGTAGGGTTTGCCTGTGAAGCCTTCTGCTCCTGAACTTTTGTTCACTGGGAATTTTTTGATCACTGATTCAGTATATTTGCTAGTAATTGATCTGTTCAAATTTTCTATTTCTTCCTGTTTCAATTTTGGTAGTTTATGTGTTTCTAAGGAATTTATTCATTTCATCTAGGTTGTCAAATTTGTTGGCATATTGTTTTTCATAGTATTATAATTGTTTATATTTCTGTGGTAGTTATTCTTCTCTCATTTGTGATTTTATTTGGGTCATTTCTCTTTTTTTCTTGATAAATCTGGCTGGAGGTTTATCAATTTTTTGATCTTTTCAAAAAACCAGCCCCTGGCTCACTGTTGTGTTCTATTGTTTGTTTGTTTTTTTTAATTTCTCTGTAATTTATTTCTGCTCTAGTCTTTGTTATTTCCTTCCTTCTGTTGGTTTGGGGTTTTGTTTGTTGTTCTTTTTCTAACTCCTTTCGGTTTAAGGTTAGGTTGTTTATTTGAGATCTTTCTTGCTTCTTGAGATAGGCCCCTTTGCTATAAACTTCTCTCTTTGAACCACTTTTGCTGCATCCCAGAAGTTTTGGACCATTGTGTTTTCATTTCATTTCCATTCATTTCCATGTACTTTTTTTTTTTTTAGATTTTATTTATTTGAGAGAGGCAGAGAGCTGGAGAGAGAGCACAAGCAGGGTGAAGGGCAGAGGGAGAAGCAGGCTCCCCACTGAGCAGAGAGCTTGATGCGGGGCTCGATCCCGGGACTCTGGGATAATGACCTGAGCCGAAGGCAGACGTTTAACTGACTGAGCCACCCAGGCACCCTTCCATGTACTTTTTTATTTCTTCTTTTTATCTCCTGGTTGACCCATTCATTGTTTAGTAACATGTTGTTTAACCTCCATGTATTTGTGGTCTTTCTAGATTTTTTCTTGTGGTTTGAGACTTCAGGTTTCATAGCGTTGTGGTCAGAAAACATATATAGTATGACTTCGAACTTTCTGTTATTTGTTGAGGCTTGTTTTGTGGCCTACTAATGTGATCTATTCTGGAGAACATTTCATGTGCACTTGAGAAGAATGTGTACTCTGCTGTTTTAGGGTGGAATGTTCTGAATATATCTGTTAAATCCATCTTTTCCAGTGTGTCATTCAGACATTGTTTCTGGGACACCTGGGTGGCTCAGTCGTTAAGTGTCTGCCTTCTGCTCAGGTCATGATCCCGGGTCCTGGGATTGAGCCCCGCATCGGGCTCCCTGCTCAGCGGGAAGTCTGATTCTCTTTCTGTTTCCCTCTCTCACTCTCCCTTTCTCTCTCGAATAAATAAATAAAATCTTTAAAAAGAAAAGAAAGACATTGTTTCCTTGTTGATTTTCTGTTTGGATGATCTGTCTATTGATGTAAGTGGGGTTTTAAAGTCCCCTACTATTATCGTATTATTATTTATTAGTTCCTTTATGTTTGTTATTTACTGTTTTATGTATTTGGGTACTCCTATGTTGGGTGCATAAATATTTACAATTGCTATGTCTTCTTGCTGGATTGTCCCCTTTATTATTACATAGTGTCCTTCTTTGTCTCTTGTTACAGTCTTTGTTTCAATGTCTATATTGTCCCATATAAGTATTGCTACTCTGGCTTTCTTTTGATATCATTTGCATGATAGATGTTTCTCCATCTCCTCACTTTCAATCTGCAGGTGTCTTTAGGTCTGAAATGAGTCTCTTGTAGGCAGCATACAGGTGGGACTTGTTTTCTTATCCATTCTGACACCCTATGTCTTTTGATTGGAGCATTTAGTCCATTTACATTCAAAGTAATTATTGATGGATCTGTATTTATTGCCATTTTGTTACTTGTTTTGTGGTTCTTTCTGAAGATTTTCTCTGATCCTTTCTTGTCTTTCTCTCTCTCATGGTTTTCTGATTTTCTTTAGTGATATATTTGGATTTCTTTCTCTTTATTCTCTGCATATCTATTAGTGGTTTTTGATTTCTGGTTACCATTAGGTTTGTATATAACATCTTCTGCATATAGCAGTCTATATTAAGTTGATGATCATTTAAGTTTGAACTTATTCTTTACTCCTCTCCTCTCCATGTTTTAGGTATATTGTGCCATAGTTTATATCCTTTAATTTTGTGAGTTCCTTGACAGACTTTTTACAGAAATATTCATTTTTACCTCTTTTGTGTTTCCTACCTTCATAGTGTCACTTTTGTTCTCTCCTTTCCACTCAAAGAGTTCCCTTCAATATCTCTTGCAGGGCTGGTTTAGTGCTCATGAGCTCCTTTAGCTTATGGAATGATAGCCTCACTGGATAGACTCTTCTTGGCTGCAGGTTTTTCCCATTCAGCACTTTGAATATATTATGCCACTCCTTTCTGTCTTGGAAATTTTCTGCTGAACAATCCACTGATAGCCTTATGGAGTTCCCTTGTATATAGCTGTCTTCTTTTGTCTTGCTGCTTTTAATATTTTTTCTTTATCACTATATTTTGCCATTTTAAAAAAGATTTCATTTATTCATTTGTCAGAGAGAGAGAGAGAGCACAAGCAGGGGGGAGCGGCAGGCAGAGGGAGAATCAGGCTCCCCGCTGAGCAGGGAGCCCAACGCGGGGCTAGATCCCAGGACCCTGGGATCATGATCTGAGCCGAATGCAGATGCTTAACTGACTGAGCCACCAGGCATCCCTATTTTGCCATTTTAGTCATAATATGTCTTGGTGTGGATCTGCTTTTGTTGATTTTGATAGGAGTTCTCTGTGCCTCTGTTTCCTTCCCCAGATTAGGGAAGGTTTCAGCTTATTTCTTCAAACAAATACTCTGCGCCCTTTTCTCTCTCTTCTTCTTCTTCTGGGACTCCTAGAATCCGAATATTATTACTTTTGTTGGAGTCACTGAGTTCCCTAAGTCTATTCTTGTTTTGCATAATTTTGTTTTCTCTCTTTTGTTCAGCTTGATTACTTTCCATTACTCTGTCTTCTGGGTCATGAATTCTTCTTCTGTTTCTTCCAGCCCGCTGTTCATTCCATCAGGCGTGTTTCTCATTTCATTTATTGAACTCTTTATCTCTGCTATGTTATTCTTTATCTCTATGTTAAGGGTCTCGCTGATGTGCTCCACTCTTTTCTCAAGTCCAGGGAGTATCCTTATGATCATTGCTTTAAATTTAAAATCTGTGTCAAGCATGTTACTTATATCTGTTTTGCTTAGATCTCTGTCTATAGCTTTGTCCTGTTCTTTCGTCTGGGACAAATTCCTCTGCTTTCTCACTTTGTGTAAGTCTCCGTGCCTGTTTCTCTGTGTTAGGAAAGTCAGCCACATCTCCTGTTCTTGAATGTAATGGCTTTATAAAGAAGAGGTCTTGTGGTGCCTGCAGTGTGGGTTTCCCTGTTTCCCAGGGCCTGGCATTTCCAGGAGTGTCTCCAGTTTGTGTGGCATACACTCTGCTATTTTGTGATGGCTGTTTTATCCCTTAAGCCAGTCATCTGCCACGGCTCTCTTTGTTTGTTGTGGGCAGTGTTTGGTCCCTGGCCTGAATGTGGTGAGTTTCAACTAGGTGTGCTGTGGTCTGCTTGTGAAATGAGACCTGTTGCTACTTCCACCAGAACCAAAGCCCTGCAAAGCTCCTGGGGTGGAAGACAGACTGTGGGCATGGTTTGGGCCAGGCTTCTGAGGTAGGGGGCCAGCCACACTGGGACTGAGTCAAGCGTGACTAGCAAGGGCAGTTCTTCTGAAGTGTGGGGGGGGGGGTGGGGTGGGGTGGGACTAAGCAAGTTAGGTAGCAAGTGTGGGCACTGCACCGGTTCCCTTAGGTGGCCCTGTGCTTATGCTAAGGGGCAGGAGAGGGAAATGGTGCCTGTCAGTTCCTTTGTTTCCAGAAGGGTCTCTCCATGAATGCTGTCTCTCTGGGAGGCCCTCCAAGATAAACAAATAACCTCCCCACTTTGTGCCCCAGGGGCTCTTCGGATCACTGTTTCCACACTGTATATTCCTGGGCTGTCTGCCTGCCTTTTCTCCAAGAGCAGCCCACTGTCCTCCAAGCTCTCCCAGAGCCAAACATGCTGACCTTTCAAACTCCAGGCTTTAAGCCTCACTGGTTGGAAGAACTCACAAAATTCAGGCCCTCTCGCTTTTCAAGCCCATTGCTATAGGGATTCATTTTCTCCCGCACTCGCTTGTGTGCTAGTCTATTTCTTGCGCTTCTCCATGACTGCGACTCCCTCCCCACTGCAGGAGCCATGATCTGTTTCTCTCCCAAGCCATGTCTCTGCACGTCTGACCTTCTTCAATGGTCTCTTCTCTGCCTTTAGTCGTGGAGTTTGTTCTTCCTGTCTTCGGATTGATTTCTGGGGTATTTAGGATGATATGATAGTTATTTAGTTGTATTCATGGGATGAGGTGAACCTAGGGTCTTCCTACTCCACCACCATCCTAAAGTCTCTGGTTCACCTGTCTTTTAAGTCCTTTGTAATCTTTAACAGTTCCATCTCTCTCTCTCTTTATAGGATTTTCTTGGGGAAACCAGATCGCTTTGACTTTCTCACAGTATAGCTGATTGCATCCCCAATATTCTGTCCCCTGTATATCCTACAAATTGGCAGTTAGACCAGGATGCTTGATTGGGTTCAGTTTAAAAAGTTTTTTGTTAGGGAGAGAAGGGAACAAGATGCTTCCTGAGTGATGGGTGTGTGTCCTTTGCATCACATCAAGAGGCGCGTGGCATCTGTTTGTTACACTGGCCGATTTCAATGGCTGGTGTCATCAAACTGTGATAACCTCATGTACCCATCTTCTCTATAGGGATGGATCTGATACTACAACTCCTCACCACTAGACAGTGCTGGTGAATACTGATGAATTTGGCTTCTACTGTTGACTGTCTGATGTCTTACAGACTACCCTTATTCTGTTAATATATCATTTTTATCAGATGAAGCTCATTATAATTGCTGAAACCAAAGCTTCTTTTGTACTGGAACAATCCATCCTGGGCTTATCTTATCTCAAATCAACTTAATTGAATTTGGAGTATTAAAAATTTCATAGATCCCTTCCACCGATGGCTTAGTTTACATCCCTTACATTTTTTCCTTTATTGTCTTTTAATTATGAAATAGTTCATGTGTATAAATGAATATAATGGATATACTAGATGTAAAGGAGAATAAAACCATGAGGGCGCCTGGGTGGCTCAGTCGGTTAAGCGTCTGCCTTCGGCTCAGGTCATGATCCCAGGGTCCTGGGATCGAGTCCCACATCGGGCTCCCTGCTCTGTGGGGAGCCTGCTTCTCCCTCTCCTCCCCACTTGTGCTCTCTCTCTCACTATCTCTGTCTCTCTCTCTCAAATAAATAAAATCTAAAACAAAACAAAACAGGGGCGCCTGGGTGGCTCAGTCGTTAAGCGTCTGCCTTCGGCTCAGGTCATGATCCCAGGGTCATGGGATCGAGCCCCATATTGGGCTCCCTGCTCAGCGGGAAGCCTGCTTCTCCCTCTCCCACTCCTCCTGCTTGTGTTCCCTCTCTCGCTGTCTCTCTATCTGTCAGATAAATAAATAAAATCTTTAAAAAAATAAAAAATAAAAATAAAATAAAATAAAACAAAACAAAACAAAAAAAACCATGAAATGTGCCTACCACCTAATTTAAGAAATTACATTTTTTTCTTCAGTAATTGTATTTTGAAGTGATTTTGGATTTACAGAAGAGTTTCAAATATAGTGCAGAGAGTTCCTGTATACCCTTACCTGGCTTCCCCTGATGTTAACATCTTATCATAGTATATTTATCAAAACTAAAAAATTCGCACTATACAATTCTATTAACCAAACTACAGACACATTTTCCCAATTGGACTAGTTTTTTTCACTTATGTCTGTTTTCTGCTCCAAGATTCAATCAAGGATACCATGTTGCATTTAGTACTTATGTTTCTTTAGGCTCCTCCAGTCTGTGGAAGTTTCTTGGTCTTTCCTTGTCTTTCATGACCTTCATGCTTATTGAAGAGTACTGGACAGTATTTTATAGAATGTCCCTCAATTTGGGTTTGTCTGATATTTTTCTCATTAGACTGGTATTATGCATTTTGGGGAAGAATACCACAGAAGTGAAGTGTCTTTCTCGTGGCATCACATCAGGTGGTACACACAATGTCAACGTGACTTATTACTGATGATGTTAACCTTGATCCTTTGGTTAAAGTTGCTGGCTGCCAGGCTTCTCCACTACAAAATTACTATTCTCCCTTTTGCATATACTGTTCCTTAGAAGCAAGTCATTAAGTCTAGTCCACACTCAAGGTGAGGGGAAATTAAGTTCCATCTCCTACAGGGAGAAGTAGCAAAGAGGGTGTGGACATTAATAATTAATGTGTAATTAATAATTAATCAATGTGTAATTAATACACTTTTATTTTTGCTTCTTTTTATAATTTTTATTATGTTATGTTATTAATAAACTTTTAATATATCCCTTACATTTTTTAAAAAAGATTTTTATTTATTTATTTGACAGAAAGAGCGAGAGAACACAAGCAGGGGGGCAGGAGAAGGAGAGAGAGAAACAGGCTCCCTACTGAGCAGGGATGCGGGGCTCGATCCCAGGACTCTGGGATCATGACCTGAGCCGAAGGCAGATGCTTAACCATCTGAGCCACCCAGGCGCCCAGATCCCTTACATTTTGACTCTTCCTAATTTTATGATCATTACCAATATTGCCGCACTACCCATCAACCACTTCATATTTCTTTATCCATCAGTTCATTATGAATTTGTCATTGCCCCCTTGAAAGCTATGGTTGTTTGTACAGCAATTTCCCAGACTTGTCTGATTATCATCATCACCTGGGGCACTTGTTTAACTATAGGCTTCTAAGCTCATCCTCTACAAAATAATTCAGCTTGTCTGGGGTGTGGGCTTGGAAAAGAACTTTACAGCATTGCAGATGATTCTTATTAGGGGAACAAATTTGAGAAACACTGGCTTATAGCATTTCTTTCTTCTCCCTCTTTTCTAGTTAAACATGGACACAGAACTTATTTTTCTATGGGGCACCTACGTGGCTCAGCCAGTTAAGCATCCGACTCTTGATTTCGGCTCAGGTCATGATCTCAGGGTCCTGGGATCGAGCCCGCATCAGGCCCCACGCTCAGTGGGGAGTCTGCCTGAGGATTCTCTCTCCCTCTGCCCCCACCCCCGTTCGCACGCTCTCTCTCTTTGTTAAATAAATAAATAAATCTTTTTAAAAAAACTTACTCTATAGTTTATGTTTATAGTTTCCTTATTTATATAGCTTGTAGTTTCCTTCTTTCCCTTTTTGAAATTCATGAAATTTGTACTTTGCCATTCTTCCACAAAATAAGGGCATTTGAATGTAAACTACAAGAGATATTTCCAGTTGGGGAAGGGCTGGTGGTCTCCCAACTCTTTTCCCTGTAGTTTTGGTCTTTTCCCTTTAGAGCTTTGGTCTTTCTCCTTTTATACTTGAAGCCTCTACTGCTTTTCTAAAAATGCCAGAGGGTTTTCTTTAAGAGTTTCTCTCTGCTTATTTTCTTCTAAGTTTTGGGGGTTTCTGTAGGGATGCCATTAATTTCTTTTATCCTGCTTCCATAATAATTTCAATAGCTACCATTTATTTGACCATGTAATATGCCAGATATCATGCTTTATGTATTAGGTTGAACCATATGGAAAACATTTTTGTAGATCAAAGTGATTGAATGGTGACAATTTCATATGGTTCAACCCCATACATTATCTTCTTTAATCCCCACAATAACCCTGGGGGTAGGTGGTAGTATGTCCATTTTTACAGACAAGAAAACTGAAGATCAGAATAATTAAATAACTTTCCTAAAGTCACACATTTATAAATGGTAGAGCCAGGATTTGGATATAGGGCTGTTTCTGAAGCCCATGTTTTTAAACACAATACTGCTTTAAAGAACCTGTTAGGATGACAATGTAAGAAACAGGCACTGATACCCTATGTGTGGGAGTGGAAGTTGGTACAACTGTGCTGAAAGCCATTTGACACTTGCCTCAAGAGCCTTAAGAACTTTCATACCTTTGCATCTAGTAACTCCATTTCTAAAAAATTATCCTAAGGGAATATTCAGAGATGAACATGAAGATTTATGTAAAATATGCTTATCAAAGTATTATATTTTTAATATTAAAAATTGGAAACAATGATTTTCAACAATAAGGGATTAAATTAAGCTACAGCCACAAGATGGACATGGGACATGGGCAAATGTTCATGACGCAATGTCCAGTAGACAAGCAATATACAAGATTAAGTATGACCACATATTTTGTTAAAAAAATAAGTATAGAAAAAGTCTGGGGGCACCTGGGTGGCTCAGTCGGTTAAGCATCCAACTCTTGATTTCACCTCAGGTCATGATCTCAGGGTGGTGAGATCAAGCCCTGCATCGGCCTCCTCACACTGGGTGTGGAGCCTGCTTAAGATTCTCTCTCTCCCTCTGCCCCTCCCTGCTCATGCTCTCTCGCTCTTAAAAAAAATAGGGGAATATTTCTATAACATTGGTATAGGAAAGGATTTCTTGGACAAAATATAAAGCGCATTAACTAACTGGAATTTAAATTAAAACTTGGGGAAAAAATAATAAGAGAAAAAATATATATAAAGAACAAACCATAAAAGTTTTATATATTTGACTACATTTTAAAAACCAACTTCTGTTTATCAAAAGACATTATTTAAAAAGGCTACAGTGTCTGGCAAAAGATATTTGAAATTTACATAACTAATAAAGAATAACTATCATATATATGTATGTGTGTGTATATATATATTTAAAATATATATCAATAAGGAAAAGACAAGCCACCCAATAGAAAATTGACCAAAAGACATGAATAGGTATTTCACAGAAAACAGGAATGACCAATAAACAATGAAAAGATGAGCTACCTCACTGGTAATCAGGGAAATGCAAAGTATCACCATAATGAGATTAATTTTATATTAATCAGACTGACAAATATTAATAAGTCTAATAATACCAGTGTTGTCAAGGAGGTTGTGCTATGGAAATCCTGCTAGCAGAAATGTAATTTGGTACAATCACTTTGTTCTGTTTTTTTTTTTTTCTTAGAGAGAGAGAGAGAGGAGAGGGAGAGAGAGTGGGGGGGATGGGCAGAGGGAGAGAGAGAATCTTAAGCAGGCTCAATGCTCGGTGTGGAGCCCAACGCAAGGCTCAGTCCCATAACCCTAAGATCATGACCTGAGCTGAAATCAAGAGTTGGACGCTTAACTGACTGAGCCACCCAGGCGCCCCATAATCACTTTGAATACATTTTGACATTTAATAAATCTAAACATGGTTATACTGTATGATTCAGCAGTTCTACCCCTAGAATATATACTACAAAAAATATTGCATAAATGTACAAGAAAATATGTACAAGAATTCAAGTGTGGGGGCGCCTGGGTGGCTCAGTCTGTTGAGCGCCCGACTCTTGATTTCGGCTAAGGTTGTGAGATCAAGCCCCTTCTTGGGCTCTGCACTGAGCGTGGAACCTGTTTACGATTCTCTTTCCCTCTCTTTCTGCCCCACACCCCCACTCTCTCTCTCTAAAAAAAAGGGGGGGGCGCCTGGGTGGCTCAGTCGTTAAGCGTCTGCCTTCAGCTCAGGTCATGATCCCAGGGTCCTGGGATGGAGCCCCGCATTGGGCTCCCTGCTCCACAGGGAGCCTGCTTCTCCCTCTCCCACTCCCCCTGCTTGTGTTCCTGTTCTCGCTGTGTCTCTCTCTCTCAAATAAATAAATAAAATCTTTAAAGAAAAAAAAAGAATTCAAGTGTGTTCATAGCAGCATTGATCTTAATAGCAAAAAGCCAGAAATAGCCCAAATGTCCTTCAGTAGGACATTTGACATAATAAATTGTGGTGTAATCATCAAATGGAAAGCTACACATTGGTGAAAATAGATACCTACAGTTACAAATATCAATGTGATGAATCCCACAAATGTAATGGAGAGAGAGAGCAAATTCAGGGGGAAAAAATCATATGTTATGATTCTATGATGTAAAGCTCAAAAACACAAGCAAGAAAGCAATAAAGAAAAGCAGAATTCCTGATAGCAGTTATATCTTGTGGAAAAGGAGAGGAATGCAATTCAGAAGGGCATATAGATGGTTTCAGAGGCTCTGGTAATGTTCTGTTTCTCAAGCTGAGTGGTGGCTATGCAGGTGTTCACTTTATTATTCTTTAATTCACATATACATTTATGATTTTGTTATTCTTTACATATATATGGTTTAAAGAATTAAATCTTAAGAGTATATACGTATATACTCTTTTGTATTTGTGATACATTTTCTAAAAGTTCTTACGCTAAAAAGTAGTAATTGGAAGGTGTGGACATCTGGGGGAAGATCATTCCAGGTAGAGAGAATAAGGACGCTGAGACGGTAAAGGTGTTTGATGTATTAGAGGAATAGCAAGGAGGGCATTTTGTCTGGTGCAGTGGAAACAATGGGAGAGTGGTAGGAGATGAGGTCATAGAGGTTTCCAGGGGCCAGATTACATAATTCCTTGTGGCATGGGAAGCCATTAGAAGGTTGTAAGCATGGAGTGCATGGAGTGACATAATTTTATTTATGTTTTATAAAGGATCACTTAGGCTTTGTGGTAAATACTAGAGGGCAATGGTTTTGTAAAATGTTACCATTTAGAGAAACTAGGCAAAGTGTACAAAGGATGTCTATTATTTCTTACAATTATTATCTCAATAAAAATTTCAGTTAGAAGAGAATGAAGGATGTGTGTGTGGAAAGGGAGAGACATACACAGTATATTAAGTGCAAAAAGAAAGTTGCAAACAAACAAACAAAAAACAGAAAAAGAGCCATAAATATAGAGAACAAACTGGTGGTTGCCAGAGGGGAGGGAGGTGGGGGGAAAGGGGAAAAGGGGTGATGGGGAGTGGGAGGTACTGGCTTCCAGTTATGGAATGAATAAATCATGGGGATGAAAGGTACCACACAGAGAATACAGTCAAAGATGTTGTAATCATGTTGTATGGTGACAGATGGTAGCTACACTTGTGAGCGTAACATAATGTATAGAATTGTGGAATCGCTATGTTGCATACTGGAAACTAATGTAACATTGTGTCAACTATAATTCAATTAAATCAATCAATCAATAAAACAAAAAGGGGCAACACATGAAGGCATAGAAAGAAAATCAGAAGGAACATGACACTTCTGATTTTTAAAAAAAGTTGCAGAGTAATATCTACAGTATGACCTCCACAAATTCCTATCATATTCTGTCCTGTGTATTTATGGGTCTGTTTCTGCCTTTTTGTTTGTTTGCAAAACTATAGCATAATATAACGAGGATGCTGTCATCAATCTTTATTCAGATTTCCCCTCATTTTTATTTATTTTTTTTAGAGACGGAGACGGTGGGGAGGGGCAATGGGAGAGGAAGAGAGAGAATCTTAAGCAGGCTCCACGCCCAGTATGGAGCCCCACTCGGGGCTCAATCTCACAACGCTGAGATCATGACCTGAGCCAAAATCAAGAGTCGGATGCTTAACCGACTGAGCCACCCAGGCGCCCCACCCCCTCATTACTTTTTAACATCCTACTGACGGAATTTAATTTTTCAATTTTTTGCTCTTAACAGTGCTTGAGTCTCCCAGCTTCCATTCAGTTCTGTTAATCTTTTTGTTTATTTCTAGACCAGTCTAAAACTGTTTCAGTTACTATGCATTTAATTACATCTGGTGGGTCAAATGCCCATGTTATTCATCTTTAAAGTATTTTCTTTGGCTACTGTGGTAAACATATGGCCTCCAATGACTCCTACCTCCTGGCATTCATACCTCTGTATAATCCCCTCCTCTTGAGTCCACAGTGGACTGGATCTAGTGACCTAACAAATAGAATATAGTGAAGGTGATGGGATGTTGCTTCCAAGACCGTTCCAAGACTGTTGTTTCCAACTTACAAAAGACCATGCCTTCCATCTTGATGGCACTCTCTTGCTCTCTCTTGCTTGCTCACTCTGAGGAAACCAGCGGCCATGTTGTGAGCTGTCCTGTGGAGAGGCCAAGATGGCAACTAACTGAGACCTTCAGTCTAATGGTCCACAAGGACCTGAATCCTGCTAACAAACACAGAGTGAATGGGAAAGCAAATCTTGCTCTAGATGAACCTTAAAATGAATGCAGTCCTGAGTGACCCCACTTTGCAGCCTCGTGAGAGAACCTGAGCTGTAGGAGTTAGGTTAGCAGTGCTCAGTTTCCTGACCCATAGGCACAACGAGATAATAAACATATGGTTTTGTTTTAACTTTTTGTTTTGAGATAACTGTAGATGCACAAAGAGTTGTAAAAAAAATACATACGGAGATCCCAATACCCTTCACCCAGTTTCCCTCAACGGTGAAAACTTGCAGAACTATGGCAAACCTTCCAACCAGGAAACTGACATCGATGCAATCCACAGACCTTATTCAGATGTCACCAGCTTTATATACACTCATTTGTGTGTGTGTGTTTGTGTATGCGTTTAGTTCTACACGATTTTATCACATGTGTAGATTTGTGCAATGACCACCGCAGTCAAAATCCAGAGCAGTTCTCACAGGGTGGCTTGTGCTACCCTTTTGTAGCCACGGAGCATAGAAGTCTAGGTTGGTGGAGGGTTTTTTCCTTTTGGTACTTTACTTTTTTAAGATTTTATTTATTTATTTGAGAGAGAGAGGGAGCGTGCACAAGCTGGGGCGGGGGGGGCAGAGGGAGAGGGAGAAGCAGGCTCCCTGCTCAGCAGGGAGCCCAAGGTGGGGCTCGATCCCAGAACCCTAAGATCATGACCTGAGCTGAAGGCAGACGCTTAACCCACTGAGCCACCCAGGCGCCCCTCTTTCAGTACTTTAAAGCTGTTGCTACACTGACTTCTGGTTTGCGTTGTTCCTGATGAGACTCTGCTGTCGTTCTGACCTTCATGCCTGTGTACATGGCATATCTTTGTTCTCTGGCTGCCTTTAAGATATTCTCTTTACCAATGAGAAAGATTAATTGTAAGCACTGTGATTATGATGCACTCTGTTTTTTAAAGCATGTGGTAAATATATATATATACATTAAATGTGATATTTTAGCCATTGTTAAGTGTATCATTCACTGGCATTGAATTACATTCATAAAGTTGGGCAACCATCACCACTATCTATTTCCAATACCCTTTATCACCCCAAACAGAAACTCTGTACCCATTAAGCAATAACTCCCCATTTCCCCTACCTCCAGGTCCTAGTAACCACCATTCTAATTTTTGTCTCTATGAATTTCACTATACCTCATGAGTGGACTCATGCCGTATCTGTCTTGTTTCACTTAGCGTGATGTCTTCAAGGTTCATCCGTGTTGTAACACTGCTATGATTTTTTTCAAGTATCTATGTTTCAAGTTTCCATTTTTACAAGTATCTATTTGATTCTCTGTTTTCAATCCACTTGGGTGTATACCTAGGTGTGGAATTGCCAGATAATATGGTAATTCTACATTAAACTTTTTTAGGAACTGCCAAACTGTTTTCCACAGCAGCTGCACCATTCTACATTTCCATCAGCAAAGCACAAGGGGTCTAATTTTTCCACATCCCTGCCAACATTTGTTATTTTCCTTTATTTTTATTTTTATTTTTTCCTTTTATTTTATAATAGCCTTCCTAGTGGCTATAAAGTGCTATCTCATTGTGGTTTAGATTTACCTTTCTTCATGGGTAATGATGTTCAGCATCATTTCATGTGTTTTCTGGCCATTTATATATCTTTGGAGAAATGTCTACTCAAGTCCTTTACCCATTTTTGAACTTCCTGTTGTTGAGTTGTAGGAGTTCTGTATATATTCTCGCTATTAATCCCTTTTCAGGTATATGATTTGCAAATATTTTCTCTTATTCTGTGGGTTGTCTTTTCACTCTCTTGATAGTGTCCTTTGATGCGTAAAATTTTTTAATTTTTATGAAGCTCCATTTATCTATTTCTCTTTTGTCGTCTGTGCTTTCAGTGTCATATCCAAGAAATCATTGCCAAATCAAATGTTGTGAATGTCCCTATGTTTTCTCCTAAAGAATTTTATAGCTTTAGATCTTACATTTATATGTTTGATCCATTTTGAGTTGATTTTTATGTATGGTATAAGGTAAGGGTCTAACTTACTTAATTGTTTTGCATGTGGACATCCAGTTGTTCCAATGCCATTTCTTACAGAGACTGTCCTTTCCCAAAGATTGGTCTTGGCATCCTTGTCAAAAATCAACTGGCCATATATGCAAGAGTTTATTTCTGGGCTCTCTATTCTGTTCTATTGGTCTATGTCCTTATACCAGTATCACACTGTTTTGAAGACTGTAGCTTTTTTTTGATTTAATTTTTATTTTTATAAAGATTTTATTTATTTGTCAGAGAGAGAGAGAGAGCAAGTGAGCACAAGCAGAGGGAGTGGCAGGCAGAGGGAGAAGCAGGCTCCCTGCTGAGCAAGGAGCCCAATGCAGGACTCGATCCCAGGACCCCGGGATCATGACCTGAGCTGAAGGCAGACACTTAACCGACTGAGCCACCCAGGCACCCCGGTAGTTCATTTACCCACATTCACTAACCAGTACTCAGCTGAAGACTCCAGGGGGATCCTCTGCAGATCTCCAGAGATTTATCTCTCTGCAGTTCTTTTCTCTCCAATACTCTGTCCTGTGAACTTTAGCTACCTTGGCCCCCATGGACTCCCATTTTTGTCTTCTCAGCTCAGAGATACTGCTAGGCTTTGTTTACCTCTCTATATTGTGGCCTAGAAACTCTCTCCAAACAGTATGCTAAGGCAATCGTAAGACTCAGCTTGTTTGTTTCTCCTCTTTCTGTGATCGATGTAGTGAAGTGCCTGATGCCCAATGTTTAAAAACTGTGTTTCATTAGTTTGTCCATTTGTTGTTGTTTCAGGCAGGAGGGTAAATTATTCAATCTTGACCACAAGTGGAAGTCCCCTCTGGATTTTTGTGAGTGGGGCTTAAGATTTCAGAAGTCACATTTTTCTAGGCAATGAGGAAGTCCAGGACATGGCTTTGAGAATGGAAGCTGAAGTAGAACGGAGACCAAAGTTCCTAGACTAAAGGCAGAATAAGAAGTGGAAGGCTAGATTGTAAAATGAGTCATTCCTATGGATGTTCAACAAGCAAACTACGTGGGGGTGGAATGGCATTACAGACAGAGGGATGAGGATGGCAAAGGGCTTGGAGGAATAAATTAGCTGTGGCCTTGGAGAACTGTGAAGCATTTCTTATAGCTGGAATATAAAGTACCTAAGAAGCCATGTCAGAGAATAAAGTACATCAGTGACTATATTTGAAGAATGCTGTCTGTCAGCTAAGGAATTTTGATATTTTCTTGAAGGCAATTGAGAAAGTAAGGAATTGAGAAACCAGGAAGTCAGATGGTCAACCAGATTAATTCTGGTGTCTTCTAGCTGATAATAAGACCAGGGGTAGAAAAGAAAACTGACAGCTCGATTCAAAAATTTTTACAGAAAAGTGAGGCTGGAATGAGGGCTTTTTTAAGATTTATTTATTTATTTGAGAGAGAGAGAGAGAGCGGGGGGTGGGGAGGGACAGAGAGAGGGAGAAAGAGAATCTTAAACAGACTCCCCGCTGAGTGGGGAGCCCGATGAGGGGCTTGATCCCACAACCCTGAGATCATGACCTGAGCTGAAATCAAGAGTCAGACCCTTAACCGAATGAGCCACCCAGGTGCTCCTGGAATGAGTTTGTTTTTTTTTTAATCCAGTTAGTTAACATATACTGTTATATTAGTTTCAGGTGTACAATATAGTGATTCAACACTTCCGTACATCACCCTGTGCTCATCACAACAAGTGAACTCCATAATCCCCATCACCAATTTAATCCAACCCCCACTCACCTCCCCTCTGGTAACCATCAGTTTGTTCTCTATAATTAAGAGTCTGTTTCTTGACTTCTCTCTCTTCTCCCTTTGCTCCTTTGTTTTGTTTCTTAAATTCCACATATCAGTGAAATCATGTATTTGTTTTTCTCTAACTTGTTTCACTTAGTATTATACTCTCTGCTCCATCCATGTCATTGTAATTGGCAAGGTTATGTTCCTTTTTATGTCTAATATTCCATCGTATGTATATATCACATCTTCTTTAGCCATTTGTCTATTGATGGACACTTGGACTACTTCCATAACTTGGCTATTGTAAATAATGCTGCTATAAACATAAGGGTGCATGTATACCTTTGAATTAGTGTTTTTGTATTCTTTAGGTAAATACCCAATAGTGTGATTGCTGGATTGTAGGGTAGTTTTATTTTTAACTTTTTGAGGAAACTCCATACTGTTTTCCAGAGTTTTCCAGAAAGCTGCACCAGTTTGCATTCCCACCAGCAGTGCAAGAGGGTCCCTTTTTCTCTACATCCTCACCAACCCCTGCTGTTTCTTGTGTTTTTTATTTTAGCCATTATGACAGGGGTGAAGTGATATCTCATTGTAGTTTTGATTTGTATTTCCCCGATGATGAGTGATGTTGAGCATCTTTTCATGTGTCTGTTGGCCTTCTGTATGTCTTCTTTGGAGAAACATTTATTCATGTCTTCTGCCCAGTTTTTTTTTTTTTTTTTAAGATTTTATTTATTTGCGAGAGAGAGAATGAGAGACAGAGAGCATGAGAGGGAGGAGGGTCAGAGGGAGAAGCAGACTCCCCGCTGAGCAGGGAGCCTGATGCGGGACTCGATCCCGGGACTCCAGGATCATGACCTGAGCCGAAGGCAGTCGCTTAACCAACTGAGCCACCCAGGCGCCCCTTCTGCCCAGTTTTTAATTGGATTATTCATTTTGGGGGTGGTTAGTTTTATAAGTTCTTTATATATTTTGGGTACTAACCCTTTATCAGATATGTCATTTGCAAGTATCTTCTCCCATTCCGTAGGTTGCCTTTTAGTTTTGTTGATTGTTTCCTTTGCTGTGCAGAAGCTTTTTGTTTTGATGTGGTCCCAATAGTTTATTTTTGCTTCCCCCCCCTTTTTTTAATTTTTATTATTTATTTGACAGAGAGACACACAGCGAGAGAGGGAACACAAGCAGGGGGAGTGGGAGAGGGAGAAGCAGGCTTCCCGCTGAGCAGGGAGCCCGAAGCAGGGCTCGATCCCTTGATCCTGGGATCATGACCTGAGCCGAAGGCAGATGCTTAACGACTGAGCCACCCAGGCGCCCCTGCTTTTTTCTCCTTGCCTCAAAGGACCTACCTAGAAAAAAAAGTTGCTACAGCCAATGTCAGAGAAGTTACTGCCTGTGCTCTCTTCTAGGATTTTTTATGATTTCAGATCTCACATTTAGGTCTTTTATCCATTTTGAATTTATTTTTGTGTTTGCTGTAAGAAAGTTGTCCAATTTCATTTGCTGTCCCGTTTTCCCAACACCATTTGTTGAAGAGACTGTCTTTTTCTGATTGGATATTCTTTCTTGCTTTGTTGAAGATTGATTTTCCATATAATTGTGGGTTTATCTCTGGGTTTTCTATTCTGCTCCATTGATCTATGTACAGCTTTGTAATATAGCTTAGAGTCCAGAATTGTGATGCCTTCAGCTTTGCTTTTCTTTTTCAAGGTTGTTTTGGCTACTCAGGGTCTTTTGTGATTCTATACAAATACTAGAATTGTTTGTTCTAGGGGCGCCTGGGTGGCTTAGTCAGTTAAGCATCTGCCTTCGGCCCAGATCATGATCCCAGGGTCCTGGGATCAAGCCCCATGTCAGGCTCTCTGCTCAGAGGGAGCCTGCTTCCCTCCCTGCCACTCCCCCTGCTTGTACTCTCTCTCTCTCTCTGTCAAATAAATAAATAAATAAAATCTTAAAAAGAAGGAATTGTTTGTTCTAGTTTTGTGAAAAATGCTGTTGGTATTTTGATAGGGATTGCATGGAATGTGTAGATTGTGTTGGGTAATACAGATATTTTAACAATATTTGTTCTTCCAATCCATGAGCATGGAATGTCTTTACATTTCTTTGTGTCATCTTCAGTGTCTTTTATAGAGTATAGATCTTTCACCTCTTTGCTTAGGTTTATTCCTAGGTATCTTATTTTTGGTGCAATTATAAATGAGATTGATTCCTTAATTTCTCTTTCTGCTGCTTCATTATTGGTGTGTAGACATGCAACAGATTTCTGTATGTTGATTCTATATCATGTGACTTTACTGAATTCATTTATCAGTTCTAGCAGTTTTTTGGTCGGAGTGAAAGTTTTACTTCTTCCTCACCTATTTGGATGCCTTTTATTTCTTTTTGTTGTCTGATTCCTGAGGCTAGGACTTCCAGTATTATGTCAAATAAAAGTGGTGAGAGAGGACATCATTGTTCCTGACCTTAGGGGAAAAGTTCTCAGTTTTTCCAAACTGAGGATGATGTGTGGGTTTTTCATATATGGCCTTTATTATGTTGAAGTATGTTCCCTCTAAACCTACTTTGTTGAGGGTTTTTATCATGAATGGATGTTGTACTGTGTTCAATGCTTCTTCTGCATCTATTGAAATGATCACATGGTTCTTATCATTTGTGTTATTGATCTGATGTATCATGTTGATTAATTTGCAGATATTGAACCACCCTTGTAAGCCAAGAATAAATCCCACTTGATCACGGTCAGTGATTTTTTTAAAAGATTTGATTGATTGATTGATTGATTGAGACAGAGAGTGGGGGAGGGGAGAGAGAGAATCTCAAGCAGACTCTGTGCTGAGTGCAGAGTCCGACGTGGATCTGGATCCCATGCCTGAGATCAATATCTGATCCGAAATGAAAAGTCTGATGCTTAACCAATTGAGCTACCCAGGTGCCACATGGTGAGTGATTTTTTTAAATTTATTGTTGGATCTGGCTTGCTAGTATTTTTTTAAAGATTTTATTTATTTTTATTTGAGAGAGAGAGCAGAAGCGGGGTGGAGAGGTGCAGAGAGCAAGGGAGAAGCAGATTTCCCACTGAGCAGGGAGTCTGATGCGGGGCTCCTGGGACCAAGACCTGAGCCGAAGGCAGACGCTCAACTGACTGAGCCCACCCAGGTGCCCCGCTAGTAATTTTTTTTAAAGATTTTATTTATTTATTTGAGAGAGAGGAGAGAAAGAGAGAGAGAACACAAGCAGGGGGACGGGCAAAGGGAAAAGCAGACTCCCCACTGAGCAGGGAGCCTGGTGTGGGGCTCGATCCCAGGACCCTGAGATCATGACCTGAGCCAAAGTCAGACGCTTAGCCAACTGAGCCACCCAGGTGCCCCTGGTTTGCTAGTATTTTGTTGAGGATCTTTGCATCTATGTTGATCAGGGATATTGTCCTATAATTCTCTTTTTTAGTGGTGTCTTTATCTGGTTTTGGTGTCAGGGTTATGCTGTCCTCACAGAATGAATTTGGAAGTTTTCTTTCCTTTTCAAGTGTTTGGAATAGTTCGAGAAGAATAGGTATTAGCTTTTCTTTAAATATTTGGTAGAATTTGTCTGTGAAGCCATGTGGTTCTGAACTTTTGTTTGTTGGGAGTATTTTGATTACTGAATCAATTTCTTTGCTGGTTATTGGTCTGTTCAAGTTTTCTATTTCTTCCTGTTTCAGTTTTGGTAAGTTATATGTTTCTAGGAACCTATCCATTTCTTCTAGGTTGTCCAATTTATTGGCATATAGTTTTTCATAGTATTCTCTTATAATTGTTTATATTTCTCTGGTTGTTGGTTGTTATTTCTCCTCTTTCATTTGTGATTTTATTTATTTGTGTCCTTTCTCTTTTTTGTCTTTATAAGTCTGACTAGGGTTTATCAATTTTGCTGATTTTTTCAAAGAACCAGTTCCTGGTTTCATTGATCTATTTTTTTTTTTTTAGTTTCTATATCATTTATTGCTACTCTAATCCTTATTATTTCCTTCCTTCTGCTGGTTTTAGGTTTTGTCTATTGTTCTTTTTCTAGCTTTTTTTGGTGTATGGTTAGGTTGTTTATTGAAGGTTTTTCTTGTTTCTTGAGGTAGGCCTCTTTGCTATAAACTTCTCTCCTAGAACCTCTTTTGCTGCATCCCAGGGGTTTTGGATTATTGTGTTTTCATTTTCATTTGTTTCCATGTACTTTTTTTTATTTCTTCTTTCATCTCCCGGTTGACCCATTCATTGTTTAGTAGCATGTTGTTTAACCTCCAAATATTTGCGGTCTTTCTAGATTTTTTCTTGTGGTTGACATCTAGTTTCATAGTGTTGTGGTCAGAAAAGATACATGGTAAATAAAAAAAAAAGAAAAGATACATGGTATGACTTCCACCTTTTTGTTAATTTTTGAGGGTTGTTTTGTGGCCTACTATGTGATCTGTTCTGGAGAATGTTCCATGTGCACTTGAGAAGAATGTGTATCCTACGGTTTTAGGATGGAGTGTTCTGATTATATCTGTTAAGTCCATCTTTTCTAGTGTGTCATTCAAAGCCATTGATCTTCTGCTTGGATGATCTGTCCATTGAAGTAACTGGGGTGTTAATGTTCCCTACTACTGTTGTACTTTTATCAGTTAGTTCCTTTATGTTTGTTATTTACTGTTTTATGTATTTGGGTGCTCCCAGATTGGGTGCATAAATATTTACAATTGCTATGTCTTCTTGCTGGTTTGTCTAGCAAGGCAGCGTCCTTCCTTGTCTCTTTATTATTACATAGTGTCCTTCTTTGTCTCCTGTTACAGTCTTTTGTTTTAATGTCTATATTGTCCAGTATAAGTATTGCTACTCTGGCTTTCTTTTGACATCCATTTGCATGATAGATGTTTCTCCCTCCCCTCAATTTCAATTTGCAGGTGTCTTTAGGTCTGAAATGAGTCTCTTGTAGGCAGCATACTGATGGGACTTGTTTTCTTATCCATTCTGTCACCCTATGTCTTTTGATTGGAGCGTTTAGTCCATTTACATTCAAAGTAATTATTGATGGATCTGTATTTATTGCCATTTTGTTACTTGTTTTGTGGTTCTTTCTGAAGATTTTCTCTGATCCTTTCTTGTCTTTCTCTCTCATAGTTTTCTGATTTTTTTAAAAGATTTTATTTATTTATTTGACAGAGAGAGAGACACAGCAAGAGAGGGAACATAAGCAGGGGGAGTGGGAGAGGGAGAAGTAGGCTTCCCGTGGAGCAGGGAGCCCGATGCGGGGCTTGATCCCAGGACCCTGGGATCATGACCTGAGCCGAAGGCAGACGCCCAATGACTGAGCCACCCAGGTGCCCAGTTTTCTGATTTTCTTTAATGATATATTTGGATTTCTTTCTCTTTATTCTCTGCATATTTATTAGTGATTTTTTTTAAAGATTTATTTATTTATTTATTTGAGAGAGAGAGAATGAGAGAGAGCACATGAGAGGGGTTAGGGTCAGAGAGAGAAGCAGACTCCCTGCCGAGCAGGGAGCCCGATGCGGGACTCGATCCAGGGACTCCAGGATCATGACCTGAGCCGAAGGCAGTCGCTTAACCAACTGAGCCACCCAGGCGCCCTATTAGTGATTTTTGATATATGGTTACCATTAGGTTTGTATGTAACATCTTCTGCATATAGCAGTCTATATTAAGTTGATGGTCACTTAAGTTTAAACCCATTCTTTACTCCTTTCCTCCACAAGTTTTAGGTATATGGTGTCATAGTTTACATCCTTTTATTTTGTGAGTTCCTTGATTAATTTTTTTAAAAAAGATTTATTTATTTATCTGAGAGAGAGAGCAGGGCGGGGGAAGGGGCAGAGGGAGAGAGAATCCCAAGCAGACTCTGCACTGAGTGTGAAGCCTGACTCGGGGCCTGATCCCAGGACTACAAGATCATGACCTGAGCCAAAACCAAGAGTCAGATGCTCAACCGACTGTGCCACCCAGGTGCCCCTCCTTGATTGATTTTTTACAGAAATATTCGTTTTTACCTCTTTTGTGTTTCCTACCTTCATAGTGTCACTTTTGTTCTCTCCTTTCCACTCAAAGAGTTCCCTTCAGTATCTCTTGCAGGGCTGGTTTAGTGCTCATGAGCTCCTTTAGCTTATGGAATGATAGCCTCACTGGATAGACTCTTCTTGGCTGCAGGTTTTTCCCATTCAGCACTTTGAATATATTATGCCACTCCTTTCTGTCTTGGAAATTTTCTGCTGAACAATCCACTGATAGCCTTATGGAGTTCCCTTGTACATAGCTGTCTTCTTTTGTCTTGCTGCTTTTAATATTTTTTCTTTATCACTATATTTTACCATTTTAAAAAAGATTTTATTTATTCATCTGTCAGAGAGAGAGAGAGAGAGCACAAGCAGGGGGGAGCGGCAGGCAGAGGGAGAAGCAGGCCCCCCGCTGAGCAGGGAGCCTAACGCAGGGCTCGATCCCAGGACCCTGGGATCATGACCTGAGCCGAAGGCAGACGCTTAACGACTGAGCCACCAGGCATCCCTATTTTGCCATTTTAATTATAATATGTCTTGGTGTGGATCTGCTTTTGTTGATTTTGATAGGAGTTCTCTGTGCCTCCTGGATCTCTGTGCCTCTCTGTTTCCTTCCCCAGATTAGGGAAGGTTTCAGCTTATTTCTTCAAACAAATACTCTGCCCCCTTTTCTCTCTCTTCTTCTTCTGGGACTCCTAGAACCCGAATGTTATTACTTTTGTTGGAGTCACTGAGTTCCCTAAGTCTATTCTTGTTTTGCATAATTTTGTTTTCTCTCTTTTGTTCAGCTTGATTACTTTCCATTACTCTGTCTTCTGGGTCATGAATTCCTTCTTCTGTTTCTTCCAGCCTGCTGTTCATTCCATCAGGCGTGTTTCTCATTTCATTTATTGAACTCTTTATCTCTGCTATGTTATTCCTTATCTCTATGTTAAGGGTCTCGCTGATGTGCTCCACTCTTTTCTCAAGTCCAGGGAGTATCCTTATGATCATTGCTTTAAATTTAAATTCTGTGTCAAGCATGTTACTTATATCTGTTTTGCTTAGATCTCTGGCTGTAGCTTTGTCCTGTTCTTTCGTTTGGGACAAATTCCTCTGCTTTCTCATTTTGTGTAAGTCTCTGTGTTAGGAAAGTCAGCTACATCTCCTGCTATTGAGTGTGATGGCTTTAGGAAGAAAAGTTCCTGTGGTGCCCTGCAGTATAGTGTCCCCTGTTTCCCAGGACCTGGTGCTTCTGGGAGTGTCTCTGGTGTGTGCTGCATATGCTCTGCTGTTGTGTCCTGGCCGCTTCATCCTTCAGACCAGTTGTCTGCAGAGGCTGTCTTTGTTGTGGGCAGTGTTTGGTCCCTAGCCTGAATGTAGTGAGTTTTAACTAGGTGTGCTGTGGTCTATTTGTGAAATGAGATCTGTCACCACCTCCACCAGAACCAAGGCTCCCCGAAAATTCTGGGTCTGGAGACATGGTGTGGGCAGGGATTTGGGTGCTCTTCTGGGGGAGGGTACCCACCGAGCTGGTACTGATGCAAGGGTGACTGGGAGGGGTAGTTCCACCAGAGTGCGGGGCGGGGGTTGGTGTATGCAAGTTAGGTAGCGAGTGTGGGCACTGCGCTGGTTCCCACTAGTGGCCCTGTGCTTATGCTGATGGGTGGGGGAGGAAAATGGTGCCTGCCGGTTCCTTTGTTCCTGGAAGGGTCTCTCTGGGATACACTCTGCTCCGAAATGAGTGAATAACCTCCCCACTTTGTGCTTCAGGTGCTCTTCAGACCACCATTTCCATGCTGTGTGTCCAAGATTGTTTGCCTGCCTTCTCTCCAAAAGCAGCGCAGTGTCTTTTGGGCTCTATCCCAGCCAAGCACACTGACCTTTAATACACCAGGCTTTAAGCCCCACTGATTGCCAGAAGTCATGAAATTTGGTGCCTCTCACTTTTCGAGCCAATTGCTATGGGGATTCATTTTCCCCTGTACTCCCCTGTTTGCTAGTCTGTCTGTTGCCCTTCTCTGTGACCCTGTTCCTTTTCCACTGCAATGGCTACAATCTGTTTCTTTCCCAAGCTCTGTCTCTGCACTTCCTACCTTCTTCAATGTGGCCTCTTCTCTACCTTTAGTTGTGAAGTTTGTTCTGCCAGCCTTCAGGTCAATTTCTGAGGTATTTGGGATGATTTGATAGCTTTCTACTTGTATTCCTGGGATGAGGCAAGCCTAGGGCCCTCTCACTCTGCTGCCATCTTCCTGTCCTTGCTCCTGGAATGATAGCTTAAGGTTGTGTAGAGAATTATAAAGCCAGATGCCATGACCCTTAAAGGAACGGAAATTGTTTATTCATGACTGGTGAACTTCACAATGGGGCGCAAGCAGAAAGCTTCCCTCATCCTCCCCTCCCCATCTTTGGTATTCAGAGTATGGGAGAAGAAGCAATCTCCTCCTGGAGAAGACTCCAGGAAAGAGCCTCAGTTCAGTGAAGGCAAGGGACGGAAGGGAACGTGAAGTTAAGAAAACCAGGGTGTAGTGTAATTTCTCATGAAACAGGGGCTCCAGAGGGCATAGTGGAAAAGGCTCTGAGAAGAGCAAACACGAGGAAAATAGTTTGGGGGTGTATGTGGAGTAAACAGAGCATCTGGGGCTCTCATATAAGATATTAGCTCCTTCCAAATCTTGTGGAAGTGGCAACAGCTACTCTACTGTCATTTTTTTCTTTAATGCAATTCTTTTTTTTTAGAGGGAGGGAGGGGGTGGGGCAGAGGCAGAGGGAGAATCTTAAGCAGGCTCCACGCCCAGCCTGGAGCCCCATGTGGGGCTCAATCTCACAACCCTGAGACCATGACCTGAGCCAAAATCAAGAGTCAGATGCCTAACCAACTGAGCCACCCAGGCGCCCCCTCTTTAATGCCATTCTTAATGTGCTTCATTGCAACCAATTTTAGTTTCACTTGAACATATTTCTAACTCTTACTTTCCTTTCTGTTTAAAATCCATAAAATCAGATTGGCTTGTCTCCAAGTAAATACTCTCTCTAACCCTTATGAAATGTCCTCATTCGATAGCTAAAACCCTGTCATTCCAATATCTTAAATCTGGTCCAAAAGGCCAAATTGATTTTTCCTTTCTTTTTCTTTTTTTTTTAAAGATTTTATTTATTGGGGCACCTGGGTGGCTCAGTTGGTTAAGCGACTGCCTTCGGCTCAGGTCATGATCCTGGAGTCCCGGGATCGAGTCCCGCATCGGACTCCCTGCTCAGCGGGGAGTCTGCTTCTCCCTCTGACCCTCCTCCCTCTCATGCTCTCTGTCTCTCATTCTCTCTCAAATAAATAAATAAATCTTTAAAAAAAAAAAGATTTTATTTATTTATTTGACAGAGCGAGCAAGAGAGCACAAGCAGGGGGAGTGGCAGAGGGAGAGGGAGAAGCAGGCTCCCCGCCGAGCAGGGAGCCCAGTGCGGGACTTGATCCCAGGACCCCGGGATCATGACCCGAGCCGAAGGCAGATGCTCAACCGACTGAGCCACCCAGGCACCCCCCAAATTGATTTTTCTAACGCTATCAAATAGCTATGCATTTACCTCTGTTCATATCCTCCTTGCTCTTCCAAAAACCCTTCCCTCAGTTGGATGAAGGAATGGAAATGCTCCCTTATGCTCTTAAGGGCTTCAGCTTTTGGCCAGGCACCATTCCATACAAGTGCTTTGCAAAGTAGTTGTAGAAGTGCTATTCAACCCTCTGGGAAGCACCAGGAGCAGATAGAGGTCAGAAAGTTTGATAGAGATTCTATGACATACTCCAGATTCACAGTTTGGGCAAACAGCACCTCATCCCCTTTGAGCATTGCTTTATATACAGTATTTAATTTTTATATACATAATGTATAGTACAAAAAGGTATGTGGAAAGAGTAAGTCTCCCTTCCTTTTCTTTCCCCCAACTCACTTACCCTCCCTAGAGACAACAACAGTTATCAGTTTCTCGTATGTTCTTCCAAATATTCTATATGTTTATCAACATATATCTATACATTAAAAAAAAATCCCCACAAATTGTAGCATTAGGTGTCCACAATTTTGCACCTTGCTTTTTTTCACTTACTAGCACACCCTGGAGTTCTTTCCAAGTCAGTCCACATAGAGTCACTCATTGTTTCTGTAATTGCATAATATTACATGCTAACTATACCATAGTTTATTGAACCAGTTCCCTCCTGGTGAACCTTTAGGTTACTTCCAACTTTTTGCTCTTGCAAACGATGTTTCAGTGACTATTTTTGTACATGTGTCATTTCAAACATCTATTTGTAGACTATAGATAGAACAAATATATATATTATATATAGAATAAGTAAATAGAGAAAACATCCCTCAAAGTGGAATTTCTAGATCAAAGTCTACGGCACTATCCTTTTTGACTGGCTACAAAGAGGCTCTATCCAGTGATCTCTTGAACACTGTGGCAACAGGCCACCCACTTCCACAAAGTCTTTGCTACTCCTGCCAAGGGCAACTGTTTCCAGTTCTTTTTGTTTCCACTTACAGAATCCTCCCTCTTCCTTTGTGGAGTATGTGACAAAACATCTTGTCTAGTGAGTATGTACAAATCCCTCATGGGGAATGCTTCATATCTGGGGTGTAATGAATGTGGCTGGTTCAATTTGGTTTTCTTTTCATATTCTCCGACTTATCATTATAACTTTAGTTATGGAAACCCTCTGCTGACCTCCTGGCATCTTCCTTCTCCTTTTTCTCTTTGTCCTATACCTCTTTCTTCTCCCTCGCCTTCTTTTCCTTCTTATTCTCCTTTCCATTCTCCTTTTCTACTCCTCCTCTCCCCTCTTCCTCCTTCTCCTTTGTGATTTTTTTTTTTTTTTTTTTTTGATGTGCCAGTTTGGTTAGGCTTTGGTCCCCAGTTACGGAGTCAAACTAATCTTGGTGTTGCTGCAAAGGTATTTTGTAGATGTGATTAAAATCCGTAACCAGGGGGACGCCTGGGTGGCTCAGTCAGTTAAGCGGCTGCCTTTGGCCTGGGTCATGATCCCAGGGTCCTGGGATCGAGTCCCACATTGGGCTCCTTGCTCAGTAGGGAGCCTGCTTCTCTCTCTCTCTCTCTCCCTCTGCTTGTGCTCTCTCTGTCAAATAAATAAAATCTTAAAAAATAAATAAATAAAATAAAATCCGTAACCAGGGGCGCCTGAGTGGCTCAGTCGGTTAAGCGGCTGCCTTCGGCTCGGATCATGATCCCAGCGTCCTGGGATTGAGCCCCACATCAGTCTCCCTGCTCGGTGGGGAGCCTGCTTCTCCCTCTCCCTCTGCCTGCCTGTCTGCCTACTTGTGATCTCTCTCTCTCTCTGTCAAATAAATAAATAAAATCTTAAAAAAAAAAATCCATAACCAGTTGTCTTTAATAAAGGAGAGTATCCCCCAAAAAGGGAAATTGTGCTAGATAATCGGGGTGGGCCTGAGTCAATCAATTGAAAGGCTTTAAGAGCAGAGCTGAGGCTTCCCTGATGAAGAAGAAATTCTTATATATATAATATACCTGTGCCCAGGTGTTCTAGCCTGCCCTTCTTGATGGCCTGCCCTATGGATTTTGGACTTGCCTAGCCAGCCCCCACAACTATGTAAGCCTATTTCTTGCAATAAATTTCTTTTCTTTTCTTTTTTTAGATTTTGCTTATTTATTTGAGAGAGCGAGCAAACACGAGCAGGGGCAGAGGGAGAGGGAGAAGCAGACTCCCCGCTAAGCAGGGAGCCTGATGGGGGACTCCATCCCAGGACCCCAGGATCATGACCTGAGCCGAAAGCAGACGCTTAACCAACTGAGCCACCCAGGCACCCAATAAATTTCTTAATATATGTCTTCTACTGGTTCTGTTTCTCTGGTTGAACTCTTACTAATACACCTTTTAAAGTGTTTTCTCCATCCAGCCTGGGAAGTCCTTATTTCATTGATAAACATACGGAGGCACTCCCTAAAGGCACTCCCTTTTATCTGTACCTCAAGGAGGAAGATCAACTTCAGTAAATACTTACAGAAAGCCGTCATTGCTTCTAATGGGAAGGAAAACATTCTGCATGTCCCAGGAAAGGTTTCCCAGTGTCAGGAACAATGTGCTAGGGGTGTCAAGTGAACCACCCTATTATTGGTTGGTTGATGCCAGAATGCTGTTAATTGCATAAAAAAGAAAGTAAAAATGATTGAGCATAAAAATGAGAGTGGGGTAAAGTATAAAGACCCATGAGTCCATACTGATATAAATAAGTGATTGAATAAATAGATAAATAGGAGAGAAGAGACAAATGTCCCATGCAGAAGAATTCCGAATAATCTATGTAGTTACTCTGCCCTCAAAGGGGTGGAGCATTACTTTCTATTTGTTATGCTTGGGTGTGTGCAGTGACTTCCTTCCAATGAGTACAGTATGGGAAGGGGGGGAAAGAGTAACTTTATAGGGGAGAAATTTGACAAACACTACCTCAGTCAGGTAAGTGGTCAACATCAGTAGTGAAAACCCATGTTCTATGTAACTATGTAACCATGTAACTATGATACAATGACGATGGCACTTTACATCGTGGTCTTCCTTCTGAAAACTCATAATCCCAGTCTCATCATGAGAAAAACATCAGAAGAATCCAAATTGAGGGACATTCTACAAAACACCTGACCAGCACTCCTTAGAGTTATTAAGGTCAGGGTGCCCCTGGGTGGCTCAGTCGGTTAAGCCTCTGCCTTCGGCTCAAGTCATGATCTCAGGGTCTTGGGATCGAGCCCCACATCGGGCTCCTTGCTCAGTGGGGAGTCTGCTTCTCCTTCTGCCCCTGCCCCTGCTCATGCTCTCTCTCTCTCAAATAAATAAATAAAATATTTTAAAAAAAGAATTATTAAGGTCACCAAAAACAAGGAAATTCTGAGAAACCATTACAGCCAAGAAGACGTGATGACTAAGTGTAATGTGGTGTCTTAGATGAGATTCTGGAACCAAAAAAGGACATTAGGTAAAAACTAAGGAAGTCTGAATAAAGTGTGGACTTTGGCTAATAATGATGTATCAATATTTGTTCATTAACAATAACAAATATACCACAGTAATGTAAGATGTTAATAACAGGGGAAGCTGGATGTTGAGTGTACGGGAACTCTGTACTGTCTTCTCAGTTTTTCTACAAATATAAAACTTTTCGAAAAAATTAAGTTTATCTATGGAGGTAATAAAAAGGTCAGGGGTTTCCAGAGGTTCAGGGAGAGGAAGGAGAGGTTGATTAGGTAGAGCACAAGGGATTTTTAGGGCAGTGAAACTATACTGTATGATAGTGTAATGGTGGATAAATGTCATTATACATTTGTCAAGGTCCATAGAAGGTGCAATACAGTGAGCCCTAATGTAAACTATAGATTATTAGACTATAACAATATCAGTTTGGGTTCATAAATGGTAACAAATGTACCACACTGTTGCAAGATGTTCCTAATTGGGAAAACTACACACGTGTGAGTGAGTGGGAATGGGTAGAGGTGGAGAGAGTAAGTTGGGTACATGGCACTTTATGTAGTATCTGCTCAATTATTCTGTAAATGTAAAACTGCATTAAAAGAATTAAGTCTACTAAAATAAATGGATGGGGACGCCTGGGTGGCTCAGTAGGTTGAGCGTCTGACTCTTGATTTCGGCTCAGGTCATGATCTCAGGGTCGTGAGATCAAGCCCTGTGTTAGGTTCTGCACTCAGTGGGGAGTCTGCTTCTCTCTCTCTCTCCCCCTCTCCCTCTGCCCCTCCCCTCGCTCACATGCTCCCTCTCTCTCTAAAATAAATAAATAAATCTTAAAAAATTTAAAATAAGAGGCACCTGGGTGGCTCTGTCGGTTAAACGTCTGACTTGGGCTCAGGTCATGATCTCGGGGTCCTGGGATCAAGCCCCATGTCTGGCTTCCCACTCAGCAGGGAGTCTGCTTCTCCCTCTGCCTCTGACCCTCTCCTTGTGCTCTCTCTCTCTCTTTCAAATAAATAAATAAAATATTTTTTAAAAATTGAAATAGGGGCACCTGGGTGGCTCAGTCATTAAGCGTCCGCCTTCGGCTCAGGTCGTGATCCCAGGGTCCTGGGATTGAGCCCCGCATCGGGCTCCCTGCTCAGCGGGAAGCCTGCTTCTCCCTCTCCCACTCCCCCTGCTTGTGTTCCCTCTCTCACTGTGTCTCTCTCTGTCAAATAAATAAATAAAATCTTTTTAAAAAATTGAAATAGGGCACCTGGGTGGCTCAGTCGGTTAAACGTCTGCCTTCGGCTCAGGTCATGATCCCAGGGTCCTAGGATCGAGCCCTGCATTGGGCTCCCTGCTCAGCAGGGAGTCTGCTTCTCCCTCTGCCCCTCTCCCCTGCTCATGCTCTCTCGCTCTCTCTCTCTCTCAAATAAATAAATAATTTTTTTTTAAAAAAAGATTATACCTTTTTTTATTTTTTATTTATTTTTTTAAAAGATTTTATTTATTTATTTGACAGAGAGAGACACAGCGAGAGAGGGAACACAAGCAGGGGCAGAGGGAGAGGGAGAAGCAGACTCCCCGTGGAGCAGGGAGCCCGATGTGGGGCTTGATCCCAGGACCCCAGGATCATGACCTGAGTTGAAGGCAGACACTTAACCGACTGAGCCACCCAGGTGCCCCAAGACTATACCCTTTTTTTTTAAAAAAAGAAATTTTCATACAAATGATGTGTGACTTGAGTCAATCAATTTATGAATCAATTATCAAACATTTTGTGTGCATACTAAATGCCAGGTATACATTTATATACATAAGGTATACATTGAGGATATACATAATTTCAGTTCTCATTTTCCCGTCAGAGAGCTCACAATCTAGGTGGGAGAGGCAGATACATAAATGGACAATTACAGGGCCTTGCATTAAGTGCAATAATAGATGTATGCACAAAGTATTGTGGAAATAAGAAGAGTCACCCGTTACAGCCTGGGGGTGTTGGAAAGAAGAGCAGGAAGTGGCCAAGTGAAGGGGGTAAGGAAGGTCATTTTAATCAGAGGTAAGAGCACAAATGCATGGAGCGAAGATATGGAAGATATGTGTGTGTGTGTGTGTGTGTGTGTGTGAATAATTACAACTGGTTCCATGTTGTAATAGCAACATTTTTCACAATAGGAAGTGGCAAGTAATGAGGTTGAGAGCAAGTGAATGACAGCCCGGCTTATGTTTTCTATAAATCCCTCTTTTAACAGAGTGGAGGCCAGGATTGAAAGGGGACAAGATTGGAGGCAGGAAGATTAATTAGGAGGTATAATAGTCCAGCAGAAAAACTACCGGGGCCTGAACCAGGGAAGTGGTAACTGGGATAAAGGGGAAGGTTCGGGGGCGCCTGGGTGGCTCAGTCGGTGAAGCGGCTGCCTTCGGCTCAGGTCATGATCCCAGGGTCCTGGGATCGAGTCCCGCATCGGGCTCCCTGCTCAGCGGGGGGCCTGCTTCTCCCTCTCCCTCTGCCCCTCCACCCTGCTCATTCTCTCTCTGTGTCTCTCTCAAATAAATAAATAAAATCTGTAAAATAAAAAAAGAGGAAGGGTACATTTATGCAATATTTTTTCTAGTGTATATTCTAGGGGTAGAACGGCTGAGTCGTATAGCATAACCATGTTTAGATTTATTAAATGTGAAAATGTATTCAAAGTGATTATGGGGTGCCTGGGTGGCCCGTTGCTCAGTTCCAAAGCAGAGTCTCACACAGGTGTTTCTGATTGGAGGAGCCTAAATTCCCGGATGGTGTCCTATCCACAAGGGGGGCTGGTGAAGTGTTCTAACTCTTACATGAGGGAGGCAGAGCTCATAAGGTGGAAATTCTTCTATATATAGAAAGGCTATTCCAATAATGAGGACAGCCAAAAGTGTGACCCAGATGATGCTGCTGTCAACTAGCATAGGGTGTACAAGAGTTTCGGGGTGCTGGGGCGCCTGGGTGGCTCAGTCATTAAGCGGCTGCCTTTGGCTCAGGTCATGGTCCCAGGGTCCTGGGATCGAGCCCCGCATCGGGCTCCCTGCTCGGCGGGGAGCCTGCTTCTCCCTCTCCCGCTCCCCCTGCTTGTGTTCCCTCTCTCGCTGTGTCTCTCTCTGTCAAATAAATAAAATCTTAAAAAAAAAAAAAAAAGAGGACGAGTTCCATTGTGAACACGGGGAGTGTGAGGTGTCTGTGGAACACACAGATATAGATGCCTAGCGTGGGGGGTGTGTGAGATATTTGAGGTTCTTAGCACACAGGTAGCAGCTAAAACAAGACTGAGTGGGATGGTGAGATGAGAAGACAGAAGAGAGAGTCCTGGTGTGGGAAATAAAACTTGCCCAGGTTTCTCAGTGGCCCTGTAAAAAGCCTTAGCCCCAGGGATGTATACAGTATACAGATCGAAAATATTTGATTTCACTTCCCCTAGACGCATTTCACTTTTCACATACCAAGGGGCTATCTTTAGCCATTTGTCTAGCTAACGGCTCTGATCTGAGTGGATAATAAAACTTCTCTTATCTCCCTAAGAGATTCAAAGGGTCACAGCCAGGATTAAGTCCCCTGCCGAAGCTCCCAAGGTGTCAGGAAGACGAGCATTATTTCCCTAAGTATTAACACTTCAAAAGGGATGAAGCCTAGACCTTAGAGACAGCTCTAGGCTGTAAAAACTGGAGATAACAGGGCTTATCTGGCCTTTGGAAAGACGTTAACATTACAGAAGGTTAGTGTCAGAACCAGGATCCTTTACTTCCAACCTCTGAGGAGCAAAGTTTTCTCTCTCTCTCTCTCTCTCTCTCTCAGAAGGGAGCAGGATGTCTGTCTCTCTTCCATATATATATATATATTTGTTGTTGTTTTTAAATTTTATTTTTTATTTTTCATTATGTTCAATTACCCAGCATATAGAACATCATTAGTTTTTGCTGTAGTGTTCAACGATTCCTAGTTGCGCATAACACCCAGTGCTCATCACCACACGTGCCCTCCTTAATGCCCATCACCCGGTACCCCATCCCCCACCCACCTCCTTCTGTAACCCTCAATTTGGTTCCCGGAGTCCAGAGTCTCTCATGGTTTGTCTCCCTCTCTGATTAAATTTTATTTTTTTAGGGCGCCTGGGTGGCTTAGTTGGTTGAGCGACTGCCTTCAGCTCAGGTCATGATCTTGGAGTCCCAGGATCGAGTCCCGAGTCAGGGTTCTCCCTCTCCCTCTGCCTACTACACCCCCTGTTTGTGCGCTCTCTCTCGCTCTGTCAAATAAATAAATAAATAAATAAATAAATAAATAAATAAAGGTCTAGGCGGACTGGGATGAAGGGGATGGCCATTCCTGATAGAGGGAAAAGATTGGGAAAAGGCATGGACAGAAGTGTGGAACAGCCTGATATTTTCAGGCAACTGAAACCAGCAGGAATGTGAACACAGGGAGATGGCAACAGATGAGGCTGGATTAGCAGGAGGAGCTGACGCAGGATGCACAGCCCCTGAGGAGTTTTCAGCAGAGTATTGACTTAATTCTGATTTGTATTTTATTTTATTTTATTTATTTTTTAAAGATTTTTTTTTGAGAGAGAGAGTGTGAGAGAGAGCGCGAGTGGGGGGGAGGGGCAGCGGGAGAGACAGAGAGCGTCTTAAGCAGACTCCCCGCTGAGCAAGGAGTCCAACGCGGGACTCGATCCCACGACCCTGCGGTCATGACCCGAGCGGAAACCAAGAGTTGGACGCTTCACCGGCTGAGCCCCCCAGGCGCCCCTCTGATTTGTATTTTCGGTTGTCTAAGGTGAAGCATGGAAACTTAGGGCCAGGTAGGGCTGGAGACCAGTAAGAGGGCTGTTGCAGTTGTCCAGGCCAGTACCAGGGGAGTGGGAGTGACATTGGAGGTGGAAGATGAATTCCAGAGCTATTTTGTTTTTTGTTTTTTTTTTAAGATTTTATTTATTTATTTGACAGAGAGATAGACAGAAGAGCACAAGCAGAGGAAATGGCAGAGGGAGAGGGAGAAGCAGGCTTCCTGCTGAGCAGGGAGCCCGATGCCGGACTTGATCCCAGGACCCTGGGATCGTGACCTGAGCCGAAGGCAGACGCTTAACCATCTGAGCCACCCAGGTGCCCCAGAGCTATTTTGATATCACACATGTGTTCTTTCAGTGTGCAGTAGGAAGCCTGGTAGCTTTATCCTCTCCGTTTTGGCTTTCGTGGCCCAGCTCCCCACCCCAGAGGCAGCTGTCAGGACCTTCGAGAATGGGATGTTTTCCTTCACCGTATAGGGCAAGGAACACAATTATCAAAGGCTTTTGGCCTCAGCTCATTTCTTTTTTCCTTACTTGCTTTTGCTTCCCTCTGCCAAATCCTTCAAGTAATCTGAGACAAGAACTTGTTATCTTGAACATTATGGGATTAGGCTGTTTGATTCTTTCTCACTGCTCTGTTGCCCTACTGTACACATGTGGTAAATTGAAGGGGCTCATGCTGTATATGAAAATTGAACTCCGGCTATCTGACAGGCACCAGGCAGCACTCTCTCCTTCCTCAGGCTTACTCTGCCATTCGTGGTAGGCAGAATTCTTTCATGGCCCCCAATCCTGGCCCCCTCCTCCCAGTTATTTAGTCAAAAACCAATCTTGGTTGGGGGTAGGTGGGTAACGCCTGGGTGGCTCAGTCGGTTAAGTGTCTGCCTTCGGCTCAGGTCATGATCCCGGGGTCCTGGGATCGAGCCCCACATTGGGCTCCCTGCTCAGCGGGAGGGGCCTGCTTCTCCCTCTGCCTCTGCCTGCCGCTCTCTCTGTCTCTGTCAAATAAGTAAATAAAATCTTAAAAAAAAATCTAGATGCTGCTGTGAAGGAATTGTGCTGTTGTAATTTAAGATCCCAAATCAGCTAACTTCAAGATATAGGGATTATCCTAAATAAATTGACCTAATCAGGCAAGCTTTTAAAAAAGAATGGGCTGGGGCACCTGGCTGGCTCAGTCGGTAGAGCGTGCAACTCTTGATCTCGGGGTTGTGAGTTCGAGCCACACATTGGGTATAGAGATTACTTAAAAATAAAATCTTAAAAAAAACAAAAAGATTGGGCTCTTCAGTCACAGAAAGACAAATATGGTATAATTCCACTGGTACGAGGTATGTAAAGCAGTCCAATTCATAGAAACAGGGACGCCTGGGTGGCTCAGTCAGTTAAGCGTCTGCCTTCGTTCGGCTCAGGTCATGGTCCCAGGGTCCTGGGATCGAGTCCCGCATCGGGCTCCCTGCTCAGTGGGGAGCCTGCTTCTCCTTCTGCCTCCTCTGCCTGCCACTCCCCCTGCTTGTGCTCTCTCTCTCTCTGACATAAATAAATAAAATCTTTAAAAAAAAATTCATAGAAACAGAAAGTAGAATGGTGGTGACCAGGGACTGGGGGAGGGGGGAGATAGGGAGTTGTTGTTCAATGAATATAGCGCTTCAGTGTTGCAAGATGAAAAAGTTCTGGAGATCTGTTGCACAACAATGTGAATATATTTAACACTACTGAACTGTACACTTAAAATGGTTAAGATGGTAAATTTTAGGTTACGTATTTTTTAAATCACAATTTTTAAGAAGTGAGAGGAACTGGGCCCTTTGAGATTCAAAGCGTGAGAGGAATTTGACACAAGGGAGACTCCCCACTGCTGACTTTGAGGATGGAGGGAGCCACATGACAAGGAATGTGGGATGCCTCTAAGAGCTGAGAGTGGCCTCCAGCTGACTGCCATCAGGGATATGAGAACCTCAGTCCTATGACCATAAGGAACTAAATCATGCCACAATCACGAGTTTGGAAGAGAACCCTACACCTCAGATGGATTTGCAGCCTGGCTGACACCTTCATTTCAGCCTGTGAGACCCTGAGCTGAGGACTCAGTCAACTTGTGCCTGGATTTCTGATCCATGAAAATTGTGGAAAAAGGGATGCCTGGGTGGCTCAGTCGGTGAAGCATCTGCTTTCGGCTCAGGTCATGATCTCGGGGTCCTGGGATCGAGCCCTGCATCAGCCTCCCTGCTTAGCGGGGAGCCTACTTCTCCCTCTGCCTGCCGCTTCCCCTGCTTGTGCTCGCTCTCTCTCTGACAAATAAATAAATAAAATCTTTAAAAAAAAAAGAAATTGTGAAAAAATAAATGTGTGTGTTGAATGAAATTTTTATTTATATACTGTATCTAGAAGCAGATACATAAATTCTTACACTGTTTACTTCCAGAAATGTGCAAGAAAGTACTATTATTTTTTACAAACCAAACCACAAATTACAATCAATGGATTTGGGATAATTCATTCTGTGGGGTTCTAAGGACAAATGGTACATACCTGACTTGAGACATACAGAAAAAGTATAAACTATAGCAGTCTGGAATGAAAATATTACTTTCATGACACTCCATCATGACTCTAAAATTTCTTTAACCCAATATGTGTATTTATTACAAAATTCTGTAAGACCTTTTCATCATCTCTACATGTAGAATTTGTTAACACTTTTCAGAAATAGCAGCTACACATTTTGGCATGTCATGACCGATTGATAAAAAGGATGTTCATAGGGGCGCCTGGCTGGCTCAGTTGGTGGAGCGTGTGACTCTTGATCTCTTGATCTCAGGGCTGTGGGTTGAGCCCCACATTGGGTGTGGAGATTACTTAAAATGAAAACTTAAAAAAAAAAGGATGTTCATTAAGAAAATCTTTACAGGATTAAAAAAGTATTAAAAGGAATTAAATCTGTGATTACTGGTGTACCAACACTTTATTTTAGAAATCTAATTTTATTTATGAAACTGGCGATTTTTCCTTATTAGGCTATTCAGCAAAACTGTGTATTGCTGATAGTATGATTTCATTTTCAAATTAAGACTTCACATCTGATTAAAAGCCATTAAAATTTAAATATATATAAAATATAGTTTTGAATCACTCATAAAGCAACTCATACGTAATGTGAAATGTACAATAATTAAAATCACCATTTCTGAAAGTATTTTTTGAAGATTTATTTATTTATTTATTTTAGAGGTGGGGGAGGGGCAGAGGGAGAGGGAGAGAAACTCTTAAGCAGACTCCCTACTGAGCGCAGAGCCCCACGCTGGGCTGTATCTCATGACCCTGAGATGATGACCCTGAGATCACGACCTGAGGCAAAACCAAGAGTGGGAAGCCCAACCGACTGAGCCACCCAGGTACCCCTCTGAAAGTGTTTTAAAGAATATATTTAGACCTGTAGTGTTAGATATTGTGCATAACCTGTTTAAGATTTTAGTAACAATAATACTCAGAAATTATAATGCATACTTTATAGTTTATTTCATATATGCCAATGATTTAGGCTTTGGCATGTGACTTTATTTAAGAGCAAGATGGTCACTGGTTTCCTTAAAAACTATTTTTAGTTCTATGATCATTTTCTGTGACAAATGTTTTGACCTTCTAAATTTTCAGATTATTTCACTAAGTAAGAGGAGAATAGTTTTTCTTAGACTGAGAGACAGAGACAGAGACACACAGAGAGAAAATTTCTAAATTCTTTCTATAGCTTTCTTATTATTTGTAAAAATGCACAATAGTTTTCTAATAAGCCTGACAATAGCTTGGGCCTTCATCATGGTTTTCTGAAGAAACATTTGACAAAAAACAATTTAATCCATTTATTATGGTGAAGGGACACATTTTTTCTGGGTTTTTTTCTTTCTTTTTTTTTTTTTTTTGCCTTGATCTCAGATTTTTAGAAGCATATATTTAAAAGTCAAGTACGAGTTTTTACATATGTCATTTAAGTTACCATTCAATAGAATCCAAAAATATCTTCCAAATGTACTTAGACCAAACCAGAGGATGAAATTTTATCTCTCTTTTTTCTCTTCCATTTTTAACTAGACTGTTTCTGTATCATGGAAAGCTAACCTTTCGCATTATGTTGTGCTACCTACATCAAATGGCTCTCTCTATATATGAAAGCAGAAAATACTGCAATACCCCTTTCTTTATGTTTATAAACTTAATTTCTTGGCAAATACTTTCACTTTTATCGAAACACTATCAGAACCTAACAATTTCAGATGGCATTTTAATGGCGTCTTTCTTTTTTTAAAATTTTTATTTAAATTCAATTAACATATAATGCATTATTGGTTTCAGAGGTAGAGGTCAGTGATTCATCAGTCTTATATAATAACCAGTGCTCATTACATCACGTGCCCTCCTTAATGTCCATCCCCTATCCCCCATCCCCCAACCTCTCTCCCCTCCAGCAACCCTCAGTCTGTTTCCTATGCTTAAGAGTCTCTTATGGTTTGTCTCCCTCTCTGATTTCGTCTTGCTTTATTTTTCCCTCTCTTTCCCTATGATCCTCTGTTTCGTTTCTTAAATTCCACATATGAGTGAGATCATAGGATAATTGTCTTTCTCTGATCGGCTTATTTCCCTTAGCATAACATCCTCTAGTTCCATCCATGTCGTTGCAAATAACAGCATCTTTCTTTTCTTCTTCTTATTATTTGAGAGAGAGAGAGATAGCGAGAGAGATTACGAGCAAAGGGGTGGGGGGAGTGCGAAGAGGGAGAAGCAGGTTCCTCGCTGAGCAGGGAGCCCAATGCAGGACTCATCCCAGGACTCTGGGATCATGACTGGAGCAGAAGGCAGACATTTAACTGACTGAGCCACCCAGACATCCCAACAGCATTTTTCTTTACAGTATTTTATATTATGGATATCCAAAGGCACATAAAAAATTGGTTTCCTGAATAAAACAGTATTAACATTGGCCCCACCTCCAAAACAACACAAAATAAAAAATTTGAAACACTTAGATTAAAAAAAAACATTTACATGAAAATCAGAATAATTTTAGCTTGACACTAAATAGCTAGATTTTATGTACATGGTATCACATGAGGAAAACCTGAGGAATGGGCTATGTACACATGATGAAATGGGGGGTTCAGGGCAAGTCCAAAGACCTTCGTGTACCATGATTTCACAAATAATATATGTCATTGCTTCTAGAAACATGGAGAAGTTATTTCAATAGTTGTTATTAATATACAGTGGCTCTCTGACAATACCTGCCATCGAATATAGATGCACAAAGACTTTTCCCTCATCCTAGATATATTTTAAGTTGTTTAAGGACCTGAATAAGTCCTTTCCAAAGAAGATGGTACAAACATACAGTTGGTGAACAGACACATGAAAAGAGGCTCAACATCACTCATCATCAGGGAAATGCACATCAAAACCACAATAAGATATCAGCTTACACCAGTTAGATGGGCTAAAATCAAAATGACAAGAAATAACAAGTGTTGGTGAGGACGTGGAGAAAAAGGAACCCTCATGCATTGTTGGTGGGAATGCAAACTGGTGCAGCCACTGTGGAAAACAGTACGGAGGTTCCTCAAAAATTAAAAATGGAGGGGCACCTGGGTGGCTCAGTTGGTTAAGCATCTGACTTGATTTCGGCTCAGGTCATGATGTTGGGTCATGAGATGGAGCCCCACATCGGGCTCTCCACACAGCGGGGAGTCTGCTTCTCTGTCTCTCTCCCTCTCCTTCTCCCCCAACTCGCACTCTTTCTCTCTCTCTCAAATGAATAAATAAACCTTAAAAAAATAAAAAATAGAAATACCATATGATCCAGTAATTCCATTACTGGGTATTTGCCTAAAGAAAACAAAAACACTGATTTGAAAAGATCTATGCACCCCTATGTAATTTTTTTTAATTTTATTATGTTATGTTAGTCACCATACAATACATCATTGGTTTTTGATGTGGTGATGCACCCCTATGTAATTTATTGCAGCATTATTTACACTAGCCGAGGTATAGAAGCAACCCCAGTGTCCATTTTTTTAAATTAAAAAAAAAATTAATTCCAGTATAGTTAACATACAGTGTTATAATAGTTTCAGGTGTACAATATAGTGATTCAACAATTCCATACATCACCCGGTACTCATCACAAGTGCCCTCCTTAATCCCCATCACCTATTTCACCCATCCCCCTACCCCCTTCCCATCTGGTAACCATCAGTTTGTTCTCTATATTAAGAGTCCATTGATAGATGAATGGATCAAGAAGATGTGATATATATATATATATATATAAAGGAATATTACTCAACCACAAAAAGGAGATCTTGCCATTTGTGACAACATGGATGGACCTAGAGGGTATTATGCTAAGTGAAATAAGTCATGCAGAGAACGGCAAATACCATAGGATTTCACTTATATGTGGAATCTAAAAAAAAAAAAAAAGCCAACAAAATAAATGAACAGACCAAAACAGCACAAACAGACTCATAAATACAGGGAACAAACTGGTGGTTGCCAGAAAGCAGAGGGGGTGGGAGGAAGCGCAAAATGGGTGAAGGGGCATGGGAGGCTCGGGTTTTCAGCTAGGGAATGAAGGGTATAGCATGGGGAATATAGTCAGTGGGTATTGGAAGAGCATCGGAGGGTGAAGGATGGTTGCTACACTGGTGGTGAGCATAGCAGAATGTTGTTGAATCACTATGTTCTACATCTGAAACCAATGTAACACTGTGTGTCAACTATACTTCAAAAAGTTGTTTACAAAGAAGTAGCTTTGCAACAGACTTCTGCGTGTTGATTTTACATCCTGCAATTTTGCTGAATTCCGGCATCAGTTCTAGCAATTTTGGGGTGGAGTCTTTCCGGTTTTCTACATAGAGTATCAGGTCTTCTGTGAAGAATCGAAGTTTGACTTCTTTGCAGGTTTGGATACTTTTTACTTCTTTTTGTTGACTGATGGCTGAGGCTAGGACTTCAAGTTCTATGTGGAACAACAGTGGTGAGGGTGGGCATCCGGGTCTTGTTCTTGACCTTAGGGGAAAAGCTCTCAGTTTTTCCCTGTTGAGGATGATATTCGCTGTGGGTCTTCTGTATATGGCCTTTATGATATTAAGTTATGTTCCCTCTATCCCTACATAGTGGAGGGTTTTTATCAAGAAAGGGTGCTGCATTTTGTCAAATGCCTTTTCTGCATCTATTGAGAGGATCGTATGGTTCTTATCCTTTCTTTTATTATTGCGGTGTATCACACTGATTGACTGGCAGATGTTGAACCACCCCTGCAGCCCACAAAGAAATCCCACTTGGTCGTGGGGGGTAATCCTTTCAGTGTACTGTTGGATCCTATTAGCTAGTATCTTGTTGAAAATTTTATTTTATTTAAAAAATAATAATAAGTAGCTTCATGAAAAACTAGTTTAAAATGTCTTACGTTAATTTGACAAGTTTACAACTTCATAATAATTCTTAATCCAAATAGTTTACAGTGAAACCTTAAATTATATTATTACAATATTCCATGGTCAATCTTATTAGGTGAAAATATATCAGAAAATGAAAAAGGAGCCTTCTTAACAAGGTACAATCAACGCTCCACCAAAATTAATTAATTACCTTTTCCCCTTTTAGTACAAACACATAGTACCATGATATTATGGCTTTGTGTCTTTCCTTGGTAATATCTCAATTCTGACTTTAAGAACACAAATAGAGAAAAAAGTGGGGATACAGATATGTTTGAATGACAAAGTCACGGGTTTGACTTAAGACTTCTACCCTTGCGTTCACATGAGGACAAGTAACAAAGGAAGAAACATCTTGAATTACATCTTTCATCTTAGATAGAAACATTTCCCTTTAAGGCTGTGTAACTGGAAACATGTTCTGTACTGGGTAATCTCAAAACACTATATTACAGCATTGTGCAATGAATACACATTCTGCATTTCAAAATAACTAAAAAATATTAGGGATAACCCCCCCCACCACTGAATCAGAGGTAAAATGATTAACCAATGATTCCAAATTAACCAAGACTTAGCTAAATTAAAAAGAAACAAACAAAAAACTTTTTTTTTTAAAGATTTTATTTATTTGCCAGAGAGAGACACAGCGAGAGAGGGAACACAAGCAGGGGGAGTGGAAGAGGGAGAAGCAGGCTTCCCACGGAGCAGGGAGCCCGATGCGGGGCTCGATCCCAGGACCCTGGGATCATGACCTGAGCTGAAGGCAGGTGCTTAACGACTGAGCTACCCAGGCGCCCCAACAAAAAACTTTTTAAAAATGGCACTATATACGGTAGGCAATAAGACTTCCATATATCTGATATGGTTTTAGTATTTTTCTTATAATGCTTCACATTTTCCACATTTTTTGAACTAGAGTATTTGGTGGGGGCAGGGGTCAAATCTAGCACATTTTACTAGTGACTACATTAATGAAAAATATGAATCCAACTGCAAAACAATGTTCTCCTTATATCTAAATCAATTAAAAACTTGATAAAAAGTTTAATGTTGTAAGAGAATCAAATCTGTTTATGAAAGTGAGTTGTACAATCAGGTTCCACCCAAGAAATTGTTGATTAAGTTGAAGAAATTAAGAGAAAATTTTTGCCAAAGGAAAGTGACACAAAAATTTGCTACCATAGGAATCTAACATCATGTAATATTTCTTTAATAATAGTTCTAGTTCCATGGGTCTTTATATGTTATGCCAATTTGTATCAGTTTAATGACAGAAAAGGCAACAATTTCTAAGTTGGTGCATACATTTCTTTAAGATTTTTTTAAATGTAAGGTCATTAAAAAATATACAAACAACTAGATGAAAATGAAGGCAACGGAAAAATTCTCAACTTTTCACAACCAGAAAATTCGCACAATCTTAAAAATAGAGAAAAGAGCGTTATTAATTCACTACGAGATTAAAAATCATTTTCAGTGTTTATGTAAACTCTGCATTTTTGTCACATGTCTCTTTAACACTATCTTTTTGAAAATAAGCCATTTAAGGAGACAACAATTTTCATCCTAAAACTTTCATTCAACTTTACTTTGGGTTGAATACACGTGCAATGTATTCTCAATGCATAGAAATCACAGTGGATAGCAGCACAGGATGGTGGGGGGGGTGGATTAAGGAGAATCTGATAATTCACATGGCAATTTTTTTTTTTTTTTTTTTGCCCATGGTGGATGATAATTCACACTTCTAAAATCTCAAGACTTTCCTTTTTAAAGAACCAAAAGCAAACTCAGGACACCTTGCTGACACTTTCCCACCTCTAAACAAATGGATTACTCTTTTCGTCAAAAACTCTGAGAGTTGGGGCGCCTGGGTGGCTCAGTCATTAAGCGTCCGCCTTCAGTTCAGGTCATGATCCCAGGGTCCTGGGATCGAGCCCCGCATCGGGCTCCCTGCTCAGCGGGAAGTCTGCTTCTCCCTCTCCCACGCCCCCTGCTTGTGCTCCCTCTCTCGCTGTGTCTCTCTCTGTCAAATAAATAAATAAGAATCTTAAAAAACAAACAAAACTCAGAGTTGTAGCAGCAAAAGATTTTAATAGCAATGGAAGTTTGTAAACTGGATTTCAAATTTTTTTCTTGAACACAAAGTGCAAGATGCAGGGTTCTCCTCATTTTCATGAATGCTTCTCCTGTCACTAATCCTTCATTTTGTTTGGCAAAGGCAGTTTTTGAATTAAGTCTGTTCTGGTATACAGAAACATAACAAAATGAGACAGGTATTACAAAGAACGCACCTGCATGAATCATGATACTCAACTGGTAAGTCTGACGGGGTGAATTGCAGATTCAGGCAACGAAGGCCCTGAATAAGACAAAGCTCCGTTTTCAGAGTCCCTGGTTGAATGTTTAATTAGATCAGGAATTGTCCATCCACACATCTGGTTGTTCATCAAAGAGAAACCTACTGTTTGAGTGCTCAATTCTAGTGTGAAGTGTTTTTACCATGGGAGCGAAAGCTCGAGCTTAAAAGATAACAGTCATCAGAACTATCCAGAACAAGAAAAGAACCATCTGGCACATTTACTAGATTCCCTTCTGCCTCCCAGCATGTGACTGGTTCCCAGTACCATCTTTATTTCACAAGTTTTTTTTTTTTTTCCAGCAACTCTGTAAGGCTTGTCACAACCATAAGACCACTACTTTTCATTGAGTCATAAGCTCTTGCAATCCCAGGAGCGGAGTCAGGATCAAAATTCAAATGGTAGCACATAATTTTATTTTATTAAATATTTTTTTATTTATTTGAGAGAGAGAGAGTGTGTGCACGGGTGGGGGGAGTGGCAGAGGGAGAGGGAGAAGCAGACTTCCCGCTGAGCAGGAAGCCTGACGCAGGGCTTGAACCCAGGACCCTGAGATCATGACCTGAGCTGAAGGCAGATGCTTAACCGATTGAGCCACCCAGGCGCTCTGATAGCACATAATTTTAGACACAAGAACATCTGTGCCGGTGAGTCCGCTGAAGTTCCTTTGGATTTGATTATTCTGCATTGGAGGTAGCAATGGTGAGCGTGGGGGGACATCATCATGTCTTGCTCTTGGGCTCTGCAATGTGATGCCTATGGTGTCAACAAGCCATTCACAGACTGATCCACAAAGATTTCTGGGGCAATGACTGTAGGGCTCTGGTCTACCTGACTTCCATTTTCAGAGAAAGAGTCCCCCCCCTCCCCCCGCACTTGAGAAGGAACTGCAGAGGGGCGCCTGGGTGGCTCAGATGGTTAAGCGTCTGCCTTCGGCTCGGGTCATGATCTCCAGGTCCTGGGATCCAACCCCATGTTGGCTCCCTGCTCAGCGGGGAGTCTGCTTCTCCCTCTCCCTTTGCCTCTCCCCCTGCTTGTACTCTCTCTGTCTCTCTCTGTCTCTCTCAAATAAATAAATAAAATCCTAAAAAAAAAAAAAAGAGAGAAGGAACTGCAGAAACTTCCATGGGAGAAGAACTAACCAGACAATAGCTAGATGATCCTTCCACCTTTGGAAGGATCCAGAATACCAAATACAGTATTGAGGTGTGTGTCCACTAACTACAGACACGTTTTCATTGAGGTGACATTGCAGGTCTCCATTTGGGGATTCTGAACTCCTTTATGAATTATTTTGTTCTTGGCAGACGGTGCCAGGCTGAAGACTGTGAAAATCTTTTCAAACACCATTCCGTGCTGGACTTGGATTGGAAGAAGGAACCAAAGCTGTGACTCTCGCCTCCTCCATTTTGATACCCCTCTCCTCAGAGTTCGTGGGTCAAGAGGCCACAAGGTAGGACTATAGTGATGATTGCTAAGGGCAGTGGACCTCATTGGTCTTTGAGCTCTCACATCTTTAAAGACTATGGGTGCTGAAGAGAGGAAAAGGTATCCTCATCTGGCAGAGCTCCCAGAGGGTGTGCTCCCCTTGTCTTTCTGCTTTTGTTCTGCAGAAAGGAGCCCTTTTCATGTATCCATTAAGCTTTGACTCTTTGATCTCTCCCCCCCCCCCTCCTTTTTCATCTCCACTGGTGATAGCACAGACGGTCATATCTCCACCTTAGCAGCTACCAAATAAGGAATCGTGGTTTCCAAACACTGGCTAGGGATGGTTATTGTCCTACCATGAAGTCAGTGTCTCGTTTACTTTGATTCAGGTTCAAAGATTTCTGGAAGGTTTTAAGACTACTTTTCTTCGTGATGACTAGTCCTCTAATCCCCGGGGGCTCAATCTCTTTCTGGAATGTTATTCCCGAACATCTGGAGACGCCTGCGGTGCTACATCCCTCCATGCGTGTTTCTCCGGCTTCCTTTAACCCTTGGAGCCATTTTCCAGCGGCGGCGGGTGGCGAGCGGCGGGCGGCGACAGCGGCCAGATCGTGACTCCCGCTCCGTCGCCCAAAGCCCGCGCCAGGGCTGCGAAATGCGTGCCGTTGTAAGCCGCGAAATTTGTGGCACTTTGCGGCACGGTAACCAAAACCTAATACGCCATTAGCGATGTTAGCACGCAGGCAAAGTTTGGGGCTGGGGGTGGAAGACGGGGCTGGTTTATTTCAGATGATTCTGAATTTAGAATCGCTGCACATGAAAGGGAGGGGGGAAAAATAACCAGAAATCAGGGTGAAAGAGAATACACAAAAGCCCCCTCTTCCATGCCCAGGTCGGGCCTCCAGCCTGAAGTGACTATTCCCTCCCCAGATATTTATAGACCTTAATGTATTTTATCACCTAAATAATACCCTTCTGTTTTATGCTCCAGGGGCTTTTTGTGTCTACCTAACTGGGCTTCAAGTTCCTTGGGGGCAAAGATCTCGTCTTGTTGATTTCTGTGCCCCCCACCGTGCCTTGCACAAAGGGATGTGCTAGTAAATGTTACCTGACTGGCCAAAGAAGGTGTGTTTGTCCAATGAGTAAGTCCTTCAGACTAAACCTTCCGGGTGCTATGCCCGGAAGGTACCTGGAGGGGGTCTTGAGCCTTCAGCTGGGGTTTTTTCCTGATTGAACCACTGTGAGCCTCACCATCCAGCTTCTCACAGCAGTAAAATGTATCATAATATCCCCTGACTCTTCTCTCTCCCCATAAGGAAACTTAGACCACAAGTAGGGATATGCCCAATAGCCGGCCTGACAGGGAACATGACCTGACATTGAACAACAAAAAGAGTTTTACTTAATTAGCTAGCACCGGCTAATGAGTGAGGCCTAAACATCTGCCAGTGGAATCTGAGAAGTCTGTTCTAAAAGCTGAAAAGCTGAGTTTATTTGCCACAGATGGGGCACCTGTAATGAGAAGGGGGAGAAAAGGTCTTCCCAGTTAAATCAATCTGAGAGAAGAGGTTGGTACCCAATTTCCAGAGAGAGTCTGTGGAGTGAACTTTGTCTTTTTCATTGCCTGTGACTATTAATCATCAGATGTGATGGGAGAAATTATCAACAGGAATTTTCTCTGTGCTCATATCCGTAATTAACAGTTTGTGAACTGTGCTGAAGAAATTGAAGCAGAACTCGAGGGCTTAGGGGTTTTTTTTTTTAATGTAGTCCAATGAAAAGGTAGTAAAAACGTTTTGAAGAAATTCACTGACCTGTGTTCTTAGATCAAGGATGAGTTTTTGAAATAAAAAGGCTCTGAGAGATCCAACTTGTTGCCTCCATGGGCTTATAAAAATTTCTTGCTGACGTGGCAAGTTACCTTAAATCCTTCCTACAAGGAGATATAAATTAATACTTATGTTACAAAATATCTGAACAATGGACTTCAAACTACAGGACGATCATAAGAGTTGATTTGTTCAGGGAAGTGGAGGCAAATCAGACTCAATCTGGATGTGTGGTTTTAGGTAGATGGCAAGTGAATTCATCTGTCATTGTTGAACTGCCTTGAGCTAAATGGAATCGTCGATCGTTAGGATCTGCAAAGCTATCTGAGGGAAGCGAAGTTACAACTCAGAAGAGAGTCAAGGATTTTGACGAATATGAATCATCTTTAACATTTTTATGGTTGCCTTTGGAATGCAAACTCTCAGCATGAAGCATTTGGCCCTAAGACCGTGGGCAGAACTATGCTGAACACCAAAACGATTTTGAAATTTCGGACTATATGGCTACGATCTGAGATGTTCGGGTTCATTTGGCCCGGTGAAAGTATCAGGGTTTTTCATCAAAAGTGCTTAAATCAGTGGGTGGAATCAGAATTGAGACTCGTTCAAATTATAACCCTCTCCGCCATCGTTTTGAACAACAGCTCGGTCTTTGAAATATAAACATTTACATTCACTTGCTCAGACTGATCCATCGACCTTGTAACTATCAATTTTTTTACACGAATAAAGTTGATGGAATTTTTTAGACGCCTCTGGCATCGGTACTAAAAATCTCCATTACCGGCTAGGTAATAGACCGTACAACTCCGACAAAAATGTGCCCGTCGTATAGACGGGTTTCTTTTTAACCCTCCGCTTCGCTATTGAAAAACTTGGCCGCTCCTGCCCCAGCCAGTGCCCTAAGCGCGAGTAGGGTTGACAGGGTTGCTCGCATGCGCTTTCGACACAATCGTGTTTGTCGCAATGAGCCCTGGGCGGAAGGTTACAGAGGAGCTGGCGGCTTTGATTACAGTCACTTTGTCGGTAGCGCTGGTTACCGCGCTACTTCCGCGCTGGTACTTGATTGTAACAGAAAGTAGTTCCGGCCCGTGTTGTTTCGGCCGAGGAGCCGTCGCCGCCATTTCAAGACCGTGAGAGGTAGATGGCCAACCAGAGTTCCTAAGGTTCGAAGCCTGTAACTGCTGCCGCCGCTTAAGCCTGCCAAAACACTGGTACGGCTGCCGCCCTCTTACTACTACTACCTCTAGAAACATTCTTGCCAGTAGTGGCGGCAGCGGGTCAATTACTCTCCTCTCGTTCTCCCTCAAGAAGCTCCAGATGGCGTCTTCCGTGGGCAACGTGGCCGACAGCACAGGTACCGGTGTCCGTTCTACCTTGGCAGACGCCCCGTCGGGGTCTCGCGCCGTCCTCTACCTCTCATCACCCCCTTCCTTCCCCCCCTAGCCATCCCCATTACATCAGTGGCATTGCTGAGCTTTTCGTCGTCTACCGGCATCTGTTCGGGTTTTCCGCTGTCGTCCGCTCCTCGAACATTTCCTCTTTTCTTGCTTGCTTTCTGCTTCCATTTTTGCCTTTTTAATCCCATCAATTTTCTAGCTTCCGACTCTCTCAGGACGCCTCTACCACACGTGCGCGCTTAGAATGTCTCGGAATGGACTGCATTGGAATCCCTGCCCTTTCACTCGCCTTCGCAGTCGTTTTCTCCCCTAATTCAGCCCACCGCCCCCTCCTCTCCCCCCTCCCGACCCCCCTCCAGCCCTTTCCCCTTAGCCAGATTTGGTTCTTCTCTGTCAGTCTAGGGCGGGGGTGCCATTCCGATGTAATCATGTCCTCACTTTACATCACCCGAGGACGAGCAAAAAAGCTCCTTGGTGTGCTGTAAGTAATCTCGAGAAGAGGGGCTACTGAGCAGCACCCCGCTGGGCAGCGCCTTTCTGGTGTTGTTTCGGTCGAGCGGCCCCGGTTTAGACTGGAAATTTCCAGGGGTTCCTTTTGCCATCGCCCAATTCCACCCGCTGCCCCCAGCCTGGATTTCCCATTCCGTCTTCCCTCCCCTCCCGCGGGGGAACCACACCCTTTCCTTCGCGAGGTTGCCAGCCCTGCGGTCCACTTCCTATCCTTGGGGAGAAACCACCCTGGTGCCGGTGCTTTGGCGTTGACCACCCTGCCCGCCGAGTTCCTGCTTTGTGTTACTTTCTCCCTGTATTCCTCCGCCGCTGCCTCTGGGTCTTCCATCCCCATTCTTTAGCTTAGTGTCTCTTTATTCATAGGGTGTGTATCTTTTTAAGTTTTCATCCTTGCTTGAAGAGTTTGTAAAGCAACTGGAGTGTAGCTGCACAAGTGCAAGGCGGTTGCCCTTTTAGACAATTCAGTCGAGAGCATTCGGTACTAAAAATACGAGAACCAAATTATAGGAGTGTCCTTCAGCTGCCTTTCCATATTGAGGCTATTTGGGGCGGAAGGGGGGGGGGGGAACTGGGCTGCGGTTCTAAGGTTTCCCACGAGGTTATTTTGTTGTTGTTTCTCAGTTGAGATGTATCAAGGCTTTTATTATTTTCGGACATTGTGCAGGAAGTAATAGGCGAATCTTCCGTTGCATCTTAATCCGTGAGATTGTGGGTAGTGGGATTTAATAATTAGTGTTCCCCTTCCTTCCACAGATTCTTAAAGATGTAAGATTCTGTACTAGCTTGCCCTTCTCTGTGTGTTATTTTGTTTGAGGAAGTTGTCATTTCAAGTGTTAATATTAGCAGCTAAGGGGCTTTGAAAAGTTGATAGTGTCTTAAAATGAGGAGCTAGGAAGTTACAGAGATTTGTCTGAAATGTAATTAATTCACCAGTTTCTACTTGAGATACCACCTCACCCAGATTTGGATGCAAGTCTCTGCGCTTCTGTAGTGGTCAGCTTTACGTTCTCTCAGGAAATTTACTTTGCTTTCCTGAGTATACAGATCACTTCCCAGCTCTAAGGGTTGAGGAGCAGGGCTCAAATTGGAGCTTGTCACTGTGACCTTGGTAGAATTTAAGTAATTTGTACATGGTTTCGCATTCCAACCTCCTAGCAAGTGCTATGATCAAATTCCTAGTAATGTATCATTGTTTAAGTAAGTGTTTACAATTGAGACTTAGGCAGTCTGTGGTTGTTTTTCTCCCCCTCTCTGGGTTTTAGCGATACCGTATATCTTTATGTATCTGAATTAAGTCACACGGAGCGAAGTGCTTTCATTTGTTACTCATTCTGCCCCACTTTATCGAATGGTCTTATATTTGAGCATTTCCCCAGTCCTCCTCAAAATCATTGCAGTTGTAGGTAACTGCGTAGTTTATATAGGGTTGTTTGCAATGTCTTAATCCTTTAGTCAGTGTCAGAGCTCTTGGAAAATGCTAGTCTTGAACCAGCGTGGGTGGGATTTAGCTAATTTGGTCTCCATTGTGAATTTGGGATAATAGAGGAGCAATATAATTTTGGGTCTTTACTTAAAACGTTTGATGACCCCTTTAAATATTTTGGCTCCTGAGAGACTAATTCATCTTGTTTATCAGCTGTTTTAAAAATAGCACCTTGACTTTTAGGGTTTTCCCCTTCCTATGCTGGTTTCTAGTGTATCCCTTAATAAAAAACTAAGTTGAGAAATCTACAAATGCAGCATTGTAATTTCAAGAGTTAAAAACACATCTGGTACTCCCACTCAGATGAAGTGAGAGATTGTTACCAATATCCACCCCCCCCAGTCCAACCTGAAACATGGGACAGAGTATTACGTTTCCAGTAGGTCATTCTGACATTACATCTTTGTGACCTTGCAACTCACGTTGTATATTTTGTTTCTGTATGTTAACTAAGGTATAGGGAATAATGTTTGGTGACTCTTTGGATGCTACCTCTGATTTATGATTTAAAAGTACAAAGTATTTTTGTTCACAAAATGTAATCTGGTTTGGAAGTAAATGTTCTATCTGGTCTTGGAAAGAAAAGTTAATGGTGAATTCTAAAAATGCCAAATCTGCACCTGATGCTAACTTGGAGGTATAAATAACGCGCAGAACACTCACTCTAGTGCTTTACATAGTTTCAAGCGTTTTCATCTTTGAGTTTAATATACCATATTTTTACATTTTTTGGTTTGCATTTCTAACTTTTTGTTTTCCCCCCTCCTTCCCTCAAATGTTTTGATGATTCTCCAGAACCAACGAAACGTATGCTTTCCTTCCAAGGGTTAGCTGAGTTGGCACATCGAGAATATCAGGCAGGAGATTTTGAGGCAGCTGAGAGACACTGCATGCAGCTCTGGAGACAAGAGCCAGACAATACTGGTGTGCTTTTATTACTTTCATCTATACACTTCCAGTGTCGAAGGCTGGACAGGTAGGAGATGTGGGGGTACCTGCTGGTGATTGCTGCCTCTGGGTGCTGAGCTTAAAAAAATGATACTTAAATATTTGAATTTGAAATTTTTCCAGTACTGGGTTTCAACTAAGCCACCAACGCACATCTGCTCTTTTGCCCACTTGGGACATGCCCGGCTGCCAGTTTTTCTCCTTTCTTTTGTGGTGGTGTTTGTATTATCAGTATGACTAGGGACCTTTTCTAGATTTTTCCACCTACATCTGCCTTCTTAACTCTGTTCAGGTATACTAAGAATAATTTATTCCATCTGAGCATCCTGTCTCACCTTTGTAAGATGTGTCAGTTTGAGGAATGGAAATGCTCAGAAATGATGGTGTATATTGCTGTGGTAGGAGGGTGCATATGTGGTTCAAGTTGCAAATGCACAAATCCTTATGATATGCTACTGTCAGCTAATCAGTTGAATTAATCAAAAGGGAAGAATCTGTGTTCTTATCCTCTTAATAAATTGCCATTTTGGCTTACTTAGACATTTAAAGATGAGTGTCATTACCTTTTATCAACAAATGGAAAGTGAGGGTCATGCACATAGCGTTTTCATTCTTGATCTTAGTGTTCATGTCTTACAATGTGGCAGTTTGGTAAGAAGACTTTAGCAAGAATGCTAATCTCATAAGAAAAAAGCATTCCAATTTGAAATCTGGGATACCTCTACTTTTGGAAAAGTTTGATTTCCAAAATTTTTCCTACCGTACGGTAGTTAAAAGATAATGTCTTGTTCTATAGTTAGCAGTAATAGCGCAGGAACTTCAGAAACTGAGTTGCATATGGGCCATACCTTCTCTCTGTAACATGCATACCCACGTATCAACACTTTTCGCTTTTTCCAGATCTGCTCACTTTAGCACTCTGGCAATTAAACAGAACCCCCTTCTGGCAGAAGCCTATTCGAATTTGGGGAATGTGTACAAGGAAAGAGGGCAGTTGCAGGAAGCAATTGAGCATTACCGGCATGCATTGCGTCTCAAACCAGATTTCATCGATGGTTATATTAACCTGGCAGCCGCATTGGTAGCAGCAGGTGACATGGAAGGGGCAGTTCAAGCTTACGTCTCTGCTCTTCAGTACAATCCTGTGAGTAACATTTTAATAGTTATTATTTCCCTTTTACAAAAGCCCAGAAAGAAACAGCCTGCTACTTCAGACATTAAATAGGTTTTTGCGTGGAATAAAGTTAAGAATTTAGAAATGTTTGTTGACTTAAAATTGTGAAATTGCTTGGACCAGGTCTGCATTATGTTTTAAAAAATTCGTTTTATCTAGCAAGGTACATTTAAAAAGCACAAAAGTTATCCTTATAGCAAGAAGTTCTACATCTATTTTTATAATGCCTGTAAAAGTGCAGAACATATGACATTGTTTCTTTGGGTTGTTTTGATTAAATTTGGATATGTTCTGATAGGTATTTGTAACAGTTAATTGATTTTCAAGGAGTAGTGGATAAAGGGCCTTAATCTGTAATAGGAAATAGTTATAACAAGTTGCCACTATGTGGATCAGTGACATGAAAACCAGGCTGTGAAATTTGTTCCTCAGTAGCTTATTCTTTTTTCGTTCAACATAATTAAAAGTGGTAGAATTGAGGCGATAGTATCCAAACCAGGTTTTTGATTAGTTTTTCAATTTTTTGGTCTGAATTGCAGGTATTTTCTGGTGAACAAGTGAGGCCTAGCTGGCAGAAGTTAAGGTCACACTGTGGTAGGGTCTCTGAAAGATTCATAAAAGAAGTAAGACTGGCCCTCAGAACTTTTGATGTAGTTAGGGAAAGAAGATAGATACAAACTTAAGAGGTAATGATAGAAGGAGTGTAGGTCTCCAGAAAAAATGAGGAATACATAACCAAGCTAAGTGGTCAGCATTTAGTTTTGCAATAAGTCTGGAAGTGGTTAATAAGTAATTATGTTAGCTACCATTTATTGAAAATCCGCTATGTGCTCAGATACTGTGCCAGTTGTTTCAGATGTTGGTCTTACTTAATGCTTACGATGATCCTTTGAAGTAGATGGTATTATTGTCAGTTTTACCAGTTAAAAAAAAGAAGTCAGGGGTCATGTAACTTTCTTGGGATTACACAGGTAGTAATAGAGAAGTAAGATATTAAAACCTGAGCCTGAATATAACTTTTTTCTCTTGGTAACTGTTTTCTTTTTTTAATGCAAATATAATTAACATACAGTGTTATATTAGTTTCAGGTGTACAATATAGTGACTCAGCAATTCTATACATTACTCAGTGCTCATCAGGATAAGTGTATCTTAATCCCCTTCACCTATTCCACCCACCCACCTCCCCCCTTGCAGCCACCGCTTTGTTCTCTGTATTTTTAAGAGTCTGGTTTTTTTCGTCTCTTTTTTTCTTTGTTCCTTTCTTTTGAGCTTGAATATCTTGAAAGTAGACACAGAAGAGAGAAGAAATAAAAGATTAAAAAAGGCACCCATCTCTCAAGGCAACTCTTGAGTACAGTTTGAAAACCATTGATCATATCCTACTATCCCTTAATCCCTATTTTACAGGTTTGGAAACTGCAGCTTAATTTAGTAGTTTGTGCGAAAGATCTGAAATCACTTTTTATCATGACATCTGTTAATGATTATTTTTCCAGTTAATTTTAAGAGTTTAATATTTATTATTATTATTTGTTCATTGCTTTTTGTACGGATACAGTGAAAAGGTCTCCCAGCTACTCTTCTTGGAGGTAGCCGATGAAACTAATTTCTTATATGCATTGAGTATCTCTGAAAGGATACATAATATGTAGATTTGAGTGGTTTTTTGTGATTTTTATTGCAGTATTATCTAGCTAGTTACCACCAAAAATTATGGGGGGAACCCTGTACTGCCTGCCACTGGGGCTTGGACCCTGTTCTTAAGAGCCAGGGCTCAGAGTTCACTTGTGCACCTAGTTGTCAGAGGAAGTCCTTACCCTTTATTAATCAGGGTTGGTTCCACCCTTCTCTTGTTGATTCAGTATAAACTCACTTGTGCCCTCTTATATAGCTATGGCTCCACATCTTGAACTCTGATCCCCTTGGCTCAGGTCTTCGATTGTTTACATGTGTAGCAGGGCGGTCACTGCTGCTGACCTTATACCAGACTGTAGGAGTAGAAAAACTCAAGGGGAAGGGAAAACTGAAGTGGGAGACAGAACCATGTTTTTCCATATCTAACCTGTTAACAGAAAGCTTGTCATTGTACCCTACCAAAGAAGTAAAAATGGTCCTAAAATACATCGTGGGGCTACCCCCTTAAAGACATTGAACCAGCTATGCAGTCCCATCTGGTTCTGTTTCTACTAGTGGAAGGTGCTGTTTTATTTCTGTGCCTTCACCAGTAAGAGTGTAGAAAGGACTGTGCGGACTGCTTCGATTTCACCTTAAATATACTATACCAGTAATGTTTTAACTTATTTCAGGATACCTAGTCTTAACTAGATTTCACTTATTGTCAAATGCCTTTGTCAGTTCAGTACTCACAGAGTCTTGAGTCTGTTCCTAAGTTGTGCTCTTGTTAGCAGTGCACTGTTGTCCTGAATCATAGATGTAGTTGGCCTTCTATGAAAAATAGTTAAAATCAGGTTATTTTGGTTTTGCAGCAGTGAAAAGGCGAAAGTTGTGAAAAGGCAAAAGGTTATGGTAGTATTCTTGGTTATCTGTTTTAGCAGTGTTTATCCTTTCCAGTTAATGACAGAAGTTATTCTGTGACTTGATTATAGAAATTTTAAGACCTAGAGCTGTTTCATATTTTTATGTTCTGAACTGTCTTCTGTAATGTTGGATGATTTAATAATTTCACTGAGATTTTAATCCGTTGTATTTGAAGGTGCTATTGCACATGGTAATCTACATGATGGTTCACTAGAGTTGCCTCATACCCAGCAGTCCCTTTTATGAATTATGTATAAAATTGTCCTTTGTAAAATGGCTGTAACCCCCTACTTACTCTAAGGAGCTCTGTTGGTTGAAACGTTGCTTTGGCTTTGATTGTGGATGCATAATGCTGAGAGCTACTGGCATCCTGACCATCACATGTTACAGTCACGTTATTTGTTACTGTTGTGAGCTAAGCTGTGGAAAACCATATATTTCTATTTCTCTCTGCTTTTTATTATGTTTGCTGTGCAAATGTCACATTTAAATATTTGAGTGCTTATTGTGTGTGCAGTGCTTTATTAGGAATTGGGGTGATGTGCTGGGGAGAAAAAATTGAGGATTATAATATGAGATAGGACCTGACCCGTAAAGAGAAAAAGGGCGTAAGTTCTTTGGATGATTATTGTTAGAGAGTATTAAATCAGAAGATTTTCTTGAGTGGGTGCTTATAACCTAAGCATTCTGTAGGAAGGTAAATAGCAAGTAGACTTCCTTGGCTGAAGTGGTGAGTCAAGTAGTAACAAGAAGTGAGTGTAGTAGAGGAGAGTCAATTTGAAGATTTAGAAAGAATAGAGGCTGAGGAGTTTAAATTTAAATTGAGAGGCAATTGAGAACTACTGTAGGTTTTTATCAACCTGATTTTACTTCATGTGTATGTGTGTATATAGATGTGGGTAGGGGTGGGGGCTCTAGGAACAAAGGCAGGAAATAGTAAGTGCTGTTTTAGGAGGGGTGGTTATATAGGAAATTCTTACTTATTTTGAAGCAGTCTTAGGTTTTGAACTTTTGGGAGAATAGTGGTATCCTTGAAGTTCCTAGAAATCTGCTGTTCGTGCATAAACGTTTGGATTCCCAAATGGGAGAATGGGATTTCAGTATTATATTTAATAGGAAATGTTTTACCTTTTTCTAAAACTGCCTTGTTGATTATCTTCTAGTGATCTTGAAGATAATCTATTTTTAACTGTGGGCATTGTGTTAACTTGATTTAGTATGCTGTAATGGATCAAGATGATATTACTAAATATAGGTAGGCACTGTCAGCACTTGGATGCCATCTGTCCACGAGTTTATAGAAATTAGAAAGTATAGAAAGTATGCAACAGTTGGCTAAAATACATAGCCCGTTAGGGTCACTGTTGGAGAATTATTGCAAGATTTTGATTATTATGGCTCAGAAAAGGCATAGGAATTGGTAAAAGTCCAAAGATAAATAACTGCAATAATCAGGTATAGTAGAAGAGCTTGTATGAACAGATTGGAATGTACGGTTAATGGTTAGCCAAAACCGAAGGGTAACCCTTAAAGTTGAGGAAGAAAAATTATACAAAGTAGATAGCAAGGTTATAGAATCATTACTTCTGAGTATAAATAGGGTTAAAAATGCTTAGACTCATTAGAGGAGGATAAATTTGTAATAAGATTAATGATACCTGTGTTTTTTTTGTTTTTTGTTTTTTTTTTGAGGATTGGTATTAGCCTTTTGTACTTGAGGTCATGGGAGACAGTCATTCTCTCCCAAAACACCATTCATTGCTCAAAGGACAGGACAGATCAGGTAGATCATGGTACTGAGCCACTATGGTCAACCATAAGGGTATTCTGTGGCAGCCTGTTCTTTGCTGGCTGACTTTTGGTTCACCTGATGGATGATAGTATACAATCATAAAAGCTGTTTATCAGTAAAATTAACCACCTGATTCTGGAAACCATAATACAGTTGTGTGTAGAATAATATATATGATGATACTTCGGCACAATTGGCAAAATTTCCCTTACTGGGACTTAATAAGGCTCTTTTCCCCCGTGGAACAGTTTGGAATGATAAGCTTACTCCCTATTGCCATTGTCTGTGCTTGTTGACTGATAGATTTGAATGACAAAGGCAAACAAGGACAAATAAAAATTTAAGCTCACTGTTCTGACGAGTCTTTCATACTGATGAACGGACTGGTGAGTCAGATGACTAACAACACAATTGTGCTGCTAATAAAAAGCAGAGTCAACTGCTTTTCATTATTCACCCACTCAATTCTAATGGCACTTAATACTAATGAGTAATCTAGTGGCAGGTGCCAGGATTGAAGCTTTGGTTGGATGGTAATCCTTCTGTCTAATACTGAAATGAAGTCAAGGTTTCTAAATAGGCCTGACAGCCTAAGGGTAGGTTTGCTGATAGCCAGTCACAGCTAAATACTTTTTTCACTATGGAGAATTTTTGGCCCTTGATACTGGAGTGATTCATCATAACCTTTGAACAAAATAGTTGAACAAATATTTGGTGCCTTTTTTTTTTTTTTTAAGGCAACTGACATTTAGGGAGAGGAGAAGCTATAGTAAGGTCCGTAGTCTTTTTTCCCCCCATTTTTAAAAATTTAAATTCAATTAACATATAATATATTATTAGTATCAGAGGTAGAGGTAGAGTTCAGTGATTCATCAGTCTTATATAACACCCACTGCTCATCGCATCATGTGCCCTCCTTAACGTCCATCACCCAGTTACTCCATCCTCCCCCCCCCGCCCCAGCAACCCTCAGTTTGTTTCCTGTGTTTAAGAGTCTCTTATGGTTTGTGTCCTGCTCTGATTTCATCTTGCTTTATTTTTCCCTCTCTCCCTGTATGAGCCTCTGTTTTGTTTCTTAAATTCCACGTATGAGTGAGATCATAGGATAATTGTCTTTCTCTGATTGACTTATTTCGCTTAGCATAATACCCTCTAGTTCCAAGGCCCATAGTCTTTTATCTGAAACTGGTGGGATTAAATGCATTTCAAAATTCAGAATTTTTAGGATTTTAGAAAGATGGTAATACCATGTATAAAACTCAGGTGAGTCTGGAGCAGCACCTTCTAGTAAAACACATATTTCTGCAGCAGAAGGTATGAGTATTCACACTAAGTGGGATCAGTAAATTCTGTGTCAGTTCTGGTCAGGTTTAATCATCAGATAAGCTTTTGGAACTTTTTGGAATTGGAATTGAGGATGTAGGATTGTGGTTCTGTACTTTATTTTTATTTTTATTTATTTATTTTTTAAAGATTTTATTTATTTATTTGACAGAGAGATAGAGAGCACAAGTAGGCAGAGAGGCAGGCAGAGGGACAGGGAGAAGCAGGCTCCCCGCTGAGCAGGGAGCCCGACGCGGGGCTTGATCCCAGGACCCTGGGATCATGACCTGAGCCGAAGGCAGCCGCTCAACCAACTGAGCCACCCAGGCGCCCTGGTTCTGTACTTTAATTTGTCAAGCAGTATCTTTAATTGGCAGAATAAAAGGACAGCGAGCTAGATGCATAAAAGTAATTTCAAGGTGTTTTTGGTTGACAGTATAATTAAGGAGTATCTCTCGGTTTCTAGGATTTGTACTGTGTTCGCAGTGACCTGGGGAACCTGCTCAAAGCCCTGGGTCGCTTGGAAGAAGCCAAGGTAGGTGTTTGATAGAACACATTTAAACATCAGTGTTATGAAAACTTGTACTTTTTGCCAAGTCTTCAACTCTTCATTGAGCTATCTCCAAAAAACAGTCCTGTGAAACTGAGGAAAACTGACGGCATGAATCACCTCAGACTAGAGCAGGGCCAGGCTTTGGCATATCTGTTCTAAATCTGGGGGTAAAGCAAGAACCTGAACATTTTGGAGCCTTTCTGCTGAGCTAGATCATCTTTATAACAATGGGCTCCGTCATGATCTTATGTGGGAATAAGTAACATTCCTTTAAATCTGAGGCTTGCCTGCTGGTGACAAGCAGAGCGCCTGTGATTTGGCTCAAGACTCCTATATGATGCAGGTGCCATTGAAAATGCTGCTCTTCTAAGTCCTTTGTGGCTTGTAAGTGGAGAAGAATTTCATCCAAATGTTACCCTGTAATACTGGCATTTAAAATTCTTATTTAACCTTCCTCCCTTCATCTTCCTTACCCTTTTTACAGTGGAAGAAAGGCTGTTAAAATGATTGTAAATTCATAATTGGAACATCCTGCCCCTTGTCCCCCACTCCCTCCCCTAAGTTCCTTTTTCCTCTTTTCCAACCCTTAGTTGTCTGCCTTCTTTTCTTCCTTACTTCCTTCTTTTATTCCTCCCCGCCCTACCTCCTTTAAAAAAAAAAAAAGTCAGAAGGACAAAAAAGCTGGTTTGTTTGGGAAATGGACTGATCGAAAGAAAACTTGCCAAAGTGGAAAGGTGGCTTTTAGCATTCTGTGTTTCCAAATAATGAATTTGAACACCAGGTTGGGTTATTAAAGCTTTTGGTATAATTGTAAATTAAATTGACAAATGAAATTGTCTTGTTACAAGCCACCTTACGCAACCGCGCTGCAGGGGTGAGGAGTGGGGAGAAACCAGAATGCTTCTGAAACTCCCACCTGTTGCTCTGAGCCCCACGCGCATGCTAATGCGTGGAGTGTATGCGCAGCGTAGCTGTCTGTTTGACTGCTTTATCCAGGGAGGGCGAAGGCTTTTCAGCACCATCTAATGTTAAAAGGCACTAGTTTTAAGTGCATAGCTCATAAATTCTGCTGACACTTTGGATTAACCTTTATGTAGGTTTCCAGCTAATGAATTGTAATGGATTTCAATCTTAGCTGATAAATCTAATTGGTAATTTATAGAACAAATATTTGATAAGCTCCTATTAATTGTCACCCCACCAAGCGGACAGCTAACATGAATTGCACTTCACTGCAGCTTTAGAGATCGGTTTAGGCTGAGACATTGCGCCTGCCTTAGGTTGCTGACTTCTTTATTTCAGAGCTCTGGAGACACCTAGTTTGAAAAATGTTTATTCTGTTTTTGTGAGAACTTAGTGAACAAGAACATACTCTTGAGTGAAATGCAATGTATTTCTTTTGTAATCAGTGCATTTGAAAATTCAAGCCAGCATATTCCTAGTAGATGGAAGCAAAATTAAGTTGTCTTTGTAGAAAACGAAGAGCCTTTCTTCCAGCAAAAATCCCTGCTGTATGCAATAGCCCTGATTAACCCTCTCCCTTCTGCATGTTTCCCATGTTACAGACTTGAGACTGTCCTCATTCCCATATGTAATAGACATCCAAAGAATTTCAATTGCTTTGTTGAACTTTTACTAATGATCTTGTTTTTATTTTCTCTCTTGTTTTTGGTTTTTCACCATTGATATTGTATTTAGAAGGTTTCAGGTGGGTGAAACCTCCTATTCCATGCGTAAGGTGCCTCGCTGAAGGGAGCTCGAGGCCTGGATCTAGGGCAGACACACACCTCCTCCTCTTCCAGCAAGGAACGCACCGAAAAGTCACATGATGAGAAATATGGTAACGGGTTTGTAACTGCCACAGCAAAACAATTTGCCTCCATGCCTGAATCTTCTGTCTTGTGGCTTCAGAAACAGCTTAAAATAATTTTATTTACGAGCAAGTTATGTAAGAGAATGTTTTATACTATAGCCACAATTCTGTCAAAGATAAGTAAAAGTTAATTGATATTAAAAATTATTAGAGATAATTTACTAGTAAAAGCTTCTAACTCTCCTTGTTGTTCATTTTTTTCCTTTTTTCTTCTTTGTTTGGATTGCAGCATTCTGCTCTTCTGATGATGCGCTGTGACCCTGCAGTAGCGCAAAGGCTGCGCCGCGTTAATGCGCAATGCGTGCAAATGAGCCCCTGTGAACGGTTGACTAGATGAGTAATCTGATTGACTGGCTCCCTCAGTCCTATTGTGTAGCCTTTTTGGATAAAATTGGGTTTTAACGTACCTTGAGTCCAACTAATCTCATTAAACAAATATTCTCTCTGGGCCTGTCTAGTAGATTAATGGATCTGGTTGGCCGTTTGCTGCGTCTGGGGGTGTTCTACGTAGCGCAGCAGTCCGCAGCGATGGCGCAGTGCGATGCTGTTAGGTTGCGCAAGCGATGTTTGCGCTCGCATTACAGGGACCTCAACCTAGGTGCAATCCTGTCATATGAGGTTTCAGCTTCGGTCCCCCTTGGGAGTCAGGGGTGTGGCGAGGATGGATAGCCTGGCTTTCTGATACCCGACACGGCGGAAGGGCGTTCTTCTCCTCAGTAGCACAGTTTTGATGTTAGTGAGGAACGGTATCGTTTAGGGCAGCGTTTCCCAAAATGTGTTTCATGGTATTCTAAGAAAATGGTCAATGAAAAAGAGTTCCATGGTCAACTAAGGTGAGGGAGGACCCCCCCCCCCCCCGCCCCGTATAAACTGTTAGAGGCTTAGGCAAGTTCTGTAGCAAAGAAACCTGTTTTCTGTTTTCCTCATTTATTTGATCATGAAATCCTTTTTTCCCCAGTGATCTCTATTAACATTTTGTACAACACGCTTTGGGAAACTGGTGGGGATGGCGTGGGGTGGGAAAGCTTGGCTTTGTGTGGCACCCTCTAGCTCTGACTTGAAAACGTCGCAGCGGCCCTTGGGGTTCAGATAAGAGACGTCCAGCATGGAGTCTTCAGGCAGCTGACTTCCCAGATAAGTGCCGGTGTAAAGGGCTGGTTATCGGCTGGCAGAACTGAACATGGTGGTTTGCACTTGGGTTCCGGTGGCGCAGGCGCAGGAGCAGCCAGCTGTGGCAGCGCATTAGTTTTGGCGCAAGCGAGCCTATGCTGCAGGGTCACTTTTGGCTGGTCAGAGAAGGAATAATGATATCACCTTCTTCCCCCCCCCCCCCCGATCTTTTTTTTTTTTCCCCTTTACAAATTTTCCCTTTTCCCTTTACCTCCTTCCCCTCCCATCTTCTTTCATTAACCCCTCCTAAGGCATGTTATTTGAAAGCAATTGAGACGCAACCGAACTTTGCAGTAGCTTGGAGTAATCTTGGCTGTGTTTTCAATGCACAAGGAGAGATTTGGCTTGCAATTCATCACTTTGAAAAGGTTAGTCATTAAATTAATAATTGGTACTTGTGACGTGCTTATGTGTGCAGGGTGTTTTTACTTAGAACCAAGTAATAGGCCTTTACTTCATCCGTCACTTAATCTTTGTTTCTCTGACAGTATTACAGCATTTGCTGGATGGCATATGTTAGGGCAGTTTCCAGTTTTGTTGGTTTACTTTAAAAGATTAAGAAACAATCTCTATACCCAACGTGGGCCTCGAACTCACTCATGATCCCAAGATCAAGAGTCGCACGTGGCTCCATCAACTGAGCCAGCCAGGTGCCCCCCCCCCCCCCCCCCCCCCCGGGCTGTTTCCAGTTTTGCATTGAAAATGTACTTTAATTAAATATCCTTTTTTAAGATGGGCAGCTTTAAAGAAACAGGGTTTCTTGGTCAAAGGCTGATTCCAGATTGGGGTAGGAAATGTACAGAATTAATCTGGAGTGCCCAGAAAGTAAGGCAGCTTTGATATATATTATGTCAAAAGGACTCAAAAGGCAACTGGAAGAGGCTCACGCTGGCTAAAGATGGGACTTGAACATTTAGCAGGAATACTAACTGAGATATATTGAAACTTGTCAAATGTGTTTAAATCCGTGAGTTTATAAATATACTAAGAAGATACTCATTTGTTACCTTTGGAAGATAAGGAGTAATTCATTTTGAAAACTGGTTAAAAGTGGGGAGAACAAAGCATTTGTCTTCCTTCTCCTGTATGAACTGGACGTCAGGGTAACCCAGTAGTTGATAGGAGGAAGTTTCTATTTATAGCAGTGTTCCAGCTAGTAAATGAAAAAGGAATGATAAAATCAGAGTATCACCATTAATAGATTTAGGCATTTATCAGTGGCAAAGAAGACACAACCAGACACTATGTACTTTGTGATAGAAGTAAAGAAAAGTGAAGAGGAAGCGTTCTTTATGACTCTTCAGTATGTTCACAATTACTCATTACCTTCACCTTTTCAGTATTTCAGTTAAAGTTCGCATTTATTACACTGTGCTCCCTTGCTCGGTGGTTCTCTACCTTGATTGCATGGGAGGGGCTTATAAAAGATAGGAATTCCTGGTCCCATCTTCAGAGGGTCTAATTTAACTGGTACGTGAGAGAGCCCAGGCACCCTTTAGGAGGTGAATTCTTAATATTACGGCCAGGGTTGAGAATCCCTGCTCTGGGTTTATCTGGCCATATTTTAAGACAACTTCAGATTTATTTGGATGAAACCATTTAATGGTTAGTATCTCCTTAAGTATCTTACTGAGTGTACAGCTCTAATTACATATTTTACTAAGGTCTTACTGGGTATGTAGTTTAATGTATATTAATGCATATTAAATATATATACATATATAGATATATATTTTCTGCTGCTGCTTCTTGCCATTATGTTTTAGAAGAGTTAGGCTTTTTTTTTTTTTTTAAGATTCTATTTAATTTTTTTTGAGGTGGGGAGAGGCAGATGGAGAGGGAGAGAATCTTAAGCAGGCTCCAAGCCCAGTGCAGAGCCCGACGCAGGGCTCGATCTCACAACCCTGAGATCATGACCTGAGCCAAAATCAAGAGTTGGACACTTAACTGACTAAGCCACCCGGGCGCCCCTTTAAGATTTTATTTTTAAGTAATCTCTACACCCAACACCGGGGCTCAAACCCACAGTCCTGAGATCAAGAGACACATGTTCCACAGACTAAGCCAGCCAGGCATCCATAGAAGAGTTAGGCTTATTAATCTTGAATAAAATAGGGCCAACCATTAGAAGTTTTTAGCTCAGTAAAATTGGAGCCGACCTAGTTTAAAATTTTTCCCTTCAGGACACATTTTGCTCTCACATAACACAAGTTATTTTAACATTGAGGTTTGTGACTGAGTGGGTACTAAAATAACGGGGGTTATTAAAGTTTATTTGTTTAGTAATCTCTACACTCAGTATGGCGCTCAAACCCACAACCCCCAGATCAAAAGTTGCACGCTTCTCCGACTGAGCCAGCCAGGCACCCCATCTGGTTTTTTTTTTTTTAATGAAAGAAATAAGATTTAACTATACTAGAATATGTAAAATTTGAGGCCTAAAATTATCTCAGAATAAAAAATTGTAATTGGCAAATTAATCTGAAATCCTAACTTGGCTCTAAGTAGCTGTCTTGTAATTTTTAGGCTGTCACCCTTGACCCCAATTTTCTGGATGCTTATATCAATTTAGGAAATGTCTTGAAAGAGGCACGGATATTTGACAGGTGAGAGAATGTTCTATTTGATACATTTTCTTGAGTGTTTGTTGTATTGGCACTTGAGACTTTGGACTAAAATTATGACAGTGGTCCATTGAAAGACATTTTCCTTTTCTAGTATGTTGCTTTTCCTTCATCATGTCTGCTGTGTGTTACCTTTTATTTAGAGGCCTTGTTGCCTGACTTCGTTGTTGGCTTTCCTCCAAGCCATTATCCTTCTCAGTGGGAATTTAATTGAAATTTCTTTTGTTGTAAAGCTGTTGAAATGGTTATCTTCTAGACTAAATTATTCCTTTGATCTGATTCAGAAAGCTGAGTAAATCCTGACTTTTGACCTTTTTTTTCTTTTGTTAGGGGAGAGCTGATTTTCTTATGTGGAAATAGAAAATTTTTCAGTGTAAAAGTACATGTTTTCTTAAGGTGGAATTTTGATGTGAGGTTAAGTATAGTATAGCATGAATTAATTATAATTAATTGATATACTTTGGCATAGTATAGCTTGAATTAATTGTAACAAAGCATCCATTAAAAGTTAGTTGCATTGTGTGTGTGTGTGTGTTTTTTTATTTACAGAGCTGTGGCAGCTTACCTTCGTGCCCTAAGCTTGAGTCCAAATCATGCAGTGGTGCACGGCAACCTGGCTTGTGTATACTACGAGCAAGGCCTGATAGATCTGGCAATAGACACCTACAGGCGAGCTATTGAACTGCAACCACATTTCCCTGATGCCTACTGCAACCTAGCCAATGCACTCAAAGAGAAGGGCAGTGTAAGGACATTTATTCAGTCTATTTCTTTGTTACCTGGTAGGATTAAAAAAGTTGTTTTTGTACCTATTGTTATTAAGTATCAAAGTGGTAAATTGTTTTACTTTAGAGTTTTGGTTGAGAGAAGAGCAAAAATACCTATTTTCTAGAACATTACCAGCCATTAGGCTTAACTAAGCAGTTGTTAGAATAACATCTGTGGTGACTCTGTGATTCTTCCATATAAGTGTTGAATAATTTCTTTTGTTTTCTAGGTTGCCGAAGCAGAAGATTGTTACAATACAGCTCTCCGGCTGTGTCCCACCCATGCAGACTCTCTGAATAACCTAGCCAATATCAAACGAGAACAGGGAAACATTGAAGAGGCCGTTCGCTTATATCGTAAAGCATTGGAAGTATGTTCAGGGTGGTGTGGCTGGATATTTTTTCTATGTGATAATAGAGGAAAGGCAGTTAAAGTTTGCCATGTCATCCACCTCTTTTGTGAAAACAGTGGTTGAATCATTCATTGAACCAGTAATTGAGTATCTAAGGTATGAGCGAAGTCCTGTGTGACATTCAAGAAAGTCTCTACGTTGAGTTATTTTATGGGTAGATAAGATCTGCATGGAAAAGTTGAACAGTGAGTTATAGTTCAAGACAGGTTACCAATAAGTGTATAATTTTAGTGCCTGATGGCTGTAATGGTGGTTGGTGGGTGTGGTAGGAGTTTAAGAGCGATTTCAATTGGCATAAGCTAGGATGAGGAGAGGTCTTACTTCCTCACCTTTTGAAACGAGGAGGGTTATAAAATAAAGGAAGAGGTAGAATGTGAGACACTCGACTTTGAAGAATGAGGAGACTTGGAGAATGTAGACAGAAATGTAGGGATATAAAGATACTTGAGCAAAGTTCTTACCGTGGTAAGTTATTACTGCTGGTTTAGAAGTTTTTTTTTTAAACCTCGGATGTCATCTTGACTCTGTAGGTCTTCCCAGAGTTTGCTGCTGCTCATTCAAATTTAGCAAGTGTACTGCAGCAGCAGGGAAAACTTCAGGAAGCTCTGATGCATTATAAGGAGGCTATTCGGTAAGATCCTCACTGTCTATAATTTTTTTTTCCTTTACATTTTTAAATGTTTGGCCTGTGGCACATTTGGCTTGTGTTAAGATGACTTTTAATAACCACAGACTAACATTACAGGGAGTTAAAGGTTTTTGTACTAGACGAAGAAAATCTTCGTTTTCTCTTTTAGAATTAGTCCTACCTTTGCTGATGCCTACTCGAACATGGGAAACACTCTAAAGGAGATGCAGGATGTTCAGGGAGCCTTGCAGTGTTACACTCGTGCCATTCAGATTAACCCTGCATTTGCAGATGCCCACAGCAATTTGGCTTCCATTCATAAGGTACTACTGTTTATTATAATATGTGTGTCTAAGCACCTAATGTTTAGTTGTGGGACAACTTTTAACCATCCCGCTTTATTTCCAGGATTCAGGGAACATTCCAGAAGCAATAGCTTCCTATCGCACTGCTCTGAAACTGAAGCCTGACTTTCCCGATGCTTATTGTAACTTGGCTCATTGCCTGCAGGTAAAGAGTAACAGGCCAGTAATTGGCTTTCGGTGTTGCAATCACTTTTTAATTGTTATGTGCCACATTAATCCAGGCCTGGCTGGAGACGTGTTTTTTAAAGGGTTATCTGACGTTACATTAGACCAAAGACACACAAAATGTTAAATCTTGGAATAGGGTTTTCTGGGTAATAACTTTTTTTCTTTTTTCCCAAGACTTTATTTATTTATTTGACAGAGAGAGCCAGAGAGCATAAGCTGGGGGGTGGGGAGGGTGGGGGTGGCAGAGGGAGAAGGAGAAGCAGGCTCCCCACCGAGCAGGGAGCCCGACAACGGGGCTCAGTCCCAGGACCCTGGGATCACGATTTGAGCCGAAGGCAGACGCTCAATCGCCTGAGCCACCCAGGCGCCCCTGGGTAATAACTTCTTTTTGCCTCCTCTAGATTGTCTGTGATTGGACGGACTATGATGAGCGAATGAAGAAGTTGGTCAGTATTGTGGCTGACCAGTTAGAGAAGAATAGGTTGCCTTCTGTGCATCCTCATCATAGTATGCTATATCCTCTTTCTCATGGCTTCAGGAAGGCTATTGCTGAGAGGCATGGGAACCTCTGCTTGGATAAGGTGCGGTTGTTTTGTTTTAATCTTTCTGTTTCAGAGTAAAATACAGATAAAGAAAATGATGCAGTTCATATGTATGTGGTTTAATGAGTTACCATAAGGTGAACAGCACCCACGTTGAGAAATGAGACTTTGTCAGCCACCCCAGAAGCCCTTTCCATTGTGTCTGTCTCGATCATTTCCATCCCCTAAGTTGGAATCCTAACAAGAGATGGGTGGTGTTTGAAAACCATAGTGTTTAATAAAAGTGTTTGGTATTTTATACTCTGAGAATTAGAGCACTATTTGATCAAAGGTGGGAATTTGCTCAGCAGAATAGAATGGATTGGAGTGCTAGATGTAATTCTGTGTTTTAAAAATGCTTCCCTACAGAATTTTCTAAAATGCAGGGTGTGTCGTGCTCTGTCCACACTGCCTGGGGCTTTCTCCAAGTTTGAGATTTGCTCAGGCTACTTCTTAGGCCTCAGGAATAGGTCAGAGTATGAAGCATATTTATATAAACTGCTAAGATTGCTTTGAATTGGCTGTATGACTTAAATGAAGTATTCTGGGCAAACCATTCCCAACAGATGGGAAGTACAGGCTTGTTTTGTTTTTAATTAATTTTCCTAGATGAAGATTTATGTATAGATTCAACTGTACTAACAAGCATTGGCTTCCATTGGTAGATTAATGTCCTTCATAAACCACCATATGAACATCCAAAAGACTTGAAGCTTAGTGATGGTCGACTGCGTGTAGGATATGTGAGTTCTGACTTTGGGAATCATCCTACTTCTCACCTTATGCAGTCTATTCCAGGCATGCACAATCCTGATAAATTTGAGGTAAGACTAGTATTTCCCTAGAGACACTTGTCTGTTTTATTAAAAAAAAAAAAACAAAAAAAACCACAAACATTTCTGACTTTATCATCACCATTAGGTGTTAAGCCCAGTGTGTCTTTTTGAAAGGTCTGAACCAAGGTTTTTACTTAGTTTTACATTTAATTTTAATTTTTTAATTGAAATACAGTTGACATACGATATTAGATTAGTTTCAGGTGTACAACATAGTGATTTCACAATTCTGTTCATTATGAAATGCTCACCACAGTAAGTGTAGTTACTGTCTGTTGCCATACGAAGTTATTAAATATTTTTGACTATATTTCCTATGCTGTACTTTTCATCCCTGTGACTTATTTTATAACTGGAAGTTTGTACATCTTAATCCCCTTCACCTGTTTTACCCATTCTCCTCACCTCCTCCCTTCTTTCTGGCAACCACCAGTTTGTTCTCTGTACTTAGGAGTCTGTTTCTGTGTATTTTTTGTTTGTTCGTTTGTTTTGTTTTATAATTCTGTATATAAATGAAATCATATGGTATTTGTCTTTTTCTGTCTGACTTATTTCACTTAGCATAATATTCTCTAGGCCCATCCATGTTGTTGTTAATGGCAAGATTTCATTCTTTTTTATGGTTCCATTGTGTGTCTGCATGTGTGTGTACACACACACCCTCTGCGTATTCATTATCCGTTCATCTCTTTTTTTTTTTTTTTTAAGATTTTTTTCTTTATTTATTCATGAGAGACAGAGAGAGAGAGAGGCAGAGGGAGAAGCAGGCTCCCAAGGAGCAGGGAGCCCGATGCGGGACTCGATCCCAGGACCCTGGGATCATGACCTGAGCCGAAGGCAGACGCTTAACCATCTGAGCCACCCAGGCGCCCTATCCGTTCATCTCTTGATGGACACATAGGAGGTTGCTTCCGTATCTTGTTGAGCCAAGGTTTTTAAATATATCTGCTGCCTTTCAGGTATTCTGTTACGCCCTGAGCCCAGATGATGGCACAAACTTCAGAGTGAAAGTGATGGCAGAAGCCAATCATTTCATCGATCTCTCTCAGGTAGGTGAAACTCTTATACTTCAAGCTTCTAATTTTGAACAAATAGTGAATGAAACTATTGGTGGTGTGTAGCTTGTATTTTTCATGACAGGTATTTAACATCAGCCATTACATATGGGCAATTACTTTGATCTTATTTCCCTGATCATTTACATTTATAATCAGCGTGGATTGTGCTGACGTTGCAGATGAAATCGAAATGGGGTCTATTTGTGCTTGGACATAAAACTCTTCTCGGAAGTGCTGGCTAGGAAGAGGAATAAATAGGTTATTTAAAGAAAATAGAGGAACTAGGGTTCTTCATCATGGTTCATCTGTGTTTGTGGGCCTTTGCCTTTGGTTATCTTTATTTCTGTACTTGTTCTGTAGCTATTTCTAGAAGCATAAATTTTATGATAAATTAAGATTGAAACCTGTGGAGGAATTAATTTGCTGAGTCTAGAGGTTTTTCTTTATAGATTCTGTGGGCCACTTTGGTGACTAAAAGGGATATGCAATGTATGTGATGTATCTAGTAATTGATACATGAATCATTGAAGTTCCAGCAGAAGGGTTGTGAGATCCTTGTCATTTAATAAATAGTATGTACCAACATCTTTGGCAATGTAGCTGTTGCTTTGGGAGTATAGTTAACCATTTTTGATACAGGGTTTGGACTCTTTGTGATCAGGAAGCATACTGCCCTCCACTTCTGAGACGTTCAGGGACCCACTGCTTATTGACTGGAGTCTAAACTCTTCAGCGTGACCTTCACAGTCTTTTTTATTTTTAATATTTATTTTAGGGAGAGAGGGCTTGAGTGTGTGTGTGTGTTGCGGGGGAGAGGCAGAGGGAGAGAATCTTAAGCAGACTCTGCGCTGAGTGTGGAGCCCGACACAGGGCTCGCTCTCATGACCCTGAGATCGTGACCTGAGCCGAAATCGAGTCGGACGCTTAACTGACTGAGCCACCCAGGCGCCCCCGCCTTCACAGTCTTAAGTCTGAGCACAGTCTTGTTTGCCAATACTTTTCACCCACCATTTGTCCTCATACGTACCTTGTACCAAATAGAAGTGATCTATTCACCATTTTTAAAATCTACCGTGCACTTTACTCTGGTTCTTTATTTGTACTGTTCTCTATTGAGATTCTATTCTGTCCAACTGCCTCAAGCTCTTCTCCATCTTTGAAGGCCCATTTCAAATGCCAACTCCTCTATGAAGCCTTGTTTTTGTTTTTTTTTTTTAAAGATTTTATTTATTTATTTGACAGAAAGAGACACAGTGAGAGAGGGAACACAAGCAGGGGGAGTGGGAGGGGGAGCAGGCTTCCGGCTGAGCAGGGTTCATCTGTGTTGTGGGGCTCGATCCCAGGACCCTGGGATCATGACCTGAGCCGAAGGCAGACGCTCAACGACTGAGCCACCCAGGCGCCCCTGAAGCCTTGTTATTCATACGTTCAATCTAGAAGTAAACTCTCCTTCCTGTGTATTCTGTTTCTGTAATGTTTTGGGCCCATTTTAATGGCACTTAACCATATTTTTATGCTACATTAATGTAATTTGTGTTCTTATCATGTTATGTACCTGTGACTCTGAATTCTATTTGATGCCATTAAAACTAATTGAATTAGTTTGAGGTTATACATAGTGAGTTCTTATTTTTTTTTTTATTCCATAGATTCCATGCAATGGAAAAGCAGCTGATCGCATCCATCAGGATGGTATACACATCCTTGTAAATATGAATGGTTATACCAAGGGTGCTCGGAATGAACTCTTTGCTCTCAGGCCTGCTCCTATTCAGGTAAAGGAATTAATAGTAATTGCTCACAGTGTTTACTGAGCTAAAAAGACAGTGATTCCCCACCCCCCTCTGGTTACCTGGCATTTGAAACAATAGGGCAGACATGCTTGACTTAAGAAAAAAAGTATAGTTCTTGAAATGTACAGGGACAGAGAATTTTGAGTGTAAAACACAATGCCCACAGGTACATGTGTATAGAGATACGCATTTCATAGTTGAGTGCAAACAGTTGTTTGGTCTTGTAAATTAGAAAAATGTTAAACACTTAAAAAGGTTAGTCTGAAATACTACGTCATTCCTCTTGGCTAAAGAAGTCAACCCTCCTAGTTTGTTTATTTAATTAATTTTGAACTCTTCTGATGAAAATTTTTAGGTTTTGGCCTGATTTTTTTTTTTTTTTTTTATAGGCGATGTGGCTGGGATACCCTGGGACTAGTGGTGCGCTTTTCATGGATTATATCATCACGGATCAGGAAACTTCTCCAGCTGAAGTTGCTGAGCAGTATTCCGAGAAACTGGCTTATATGCCCCATACTTTCTTTATTGGTGATCATGCTAATATGTTCCCTCACTTGAAGGTAGGTAGAAAAACAGTGCTATGTGGACATGGCGAAGAACTGTAGTCATTTATTTCCTTGCTATTGTCCCTATGCATCCTGAAAGATTTGTCTCAAACTTTTTTTTTTTTTGATTAGAAAAAAGCAGTCATCGATTTTAAGTCCAATGGCCACATCTATGACAATCGGATTGTTCTTAATGGCATCGACCTCAAAGCATTTCTTGATAGTCTGCCGGATGTGAAAATTGTCAAGGTCAGAACCTGATCAATATTGTCATTGAAACAAAGTTATCTGCATTTGGGATCTTTTCCCTAATGATACATTTTGTCATTTTTTTCTTAAAGATGAAGTGTCCTGATGGTGGAGACAATGGGGACAGCAGTAATACAGCTCTTAATATGCCTGTTATTCCTATGAATACTATTGCAGAAGCAGTTATCGAGATGATTAACAGAGGGCAAATTCAGATAACAATTAATGGATTCAGTATTAGCAATGGACTAGCAACTACCCAGGTGAGAAGAGAATAATAGAGCATAATACGTACCACCAAGTATTCATTTGGCTGGGATACCCTGGGACTGGTGGTGTGCTCCATAATAACTGCAGGAGGTGTAAGTCTATTATCCCTGTTTTATAGCTGAGGAAATGAGTTCGGTGGAAATTGGCATCTTACATAGATTTGTCTTATTTTAAAAGTCTCTTGGATTCAGCCAGTAGGTCACTTAATGAGGGTCTACTGGGTTAACAGTATGTTTTTTTTTTTTTAAAGAATTTATTTGACAGAGAGAGAGACAGAGAGGGAACACAAGCAGGGGGAGCGGGAGAGGGAGAAGCAGGCTTCTCGCAGAGCCGGGAGCCCGATGGGGGGCTTGCTTGATCCCAGGACCCTGAGATCATGACCTGAGCCGAAGGCAGACGCTTAACGGCTGAGCCACCCAGGCGCCCCTAACAATAGGTTCTTATTCCTTGCCTGTGGCTTTCCTCTTATCAACTGTGAATTATCTGTAGACTTCATACAGTTTCTTACTTCTGTAACTCATTCTTTCCCTAGCTAAATCTTACTCCCTTTTAAGACTTTCCAGTTCAGACAGCTCCTCGAGGAATCCATTCCTGTCCTTATCACTAATCTCGCCTTTCCTGTTCTGTTGGTGCCTGTCTTTTCTGCTTCTATAATATCTGGGATGTATTTTACATCCAGCACAGCATGTTCTAATTCCCTGTGTTTGTGTATTCTCTGCTGAATTGAATTACTTTAGGGTCCATGTCTTAGCCACAGTAATGTAGTATGTGTTCAATAAATATATATTGCATATTGAAGTAAGTGAATATGTAGTTCTGTCGAGATTACAAGGCAAGGATCTCTCTCTTAAGAGTTAACAGTTTTAGTTGTGTAAGTTTATACCAAGGGTGCTCAGAATGAACTCTTTTCTCTCAGCCAGCTCCTGTTAAGGTAAAGGAATTAATAGTAATCAGTTACAATGTGTATTGGGCTTAAAAGACAAGTGGTGTGTTTTTTCTTAATCTTTGATTAACTGTCATTTGAAATAGGACAGACATGTTTGACTTAAGAAAAAAAACGGTATATATATAGTTCTTGAAATACACAGGGACAAAGAATTTTGAGTGTAGAACACAATGCCCAAACATATGAAATGTCTGTACATACCTGGAAGAGTTACGTAACAATTTAAGGCAGTACCCAGATGTATGGGAATTGCAAGGTAAGACTATAATTGATTGTGTCCGTAGATACTTAAAAATAGTGGTGATCAATGTGAGAGGAGATGCAGTAGAGATCGTTTGGAGGAATAATTTAAGTTTAGCCTTCAAGGGTGGGGTGTGATTTAGAAAAGGCCATTTCATTCATTAAAAAATGAGCAAAAGCTTGATGTTGGATTAATAGGGTTTTAAAAAGAACTTTTTGGCTTGGACACCTGGGTGGCTCAGTTGGTTGAGCAGCTGCCTTCGGCTCCGGTCATGATCCTGCAGTCCCTGGATCGAGTCCCGCATCGGGCTCCCTGCTTGGCGGGGAGTCTGCTTCGTCCTCTGACCCTCCCCCCTCTCATGTGCTCTCTCTCTCTCATTCTCTCTCTCTCAAATAAATAAAATCTTTAAAAAAATAAAAAGAACTTTTTGGCTTGAGTGGTAAGTTTCAAGGTGGAGTCTCCCCCCCCACCACCATTAAGTTAATGCTGTAACATTTTTCCGTTTTTTAACTTAATATATCATGAATATTTTCTCATAGTTCAAATGACGTGACTTTTAATGGCTATCCTATTTGGCATCTTAAGGATTTTTTTTTTTTTTTTAAGATTTAGTTATTTGAGAGAGAGAGAGAGCGCTTGTGTGTGAGCAAGTGGGGGGAGGGGCAGAGGGAGAGAGAAAAAATCCTCAAGCAGACTCAGCTAGCCGTGGAGCCTGATGCAGGACTTGATCCCACAACCCCTAGATCACAACCTGAGTTGAGACCAGGAGTCAGACGCCCAACTGACTGAGCCACCCAGGCACCCTAAGGATTCTTTATTAGTTCAAAAATGTCAGATGCTGCTGACTTTAAATATAAACACCATATTGTTTTTTGTGTTCCAGATCAACAATAAAGCTGCCACTGGAGAGGAGGTTCCTCGTACCATTATCGTAACCACACGTTCTCAGTATGGGTTACCAGAAGATGCCATTGTGTACTGTAATTTTAATCAGTTGTACAAAATAGACCCTTCCACTTTGCAGATGTGGGCAAATGTGAGTATGGGTAGATTAATTATTTATGTCTAAAGACTGGTAGAGATTATGTAGACCGTCTTGCTGAGGCTGCCCTCCACCCCCATTCAGGAGCTGTTGTGCTCATTTCTACAAAAGAGTAGTAGATTTTTCAGCCATTTTGGATTTCTCGCTTCCAGTGTCTAAATATCATGTTATGAACCTTTTTAATTTATGTATTCAAAACCAGGGATCAGCAAACTTTTTCTTCAAGGGCCAGATGGTAAACATTTTTGGTTTTGCAGTCCATACTCTGTCACATTTGCTTAACTCTGCCACTGGAGCAGGCAAACACCATAGACAATTTGTAAACGTAGGAGTATAGATGTGTGTTCCAGTAAAGTTTTACTTACCGAAACAGGCAACATGCCAGATTTGGCTTACAGGTTATATTTGCCAACCCCTGGCCTAACCTGATAGCAAAAGCATCACGTCCACATCCACCCAGTGTGTAACAGTCTTGCAATACTGTAGAGTTGTAATCATGAAGGAATCGGTTTATGCCATTACCTCTCAGTTGGTTCATCGGACCAGTTTGCATAATAAGCAGGACCTCTGAAAGTTCTAAACTTGACTATCCATAACTGGCTCTTACTCCATTGGGCTAAAATAGAGATAATTCTTGGTTGATTTTCTTTTCCATATTGGGGTGGGGTTTTTCTTTTTGTATTTTTTTGGGTTTTTTTTTTTTTGAAGGAGAAGTATGGGTGGAAGAGGAAGGAGATGTACAGGCTTACTATCCCTTAACCTTTACTTCCCAGTGTTCAAAAAAGCCCAAATATCAAAAGCTTTTTTTCAGAAGTTTGTGGCAAATTGATTTGGCGGCAAAACTACCTGAACTGATGTTAGGCTGTCTTTTGGTCTTTTATCTATTCCATTCAGTATGAATATTCCTACATTTCAAAGCAGAGGTACTAATGTGTGTGTTTACAGGGAGTTGCTGCTGAGAGTGCTAGATGATATATATGCGCTGTACTGTTTTTTAAAAATCTGAAGTATCCCGGATTCTGAAATTCATCTGTTCTCATGCCTTTCCGGGAAGGGATGGTAAACTTGTGTGGTAACACTGAATAGATGTAGATCTAAACCAGGGCTTGGCAAAACTGCGGCCTATGGACCAAATCTGGCACACTGCCTGTTTTTGTAAATTTTATACACACAGTCATGCCTACTTGTTTACATACTGTCTATGGTTGTTTTCCAGTGGCAAGGGCAGAATTGAGCAGTTATGACAGAGTCCATGTGGTTACAAAGCCAAAAATACTTGTTCTCTGGTCCTTTACAGAAAGTCTGCTGACACCTGATCTTGATTAGGCACATAAAGTCAGGCGAGTGTGAGCTAACCTTATTTGTTGTGTCATGCTGGGGGATTTAAAAATTGAAATGGAAAATTTCTCGCTCATCGACAAAAACCACCATCAGTAACGATTCCCACAGGACACGGCTGCCTCAGATTTTGCCAATTAGTAACTTGTTTTGTGTCTTACGTCAGTCTTCTCTTTCTTTGAGCTCTGGGGACCGCTAAGCAGAACAGGCACCTATAATTGAGTTGATCTAAGTCATCTATGAGGGAAAGACAAAGTTCACAGTAGGCTGCTATCTGGGTGACAAGAATAGACTGGTAGAATTATTAGAGCTCTATGGGAGCCTTTCTTGAGAGGGGCAGAGCTGCTATTAAAAATTACTCTTTTATTTTCCCTGTTTTAGATTCTGAAGCGTGTTCCCAACAGTGTGCTGTGGCTGTTGCGGTTTCCAGCCGTAGGAGAACCAAATATTCAACAGTACGCGCAAAACATGGGCCTTCCCCAGAACCGTATCATATTCTCACCTGTTGCTCCTAAAGAGGAACATGTTAGGAGAGGCCAGCTGGCTGATGTCTGCCTGGACACTCCCCTCTGTAATGGACACACCACAGGGATGGATGTACTCTGGGCAGGAACACCCATGGTGACTATGCCAGGTGAGTTGCTCATAAATCATTGGAATCTTCCTTGTTCTTTTTAAAACCTGCTTTGGGGGAAACATTTTTTAGGTGAAATTATGTGGTACTAGAAGCGGCACTTAGGGCAAGGTGATAGGATAATGAGCTTTGTTCAAGTCTGAGCACTCTGCTCCATTCTTCTCATCTGCATTGTGTGGGTACTTAGCATAAATAACATTAATAACTGTGCTATTTACATTCTCAGATGTCCAGTTTGTTCTCTCTTTTTTTATTGCAGGAGAGACTCTTGCTTCTCGAGTTGCAGCTTCCCAGCTCACTTGTTTAGGTTGTCTTGAGCTTATTGCTAAAAATAGACAAGAATATGAAGACATAGCTGTGAAACTGGGAACTGACCTAGAATAGTAAGTAAACTTTTCTATGAACAAATTTTATGGTAAAGGAGATAGATAAGGAAAATTGGAGAGAATATAGATGTTACAAAATGAAATCATAAGTAAGGATAATATGAAATAAGTGATTTAGTTGTATGATCTCTAGATGAGAGAACTTTCTAAACTTCCATGAATGCCGTGACCAATAGGTGTGACTGTGTAAAGAGTAAATGGCTGAATAAAAGTGAATCAAGAAAATTAAAAGGCAAGCAAAGAGGGAAAGAAAATCTTTGTTTCTATGTCAAAGATACAGCTTGGCTATATAAAGACCGAAGAATATTCACATCTTAAATTCCTTAAAAGGAAACTAAACACGGAAATAAATGAACAGACAACTCACTGAAGTAGAAATACAAATGGTTAATAAGAAAAAGTTTCAACCTCTGTAGTAGAAATGTAAATATAAAATAACATTGTGGTATAGCCATTATTTGCCTAGAAAATAAAATATTTTTAGTATGATACCAGTGATGAGGGAGCATTGAGGTACTGGCCTTTTCATACCTTTCAGACAGTGAGTAAATTGGTACAACCCTTCCTCCAAGTTTTAAGAGCCTTAAAGAAAACAGCCAGACCTTTGACCCTGTTAGGGTACTACAGCTTCACTGGAGCAAGGGAAAAAAAACCAGCATAACTTCAGTGCCCTAAGTGGGTGGGAATTAGAGGGGTGGTGCTTAGATAAGCAATGCTTTAGCCATACAATGAAGTAGTGTTTATCTCTTAAATGAGGCTTTTCTTTGGGTGTTAGGGGTGATTTTTTTCTTTGTGTTTTTCTGAGAAGTAGCATATTCTAGAGAGTCAGACTGCCTGGGGGTTTGAATCCACGCTCTCCCACTTACAAGCTTTGTGACTTTGGGCAAGTTAGTCTCTGTGCCTTGCTTTTTCCATCTGTAAAATGGGGATGAATGATAGTACCTACCTTGCAGAGATGTGAGGATTAAAAAAGGTGTTCCATGTAAAGCACTTAACAAAAGTTTTTGGTAAGCATTCAGAAAATGTTCAGCATTTATTATTTTCAAAATTTTCTCCATTGAACATCATATACATCTAAGAAGAATGAGTGAAAATTTTGAGCTCAGCCATTAAAAAAATTAAGGTTTGTGTCCATCATTCCAGAGATAACTACAGTAAATATTTTAGTGTATTTAAAAAATTTTTTTGGAGCTTAGTTGATTTCCTACAATACTTCCCCCCCCAACATTTTGTTATAAAAATTTTCAATCTTATAACACTTCTCTATCTACTGCCTAGATTTTACCACTAACACTTCACTATCCTTGCTTTATGACATATCTGTCCGTCTATTTATCCCTTTATCCATCTAGCAATCCATCTTATTTGATACATTTTGCAGTAAATTGCAGACATCCGTACTCCTGAGTACTTCAGAATGGACATCGTTAACTAGAGTTTAATATTTATTTATTTTGGAGACAGAATTTATATACAGTGGAAGGCACAAATCTTAAATTTGAGTTTTGAGACCTACCTTTATAACCCAAACCCTGTAGCAGTATATAGAAACATTCTCATCATTCTAGAAAGTTCCTTCATGTTCCTTCTCAGTTCGTCCTCCACACCAACCATCAGGACAACTACCACTGTTGTAAATTTTTTTCCCCATAACTTAGTTTTGCCTTTCTAGAACGTTATACAAACCATACAGTATGCACTCTAAAGGTTTTTTTCACTTAGTATAATGTTGTGAGATTTATCCATGATGTTGGCTTATATCAGTACTTCATTCTTTTTTTTATTGCTGAGTAGTATTTCATTGTATGGATGTACCACAGTTCAACCATTCTCCCGTTGACATAGAGAACTTGGAAAAATAGAGCACAGAAGTAACGTTTATTTGGAAGGTAGCATTAATCTGGTCATGGTTGGGTTGAGGCCCACATAATGTGTAGCCATTTTACTAGTTCTGTCACAACAAATGTTCAAACTTTTTTTATTGCTTTTCAAAAATGCACAGGAGTGTTCCAGCTTCTCGCTCTAAAGTAGTAATTCTCTCCATAGAAGAAGAATCTCATGACAAATTATATATTCAGAAGAGGAATTGAGCAGTCTTTCCCCCTCTGTTCCCAGAAGAATTAATTGCTTTTCCCTATTTTGAACAGAACCATGGTCTTGGTGATACCGGGAACACTTTTTGTTAATATCTAAATAAGTAATTCACGTGTAAGTGGAAAATTATGGCAGTAGACGTAGTACGTTTCATATCCCCTGGGGTATTTTTCCTATTTCATTAAAATATTCATAAACTGAATACTTCATCTTACATTCGTGCCTTAGCTATTGTAAATGATGCCTCAGTGAACATCTGTGCATGGCCAGGTTTGCCTGCAACTCTCTTTCCTTTTGAATAGATTTAAAAGCGTTACTGATCAGAGGGTTGTGAACATTTAAGTTTCTTAACACACACATTGCTAAATCGCTTACGAAAAGGGTAAGCAGTGTACATTCCCACTGGTAGTACATAGGAATAGATACATGTGACTGCCAATTCTTCTGCTTATTTATTTATTTATTAAGATTTTATTTATTTATTTGAGAGAGAGAGCACAAGCCAGGGGCAGAGGCAGAGGGAAAGGGAGAAGCAGACTCCCCGCCGAGCAGGGAGCCCGACGCGGGGCTCGATCCCAGGACCCCGGGATCATGACCTGAGCTGAAGGCAGACGCTTAACTGACTGAGCCACCCAGGCGCCCGCCAATTCTTTCTTTCTTTCTTTTATTTAAAGATTTTATTTATTTGAGAGAGAGAATGAGATAGAGCATGAGAAGGGGGAGGGTCAGAGGGAGAAGCAGACTCCCTGCCGAGCAGGGAGCCCAATGCGGGACTCGAGCCTGGGATTCCAGGATCATGACCCAAGCTGAAGGCAGTCGTCCAACCAACTGAGCCACCCAGGTGCCCCCAGTTCTTTCTTTTAAAGGTAGAAGTGAGCTGAAATGGAGAAGGCATGGGATCTCGTGGATATACTTCTTTAGGAAAGAACTGAATATTTTCAGAGGACGTGGAGGCGACCTTGATTATAAGTGTCAGCATTATATGTGACCCTTCTTGTTCAGCGTTGAGGTCAGGTTGGCCAGTCGGAAGAGAAACCTGTGAAGTCCAGTCATGTATTTTACCACAAAGGTGACCGGGAATTTGTGAGGGGCTAGTTCTGAGTTTTTCTGCTCTGATTTGTAAACTTGGTTCTTTTTTTGTTTGTTACCTAGCCTGAAGAAAATTCGTGGCAAAGTCTGGAAGCAGAGAATATCTAGCCCTCTGTTCAACACCAAACAATACACAATGGAACTAGAGCGGCTCTATCTACAGATGTGGGAGCACTACGCAGCTGGCAACAAACCTGATCACATGATTAAGCCTGTTGAAGTCACTGAGTCGGCCTAAATAAAGACTGTATGCACAGGAGAATGCCCCTATACCTGAGCCTCAACCTTCTGGGGAAAGGGAACTAGATAACGTACTTTTTACTTATCTGTACGGTATCATGTTGCAGATGGGTGACAAACGATAATAGAATAGCACAGCCAGACTTGCTTCCTGCATGATAGGGAGAGACACAAGAGATGGGAAACTGCTGTTCCACAAGGAATCTCCACAGAATTTTGCAGCAACCAGGTGGTGCATAGGTCTGGAAGGTCTGATCTCCCTTGGTCTTCCATGGGATGGTTAGTGTGGAGGGGAGATATAGATTGTCCAGCCGTTTTGTGATTCCATGGATTGATTGAGTCTTCTGAATTTTTTTCTTTATATTTTGGGTATTGGAGCTTTTAAAAATGTTTGGTTTCAGGTATTTTTATTCATGTGAAGTGTATATGATTCTCTTGAGATAAGGTTTTAAGCTAAAATGTTGCTCCTTGTTTTAGTTTCTGAACTCTACAGATTAATGGGGACTTTGCTGGTGTAGTCTTTTTATAGGTTTTATAAACCACTTGAGCCTATATCAGTCGTTTTAGTGTCTGACCTAATGTTTGGAGCTATCAGTGCTTTGTTGGTTTAGATGATGACTCAAAATTTTTTTCTGGTCCGTTTCCCATTTCCTTCTCTTCCCTTCCCCTACTTTAAAGTTTCTCCTGTAACTCAGCTAACAAAACGAAGTCTGATTTTAAATATCCCAGAGTGTTTCTCTTGAACACATCATCTGGTGCCAAATGAAAATTCTTAGGAGTGATTATTAATTATGCAGGGCGTAGTTGTGGTACTGTCATTGATGATAATAATATAGATTTTTTTGGGCCTAGTTTTGACCTATTTCACCAGTGTTTTACCTTTGACTGCCCCTCTATGCTGCTTCCAAAAGTGATAGTGTGTGATAAGATTTTTACCTTCCTTTCTCAAGTTTTTTTTTTTTTTTTTAAGTGAGTCCTGTTCTTCCTATTTCTTTCAGCAGAAATGAAATCCCAGGTAAGTATAAGTATTCATGTATTTGATCAGTAAGTCACAGTTATCTTCAATACATTAAATAACTTTCATCAAAAAACATGTTAGAGGTAAAAAGCTCTGAAGGACCAGCTATGTAAATGAGTAATTATTTTTCAGACCTTCTTGGGTATTATATAATAACTGTCTTCTGGACTTGGTCTTGAAGTCTGTACGGATCAGCCTCAGTGGTAGCAAACGGCTTTGCTACTTGGTTTGGAGTACAAATTAGACTTTAGCCCTCCTGGAGCTTGAGTTCTTGGTATTAAAACCCATAGGAATAAAATTATTGAATTTCGACAAAGGATCGAGGGCTTGAGGCTTAAACAAGCCAACATATGAATATATGTTTTGTGTTGCTGTACTGTACTTAACGCTATCCAGTAACAGATAATTTTTTGTCTGCTAGTAGTGTTCTAGATTATAATGTCTTTCCAAAGCGCTGAGGCAGTGCACCTATTCTGTAGTTGCAGCTGATGCCTGAATGTATCCTAGCTGACAAATTATTGATTAATAAGAACTTGAATTTCTGAAAGATTCTTACTGTTAACCAAAATCGGAGCAAGGAGTCTCAAATGTAATTCTTGCCAGAATTACATGTTAATGAACTGTGTACCTTTTAACAATGTAAATCAAGAAACATCAGTTTAGGGATTTAATTTATTTTTTACCCGATTGAACTACCAGTCAAAGGTTGCCAGCATGGTTGCAGATAAACTGATGTTTGAAATTCACCAAACTACTTACTGTGGAATAGGAGAATAGACTTCCAGTGCCCTCAAGGCTGTGACCCTACAGCCATCTTACATAGCACATCATTCCTCCTATAGGGATGAACTTTTTTTCCTGGCACGAAAAGTAGCCGCTCTGGTTGAAGCTTTGCTTATTGTAATAGGCTTTTGTTTCCAGGTAACATGTCTGTGGAAGATTTAATTCTGAATAGAGATATAGATATTACTGGAAACTAATTGTTTTTTCTATTATACTCTGCTTTATCAAAAAAGTAAAACATTTAAATTGTGCTACAGAAATCCAGATGTTGTCTTGCGATCTTTAAACAATAAATGAATGATTTGCCCTTAATATGGTTGACGTATTTTGTGTTCTGTGAAATTGAGCATTGGACAGAATAACAGGGTCACCTGATGATGAAACTTCTGTTTGAATGCCTCCAAATGACTGGAGGACCACATTTCCCTAGTGGAGCTGTATGATCTTAAGAACTATTCTGTTTTCTCAGCCAGGTGTGGAAGAGGGGTGGGGTTGGGATCTGATCCATTAAGAGGTCGCTGAAGCCTGTGACTCCCAGCACACCTCTTCGTGATGGTTTTTGTTTGGCCTACGACTGCGACTGCTCTGGCTTCATCTACCGCTGTAGTCTTCCTCTTTGTGTGAACTGTTCATGTTCTGTGTGGTGGTTGAACTCAGCCACAGGTATGAGGGAGGGTATCAGTGCAGCGGGTACCAGAACAGGCTGTTTAGCTGCCTGTTTTCTCAGAGATGATAAATTGAGAAAAAAAATTTTCAATATAATTTCAGGGGTGCCTGGCTGGCTCAGTCTAGGTAGAGCATGCAACTTGATCTTGGGGCCGTGAGTTCAAGCCCCATATTGGGCATAGAGCTTTACATTAAAAAAATAAAATAATATTTCAGCTAATTTACCTCCCAAGCTCTGTGGGTTGTGCCCCTCAAAGCCCTGATGTGGATTGGTGTTTGTTTCCTAAAAGGTGGTGGGGGAAGAAAGGTGTCCGGTAGCCTATTCAAAGGTTCTCACCCCTACCCTTTGTATGTTAAGAATCTGCCTTCCATCCTTTGCAGTCCACTTCAGTTCCTCCTGCCTAAACGCTAAAGGAGTTGCTTGTGCATCTGGAATAAGCTTGGGTTAACATGATTCGATTCCAGTCCTAACCCACTTTTTACTTGAAGCCCATGCTTCTTAATATTAACCACCGCTAACATTCAGGTTCTTTGCCCAAACCTCTGAGGCACGCAGTTATGTAACCCCCATTTTTATAGAAGGGGCTTGTAGAGGTAAACTTTGAAGTTTGTTGTAGAGATCAGGGTTATAATGATAAGCCCCTTTTATCCAATTCCCAATCCATTCAGAAAGTACCTTTCTATATGTAGGCAGTTTGGTGCTTAAGAGTTTAGATTTTTTTTTTAAGATTGATTTTATTTATTTGAGAGGGAGAGGGAGAACGCACGAGCGGGGGGATGGGCGGGAGAGGGAGAAGCAGGCTCCCCGCTGAGCAGGGAGCCCGATTTTCGGGGGCGGGGGGCTTGCTCCCAGGACCATGACCTGAGCGAAGGCAGACGCTTAACCACCGGAGCCAGTCAGCCGTCTCTTAAGATTTTATTTTTGAGTAATCTGTAACCCGGGGCTCGAACTCCGGTGCGGCGCTGCTGGAGTTTGAATCCCAGCGCTGGCGCTTTCTAGCCATGTGATCTTTGTAAAATGAGTGGTTAACATTGTCTACTTTTTAAAGTGTCTTAAAGATTAAATCCACATAAAACACTTGGAACAGTGCCCAGCATGAAGTAAACACAATATTATTAATATCTTTAAATGCAGAGGTTTTATTTGTGTTCTGTTGGCCACATACTTAAATCATGAAACGTACCAGTGTCTGCCGGAGAAACGGCACCGTCTAGGAAGCATTTACTTCCCCGGTTTTTCTTGGTGTGTTCGGAGCGAGTGCCAAAAAGCTTCAAGTAACCAACCCCTCTATCTCCAGGGTTTGGAGGGTTCTGGAAGCAAGCGTCATAGTTCAGTGTTGCCAGGCACTGTCGGATTGATGCCTTGTTCTTACCTAGGGGTCTAGGTGGCCTGCCCCCAGCCCCCAGCCCCCCTAGCTCAGAGTAGTTGCGGGGGGGGGGGGTGGCAGGCAAACAGGCTTAGAGGTTTGGGCGATTCCGGCAAGGAACGGAGCTTGCTTATCCACATTCTCACAAAGATGAAACTTGGAGATTCAGCCCAGTTCTTCCCTGTCACCCAGAGTTAATTTGGGCATCGGCAAACTACAGAAACCGGCTCGGGTACCAGAGCTCTGCATGAAATGGCGCTTTCCGTGACAAGCAGCACCCGTGGAAGTGATAGACCTGACTCCGGAAGCACTGCGGCTGGGCGCCAAATTTGAGTTCCTAGCCGCGAAGTTTAAATTTGCCCCGTGAGCATCCTGTGATAGGTGGGTACGGGGAGCACGAGAACGCGTCAGTTCCTATCTCCCCCTTCCGTGGAGCCCGGGCTCTATAAAAGGTCTCCCGCCTGGCGTCGCCTCGCAGTTGCTCAGGAGCTCCCACACCGTGCACGGCCGGTTGGAGGTGAGCAACGATCGGCCACGCTAGAGGCAGCCGGAGCAGGTAGGCGCTGGTGGGGCTGAAGTGGGGTACTGAAGCGGGAACGGTCTTGAAGCTCAGCCTAGTCGAGCGGACTTAATTAAAATCAGGACTACCACATGCCCTGACTGACCGTGAACCTTGGGACAGAAATTCTGGCAAAATATTTTGCCGGCTTCCACTTTTAAAAAAGGCTTTTGGAAGAAGCAATTTTAATTTTTTTTTAGCGATATTAACTCCGCTAAAGCAAAGATGAGGAATGGGGGCGTGGAGATCCCAGTGGGGGCATGAGGGAGAAGGGGCCTGGGGGAGGTGGCTTGCCGTTGGGGGGTCGTCTAGGCCTGAGCAGTGGAAGGAGGACTAGCTGAGATTGCGGCGTGGGGGTGTTAGATGCCTGATCCGGGAAGGCCGTTGGGCAGATTGAGGTCAGAATAGGGGGTGGTAATGTGGGCAAATGGAGGGTGGGTAGGAGTGCATGTGGGGGGTGGGGGGTGTCTGATCCGCTAGCTGAGGTGAGAGGGTTGTAAGGGCCCGGTGAGTGGAGGTTTTGAGGCCGGATTGGTGTAGGACTGTGAGGGGGGGCAGGGTGGCTGGGGGCGGGAGCTGGGAGGGGTGTCTGGGCCTGTGGGTATAAGACCTGGGATTGTGAGGGAGGAGGGGGAGCCGGGGGGGGGGGGGGGGGTGGTGAGTGGCAGTGTCGAGGCCTGATTGGTGCAAGACTGGTTGGGGGCAGGGTCTGGGCCTCTTGGTCCAAGACTTCCTGGGGTTGGGGGAGGTGGAGGGGGTGTGGGGGAGGGTGAGTGGCGGTGTCGAGGCCTGATTGGTGCAAGACTGGCTGGGGGCGGAGCCTGGGCCTGGTGGTCTGACTTCCTGGGGGGGGGGGGGGGGGGGGGGGGGTGGGGGGGGGTGAGCGGCGGTGTTGAGGCCTGATTGGTGCAAGATTGGCTGGGGGTAGGGTCTGGGCCTGTTGGTCTAAGACCTCGTGGGGTTGGTGGAGGTGTCGAGACCTGACTGTGCAAGATTGATTGGTGTCGGAAGTGTTGGAGGTGGGGTCTGGGCCTGCTGGTCTAAGACCTCGTGGGTTGGGGGAGGTGCAGGCGGGAGGGTGGGGGTGGCGAGTGGTTTCGAGACCCGATTGGTGCAAGATTGGTTGGCGGCAGAAGTGTTGGGGGTGGGGTCTGGGCCTAGCGGTGTAAGGCCTGGTGGGGTTGGGGGAGGTGCAAGCGGGAGGGTGGGGGTGGCGAGTGGAGGTGTCGAGACCTGATTGGTGCAAGATTGGCTGGCGGCAGAGGTGTTGGGGGCGGGGTCTGGGCCTGTCGGTGTAAGGTCTCCTGGGGACCAGAAGGGGGCGCAGGGGGGTGGGGGCGGGGGTGAGTGGAGGTTTTGAGGCCTGATTGGTGCAAGATTGGCTGGCTGCGGAAGTTTGGGGGGCGGGGTATGGGCCTGTTGGTGTAAGGCCTCCTGGGGACCAGAGGGGGGAGCGTGGGGGCGAGGGTGAGTGGAGGTTTCAAGGCCATATTCATGCAAGACAGGCTGAGGCAGAAAGCGAGTATACGGAGATAAAGGCATGGGGGGAGGGTGGAGAACGGTTGGGGGTGGGGGTGACCTGATCCCGTGTAAGACCAGCGGGAGGTGCGTACTGTAGGGGGATGGGGAGAGTAGAGGTTGGATAGCGGTATGTAGTGGCCTGGTCTGTGTAAGACTGCCTGGGAATAGGAGTAGAGAGGTGGAGGGGTGGCGGAGTAGAGGGGTCAAAGCCTGATAGGTGGAAGACTTCTGGGGCTTAAGGCAGGAGTAGGGAGAGTACAGGTGTGGGGAGAGTGGCGGGCCAGCAGGGATGTGGGGAGTGGGAATCCCTTTTGAGAGAAGCTGTCCCTGGGCCAGGGACTGAATAGGAGTTAGTGCATTATAAATCCTTACAATGGGGAGAAAATTTCTCTGGGGGTTAATAAATGAATGATTGGATTGTTCTTGCACATCTTATAATGTGGTGGTTGAGGTGGCCACCATGTGCTTTGGGCTTTCTGACTGATCTGCAAAGAACCTTTGCGGGGCATGGTGAGAGAGGGTGTCTCTCTAGTTTTCTCCATCCAGGAAAAGCCTGCAACAAACATTTAAATACGTCTCGTTTTGCAGAGCAAAGCTTTGGCCTAAAATTAGGGTGAGTAAGCGGCTCAAAAGATAAATGCAGATTGTAGAAATGTTGGTTCTTGGGGCACCTGGGTGGCTCAGTTGGTTAAGTGCTGGACTCTTGATCTCAGCTCAGATCTTGGTATCAGGGTCGTGAGTTCAAACCCCCCTGCACTGGGCTCCATGCTGGGCATGGGGCCTACTAAAAAAAGAAAAAAGAAAAGAAATGTTGGTTCTGGGTTTTGGTTTTCTTTAAAGAGTGTATTTTTGTCTTGACTATAGACATGGACATGTCGGAAGAAGCAGCTGGCCAGTCTAAGATCCAGGATGATGATTGGTGAGACTTGAAAAATTGTTTTCTTTTAGTTTAGTCCTTCTTGTGTTGGCAAAATGACTTTCTCAAAAAGCATATGTTTCTTTCATTTCGAGTTTGCAGAGTTAGTCATAAAATGAGAATTGTAAAAGGGATCTTAGAATCATATAGGAGTCCAGCCTCTTACTCAGTGCACGAATCCTCTATATAACGTCTCTCTCAGTGGCCAGGAGCATACAACTCCATGAAGCCACACAGTGCATTGTTGAATATGTGTAATTTCTAGAAAGTTCTTCATTCTAATGAACTTAAAACTTAGGTTACTTCCATCCCATTGATCACAGTGCTGCCCTCTAGAGGTACACAGATGAAGTGTTTTTCTTCTCCATGATAAGGGGGTATTTTAAGATAGTTGTCTCATCTCTTAAGTCTTCTCTCTCCTGGAACACTGCCCTGATTGCCTCCTTCACAGATAAGCGTGTAAGCATATAATATGGGAGAAAGTAGAAACCATAGAACAGAGAGTCTGGAAATAGACCCAAATACCCAAATGTGAAAATTGAGTTCATGATTAAAAAATGACATTTCAAATCAGTGGGGAAAAGATGGATTCATCAACAAATAATTTGAAGATAATTGGCTAACCATTTGGAAAAAAATAAGAATTGGATTCTTACCTCCTCTCTCCTTACAACAAAAGAAATGACACATGGATAAAATATTTAAAAATAAAAAAGGAAATCATTTAAAAATGTTAGAAAACAGGTGGATTTCGTTTCTAATAATTTTGGAGTGGGGGAAGCCTCAGTTTGATATCAAACAAAAGTATAAAAATGACAAACTGGAAAAGTATTCACATTACTCGTGATAAAAGGCTATTTTTCTTAATCTACAAAGAACTTTTACAGGTCAACAATTAAAAAAAGGTGAACCACACACATGAAAACTGGGCAAAAGATATCAGAAGGTAGTTCTTAGGAACAGTTGACCCATAGACATTAAAATTTATTCAGCTTTACATTACTTATATATGAAGAAATGAAAAAAATTTTCATGAGATACCATTTTTCATAGATCAGATTGGCAAAGATTAAAAAAATTGGTAATAACTGGAGTTGGCAAATTTGTAGGAGAACAGGCAATTTCTTATAGCCATCGTGGGAATATAAATTGGAGCAACCTTTTTGGAGGGCAATCTGGAAATATCCACATTGTAAATGCCCATGTCCTTTGACCCAGTAATTACTAGGACTTTTTCTTTCCCTGTTAGAACAATTTTATTTAATTTCTGTGTGTGTGTGTGTATATATATATATATATATTCACATATACTGAAATGCATAAATGTGGTTATGTCATACATTCTTTCTGTGTATTCACTCTTACTTGTTCTTGACTCCTTTGCCCCTTCTCCCATGTCCCTTTTCCCTATAACTCATTTATTTCATCACATATGGACATTTACAGGCTGATTTGGTCTTTGTTCAGTTCTGGGGAAGAAGGATGAATGACTTAATTACTAGTCCACAGAGAAATACATACAAGGATGTTCATTGCAGCATTGTTTGTAATAGCACAAATTTGGAAAGAGTTTAAGTGTCCTAAGGGTGTAGTTGAATGGATTATGGTTCATCCAAAAAAGTGTGGTAAGAAATGTTGTTCTGGTAACGGAAAGTTAAAGTTAAACATGAAGTTAAAAACCACCAGTGGCTGAACAATCCATGTAGCACAATACTACATATTTTAAAAGATGTGTGCACTTGACTTGTGCTGGTATGTGCTTATGTTTAAGAGCTTTCTAGAAGAATAAATAAGACACATTGTTTATTGCTGGTGAGTGGGACTCTTGGAGGAACAGGGACAAAGTGTTCCTCTCCCTCACTCCTCTTTTCAGTGTTCTTTATCACTCAGAAAGCTATCTGGTGAACATAACATTGATAGTCAATAAAATGGAAGGGGGGATTAGCAAAAGAATGCAGCAAACGAACATTGGAAAATACACATCTTAAGTAATAAAAAGAAATGCGAATTTCAATGTTATTTACCTACTAAATGAGCAAATGAAAAAAATTATCCTATTATAGTAATGTTGAACTGTACACTGCTCTAACCCTTTGGAAACGATTAAGCAAATGTACCAAGAGCTATAAAATTGGTCATACCTTTGATGAATTTGACTTTTGGGAATTAACTTTGGGGAGATCCACTTTATAAAAGTAATTGAATGCACAAAGATGCTCGTTGCAGCATTCAACTGAAAAATTAATGTGTGTTATCAAAAATGCAGAGGGTAAAATTCCAAGCTCTCTCCCTGACCCTCAGTCACTTGCCCCAAATAGTGCCCTGGGTGGGTGGTTGGCATTAGTTCTCCTGAGAAGTAAACAGGCAGTCTGCTTTATTAGCCCCTTGCAAATCTGGTTAACAGGAGTCCTTCCTCTAGCATTTGATGAAGCATTGAGAGACCCCAGTTCCGGAAGCTACAGCTGCGAAGACCAGATCCTAGAGTTCTGGGTGGAAGATGGCTCTTGAGGCTGGATAGTGACCGGCCAGGCTCTCCACCCACCCTCGCTGCAAGTCGGGACCATTAACGTTTCAAGATCTGGGCACTGTGTTTTCATCAGTGCAGATGATGCTGTTTTTTTGTGTGTTCGTTTTTACTTTGGGCTCACTCTGTACCTCACATAACCTTCACATAAGGTTCACATAAACTGGTCATGTGTAATTTTTTAAATGGAGAACGTTTAAAGAGATTTTTAAATGGTGAGATCTCGTAGGCAAAGTCTTTTAAAAACAAGGTTCCTCGGGGGTGTGAGTGGGAGGGTGGAAAATAATAAAAGGGGTCCTCGGAACCACTTTTTGAGATTCGTTCATTCTATTATTCAGCCAGATAGTCGAGTACTGACTTTGCACTGAACAGTGTGAAACAGGTATATTTCCAAATCCTTGTATGGTTTACTGTCTGGGATGGGAGATAGAAACATGTAAGCAAGCAGTTACGGTGTAGTGTGATAAATGCTGTGATGTGGGAGAGGTATGTGATCCTGTAGGAGGGCAGACATTATCTTATTTTTCACAGTAGCCCTATGAGATAAGTGGTTCTTTTTTTTAAAGATGTATTTATTTTAGAGAGAGAGTGGGGGGAGGAGCAGAGGGAGAGGGAGAGAGAAAGAATCTCAAGCAGACACCTCACTGAGCGCAGAGCCCAACAGGGGCTCGATCTCAACGACCCCAAGAGCATGACCTGAGCCGAAATTAAGAGCTTAACTGACTGAGCCACCCAGGCACCCAAATTCTGAGACTTTTTTCCCACAGTTTCGAAATTGGGATCCATCACACATTTGATAGCATGTCATCCCTTCCTAGTGTTTTTTTTTTTCTTTCTTAGAGGTACATAGGTCTTAGATGAGATGGAATGTATTCTAGAAGTAGAGCCAACAGGTTTTGCTGATGGATTGGATGTGGGAGGTGAGCGAAAAAGAGAGGAATCAAGGATGACTCCTCTAAGTTTTTGGTTTGCGTTACTGGGTGGATGGTGGTGCCATTGACCGAGATTGGTAAGTCTCCTGTAGGAACAGGATTGAGGGAGGAAATCAAGAATTCTGTACTGGCTATGTGACGTTTCAAATGCTTAGTAAATGTCCAAGAGGTCACGCAAACAGTTGGAGCTCAGTGAAGAGTTTGAGGCTGGAAATAGAAAATTGGGGGATTTGGGGTCTTAGGATAGTAGAATGAATGATCCAGGAGAGAGGGGACAATAGTGCAACACAGAATGGAAAATTGCAGGAATAAAATCCTTGAGAAGGCGGGAGGGGGATGAGATCCAAAGTGCAGGGGAGGGTTTGGCCAGAGACAGGGGTAAGAACATTGTGTTCATTGTTAACTGTAAAGACATAAGAGAATCGGGTGTAGTTGCAGATAGGACAGTAGATTCCCTGGTGGGAGGACGAGGCAGTTCCTGTCTGATGGCTTTATTTTCCCGGTGACTTATGAGACAAGGTCGTTAACAGAGTGAAGGAGGTTTCCACAGTTTGAAGGCAGAAGGACGGCTGAAATGCACAATGCAAGGGGGAGGAGACTGGTTTTCATTGATCAGCCAAAGCCCAGTTAGTAGGCTCTGGTGGCCTGGCCACTGACTAGCCTTTTTTCAGCCCAAGATGCGTGGTTTTGTTAATACTACAAGATGGATGAGCAGAAATACCATATTTTAAAAATTACCAGGGGCGCCTGAGTGTCTCAGTCAGTTGAGCCTCCAACTCTTGGTTTCAGCTCAGGTTATGATCTCAGGGTCCTGGGATCGATCCCCACGTCGGGCTCTGTGCTCAACGTGGAGCCTGCTTAAGATTCTCTTCTCCCTCTGCCCCTCTCCCCCCCCTCACCATGCGCACACACTCTCTCAAATATATAGATAAATAAAATCTTTAAAGAAAGAGAACCAAGGTCACGTTTTGACCCGTACCTGGGAAACCTTACACCCAGCAAGAGTTTTCTTTGCTGATTAAGAAAAAATTTTGGTGCTGAAGCCAATAATACATTATATGTTAACTAATTAAATTTAAATTTTAAGTAATTGGAAAAAATTTGACGTCTACTCCTGAGTAAGTCCAGTGTACAGTGACAGATACATGAACAGGAAATTGAACCAAGGGGGTGAGTCAGCATGTGTCTTGAAAAACTGAAAAATATTATCGATCCAATATTATAACCCAATATAAAAATATTATCAATCCAATATATTATCAATCTAATAACCAACCTCAAGGTTAAAATGAATGCCCTGAAGAAGTGGTGAAAGTTAACTTGATATATGTAAGACCTTATACATAAATCCTTATAACTATTAGGTTCACCTTTAGCACTTCTGGTTTCCTCTCTGAGCTCTGTGTCACGCAAACTAATGCTAAGATAACCTGTGGTTAGGTCCAAGATTGTAGCCCGGTGCATTATTGGGGGGCAGAGAAGCAAGAGGTCCCAGCACCATGGTTCACTGCGGGGAGCAGCTGTAGCTGGGCAATCACCCTTCGTTTGCTTCCTAAGAAATGGATTTCAGCATTTGCCCATTTAGCCAGACAGCAGTCCCAATAAGTAGGCCCTCTTCAAGCCAGTAAAGCCCTAAAAGGTGTCCTCCTTGCTCTTTTGTCCTTCTGATTTTTAGCTGTAATCTCTTCATCCTCGAGTCCTTTCACGTGTGGCCCCTTTCTCAGAATTCACTTTCATACCTTTCTTTTCCTCTTTTTCTTAAAGATTTATTTAGTTATTTTAGAGACAGAGAGAGTGGGGATGGGGAGGAGCAGAGGGAGAGAGAGAGAGAGAATCTCCGGCAGACTCCCCACTGAGCATGGCGCTCGACTCATGGGCCGGATCTCACGACCCTGAGATCATGACCTGAGCCGAAACCAAGAGTTGGACGCTTTTTTTTTTTTTTTTAAGATTTTATTTATTTATTTGACAGAGAGAGACACAGCGAGAGAGGGAACACAAGCAGCGGGAGCGGCAGAGGGAGAAGCAGGCTCCCCGCGGAGCAGGGAGCCCGAGGCTGGACTTGAGCCCAGGACCCTGGGATCATGACCTGAGCCAAAGGCAGATGCTTAACGACTGAGCCACCCAGGCGCCTCCTCACTTTCATGTCTTTAAATAGAAATAAATCACTTGGCACAAAACAGGCTTCTCGCTGGTGCTGATGGTACTCAACTAACATTCTTCCCCTGTCTTCGATTCTGCGGTAAAGACTGAGCAGCTTGTTGCTCCTAATTTTTCTTCACCTCCTCTACTGTGATCTTAATTTCATAACTCCCTAAAACTTTTTATGCGTATCAGAAAGTCTGACGTGAGATTCTGCCTGTGGGCTTGCATACACTATGTTTAGTGGCCTGCCTTTATAACAGTGTGTATCTCATTTTTTGCAGTTGCATTCTTACTGTGGACTCAAGCGGTGATGAAGAATTTGAGCCCTGTAAGTAGCGTCCCCCCAAAGCAGTAATTTCCATTTCAAGGCGTAACTTAACCCTGTCTTTGTGGAGATGACTGAAACGTGGTTTGGGACAGCTGGTGTGAGCGGGTCCTGGGTTTGTCTCCTCTAGGGACTCTCTCCAGATTGATGAGACAAAGACCATTTCCCTGCTGTTAGGAGCAGAGACAGTTCTTTGGGCTTGTTTTGCAGTTTCCTACCTTGACCTTTTTCATGCTAGGCCTCCTGACTTTTATTTCCTCTCTAGCTCACATGGGGCAGGGTGGGGGGTATATAAGTCTCCCATGGATTTTAACCAGCCCTAACTTCTGGACTTGGGCTTGAGGGAGTTAAAGATGTGGGTAACCAGGTTTTTATCCTCCTTCAGATGCTTCCTGAGACCCTTTTTCTTTCTCTGATTTAGTTGGAACCAAAAAGAAGGGGCAGAAAGGGAACACGAGGTGAGTAGGAAAATTAGCGAAATTTGACGTTTGTTGAAGAATGATGTTGTGGGTAAGAAGTTTTATGAATGAACGTCACATTTCCTCTCTGAGCACTATGTTCAGGGTCATAGTGGGTATCTGATCTCACAGCCAGATTCAAAGTATTAGATCTTTATGCCAGGCCCATTATCTAATTGGTCAGTTTCTTCCTCGGAATGTCTTTGTGATTGATTCGTCCTCTAATTTCCACTCTCCACTCTTCAGGCCCTTATAGGCCCACGTGCCAGACTGTAGGAGGTGCTAAGAAAATTGACTGGAATAAATCCAAAATAGGATGTTAGTTAACTGATGTTTCCACGTTGACTCCTTGAATTACCGTAGTGGGTTTGTTGAGGTATGATTTACATAATTAATGGCAAAGTTCACCCTTTTAGGTGTACGGTTTGATGAAATTTGACAAAGCTATATGGTAGTGTAAACATTACCACAATCAGAGAGGCGATGCAGGATATTTTCCTCACTGTCATTTACATTTTATTTTATTCTTTAATTTTTAAAAAAGTTTTGTGCTTTGACAATACTTTTATTTTTATCTTTATTTATTTATTTTTGTGAGTAAAGCAATAGAAGTTTATTAAGTGAAGACAGAAAAAGCTCTCAAGAGTGAGAGGACTCCCCACAGGGTTGCCCTTTATTTTTATTTTTTATTTTCATCTTTTTTAAGACTATTTTTTTTTAAGCTACACACAATGTGGGGCTTGAACTTACAACCCCAAGATCAAGAGTCACTCGCTCCTCCGACTGAGCCAGCCAGGTGCCTCTACAGTACTTTTTGTTTGTAATTTTTTAATTTTTAATTTTAATTCCAACATAGTTAACATACGGTGTAATATTAGTTTCAGGGGTACAGTGTAGTGAGTTGGACTTCCATATGTCACCCGGTGCTCATCACATTTGTCATTTACATTTCAAATGCTTTATCGTGGTTTCTTAGTGGTTTCCAGTGTTATACATAATAAAGTCCTTATTTGATAATACATTTAAATATCCCATTTTTAAATGGAAAAATTGGTTTCTTCCTGCCTCCACTAGATAGATGTCGAACAAATACGTTGAGAAAATCTGTTTTAATGGGCCTGCTGGGAATGCCCACAGGTCTTGGTCCAGTCCCTGGAAGCTACTATAGTGGGATATTGGAGGAAGGGTGGAACTGGGGAGGAAGGGGAAGAGTTCAGTTTTGGGCATGTGGAAGTGGAGGGGCCCATAGGCAGGGCCGATACTCAAGACATTTAACGACCAGTAGAGTACAGATGGGGACAGTCAGGATGACTGCCCGACCCGTCGGAACAGACCCCATCAGTAAACAGCGGCTAAGGCTATTCCTGAGCGTGCTGCCAGTCAGCCCTACCCATAGGATATCCAGGTAGGAAGCTGGAACTGTGGAGCTGGAAGTCAGGTGCATGGTTGGGCTGGATATAATGGCTTGTGCTGGCGGATAGGTGACGGCCATGCAGTCCTTAGGAATTGATTAACTTGGTGTGAAGGCACTGTGGAGAAAGCCTGGGAGTGAGCTGAGGAGGAGCGGTGAGTGAGAAGGAGTGGATGGAGGGCGGGAAGAGAACCGAAACGGAACAGTAACTTGGAAATCCAGAAAAGAGTTTTCAGGAGGGAATGACCAACAGGAGAGCCAAGGCCCCTCAACCTGGCAGCTTAAACGTGGTGAAGATGAAAAACGGAAAACCAGGAACAACGATTGAGTAGTTCCAAAGAAGGGGAACAGAGTTACTGTGGGGAATAAGCCAACAGAACATTTCCAGGTGCTCATGTTCATGGTAGAGGAGTCAGGAAAGGCTGTGAACAGAAGACCGTGGTGCTGACGTTTCTCTTTTGTTTTTTCCCTGTCTCCTCACTCAGCTATGTGGTGATTGACTCGGACTCTGAAGACGAATACTGCAGTGATAAAGTCAGAGCTCACATATCTGACATAAGCCGCGAAGGCAAGTATACTAGTAACCGAGGGAAGTAGCTGAGCTTGCAGCCCCATCACGTGGTGGCGTCGGGTTACGCGTCAGCAAACGTTTGATTCCGGCACCCGCTTAGGAGCAGGTGCCGCCATTTCTTCCCTCGTGGGTGCTGGATGTGGTTATGGCCCGATTCCCCACACACACCCCCTCCCTGGTGAATTTCCAAAGACAGCAGCAACTGTTCTCGGCGCTTTAGACCTTGACCATCCCCCTCCATAGAGTTCTGACCTACCTATATATAGGGTCCCCCCCCAACCTATACATAGGGACCGGGGAGGGAAGAAAGTCAGGAACTGACACTAGGAAGGTATGAACGCTACTCTGCTACTCCCCCCCCCCCCCCCCCAGTCCCTGCCACTCTTTTCCTCCTTCTCTGTGTGTGGGAATGACAGAGAGGGAAGGTGAGAGGCTTGGGCTCATTCTTTCCAGCCTGGTGGAGACTTAGGTGGGTGATGGTGCTGAGTCAGCCCACAGTGACTTCGGGGAACCCTTGGTTTCTCCAGCTAGCTGTGAGTCTTTGCCTTTCACCATTCTCCGCCTATTTTCTAGAGATTTCTGTTCTTCTCAGAGCCCATCGCCCACAGCTGATCTTTGCACCTTTGGCTTCAGAGGCTCTTTTAAAAACCTTTCCAGAGGCATGGAGCTATACTCGTAGTTCAGAACCTGTTCAGTGGGGGTGAAACGTAGGAAGACTAGGAGCTTCTTTTTTTTTTTTTTTTTTAAGATTTTATTTATTTAATTATTTGAGAGAGAGCGAGAGCAGGGGAGGAGCAGAGGGAGAGGGACAAGCAGACTCCTCGCTAGTGTGGAGCCTGATGCGGGGCTCGATCTCACAACCCCTGAGATCATGACCTGAGCCGAAATCAAGAGTCGGATGCTTCACCCATTGAGCCACCCAGGCGCCTGAAGACTAGGAGCTTCTTAACCCTCAGGGATGGTACTTTTTTGATCCTTGTTCGCTTAGTACCAGATACAGGGCATGATACATAGGCCTTTCACTAAGGTATCGGCACCTCTAAGGTACTGGCTGCTTCTTTAGTAACTACCAAAGAGCTACCATTGGTCAGATTCCTGGCTAACCTGGGTTATCAGAGCAGGGAAAGGAGAGGTGGCTTGGAACCCTAGTCTACTGTTTCACTACCTGTCCCCTCTCATTGATTTTTCCTCTCCTCTCTAGCTCGGAGTGGATGTGCCTGAGTAGGACAGAGGTCCAGGTGCAGAGTAGGGGGCATGACATGACGAGCCACTGTAAGGGGCCAAAGGGAGCCCTAAGAGAGGTAGCTTTAGAGTAGGGCATAAGACGGGACGCCTGGGTGGCTCAGTTGGTAAGGCGTCTGCCTTCGGCTCAGGTCATGGTCCCAGGGTCCTGGGATCGAGTCTCACATCAGGCTCCTTGCTGAGTGGGGAGCCTGCTTCTCCCTCTGCCTGCCACTTCCCCTGCTAGTACTCTCTCTCTCTCTCTCTCTCTCTCTGTTAAATAAATAAATAAATAAATAAAATCTTAAGAAAAAAATAGAGTAGGGCATGAGAGACAGCCAGAAAGCAGTTCATCACCATAGGTGACCACTTGCTGACTCATTTCATCAGAAAATCCTTATTTTTTTTGAGGAGGAACTTTGACCTGAGGCCGCTCTTACCTTTCTGACTGGTGGACTCTTACCTGTGGGCGTTCATCCCCGTAAAGGAGAGCTGGAGAATGCTCCAGTAGGACTGTCTTTGTAGGTCTCTCTACTGTTCTCCACATGCCACTTCTTTCCTTCTTGTCATGAATTGAGGTGATGTTACAGAAAAAGGGCTTGAACACAACACTTCTGAGGTCACTTCTAACCTTTGTCAATGTATAGTCATTGTTCTTTTGTAGATTATAAGCAGTGGGCCCCTCCCCCTCCCCCTCTCTTTTTAAAATTTCAACTTCAGTTGGGTGCCTGGGTGGCTCAGTTGGTTAAGCGGCTGCCTTCAGCTCAGGTCATGATCCTGGAGTCCCGGGATCGAGTCCCGCATCGGGCTCCCTGCTCAGCAGGGGGGTCTGCTTCTCCCTCTGACTGTCTTCCCTCTCGGGCTCTCTGTCTCTCATTCTCTCTCTCAAATAAATAAATAAAATCTTTAAAAAAAAAATTTCAATTTCAGTTGAGAAATCTTTAAAATTTCTAGGAAGGATGACTTTTTACCATAGCAACACCCACTCCTTTCTCTTTCTTTATTGCATATCCGAAGTTCTTTGATAATGAAGTGATAGATGGGACTCTCAAAGTGTGTGATCCCAAATTTGCAAGTGCAGGATAAAGACTTTTTGCACCGTAAATATATTGTCACATCTTGCCTGTGCCGTGGTTTATATATATATTTTTAAAGATTTTATTTATTTATTTGACAGAGAGAGAGAGAGAACAAGTAGGCAGAGAGGCAGGCAGAGGGAGAAGCAGGCTCCCCGCCGAGCAGGGAGCCCGATGCGGGGCTCGATCCCAGGACCCTGGGATCATGACCTGAGCCGAAGGCAGCGGCTTAACCGACTGAGCCACCCAGGTGCCCCGGTTTATATTTTTTTTTTACATCCAGAACCCAAGGAACCTGGAAGGTGAGCTCTGAACAGACTCCAGAGAGCGTGTGTGGGGGTAGATACGTCACGCCTCATTTCTAGCTGAAGGGACCTTTGGCGAACATTCCAAATGTTCCCAAGGCTTCTCAGTGCTGGCATGAGGACTGACCTCCTCACGCTTACATCAGTGGCTCTGAGAGCTTTGCATTTGTGGACTAGTTAGAAAATTAAATTTTGCTGGCTATCATAGAGTTGCCACTTTTTCATTTGTCTAACGATGGGAATAAATTCTAACTAACATGTGCTATCGCCATAATTTCATAAGGTAAAGAAACCAAAAGCTTAGGGAGGATATACTCTCAAAATAAAGGACAGTCCTTTAAATTATAGAGATTGAACTTGATAGGGAAAAAAAAAAACCACTTTGTTTTTCTGATTTATTTTTCTGTGGACCAGAGAAAACATACAAGTCTGCAGAGCTGTGTTTGGGAACTACTGGGCACCTGCAGTGTGCGACTTAGAGAATGTGATTTGAAAATTGACACTGGGCTTGGATTGCTATTTTATCTGTTACTGCTCTCAGTAAAGTAAAAAAGTTATAGAGCGAAAACAATCTGAAATAATTGATTCTTCTTTTAATTTTAATTTTTAATTTTTAAAATTTTTTAAAGAAGATTTTATTTGAGAGAGCAAGAGAGAGAGCACGAGCAGGGGGAGCGGCAGGCAGAGGAAGAAGCAGGCTCCCCGATGAGCAGGGAGCCCGATGCAGGACTCGATCGCGGGACCCTGGGATCATGACCTGAGCTGAAGGCAGACTCGTAACTGACTAAGCCTCCCAGGCACCCCTATTTTTATTTTCTTATTTTAAATTTTAGTTAGTTAACATACAGTGCACTATTGGTTTCAGGAGTAGAATTGAGTGATTCATCACTTACATACAGCACCCAGTGCTCATCCCAACAAGTGCCCTCCATAATACCCATCCCCCCACGCACCTCCCTCCATCAATCCTCAGTTTGTTCTTTATCCTTAAGAGTCTCTTACGGTTTGTTTCCCTCTCTCCTTTTTTTTCTTCTTCCCCTTCCCATTTGTTCATCTGTGTTCTTTCTTTAATTCCTCATGTGAGTGAAATCATATGGTATATTTCTTTCTCTGACTGACTTGTTTCACTTAGCATGATACGCTCTAACTCCATCCACATCAGAGAACAGTATGGAGGTTCCTCAAAAAGTTAAAAATAGGCCTGCCCCATGACTCAGCAATGGTATTTACCCAAAGGATACAAAAATACGGATTCGAAGGGGTACGTGCACCCCAATGTTTATAGCAGCCTTCTCAACAATAAAATAACTGATTCCTAACTGTGATTCGTGATGTCACCATTTCCAGCTTGTTTAATTTGTGCTCAGTAATCTGAAGTTGAGTGTATGGGGTGGGCGGAGGGAGTATATTTATATGTGGTTGTGTCTCTTGAATTTCAGATGAGATTCTGGATGTATCATCTGATACTGAGGAGCAGCCTCCTACCAAGGAGCCTCCAATACTTATCACTGATGATGATAGTGATTTTGAGGGCCCTGTGCTCATAATAGACGAGGATTCGTGTGATCAGGGCCCAACTGCCCCAAAGGAAAAAGAGATGGAGGTCTTCGATGTCTCCCAGCGCAATTCATCTCACGACGTTGGTGAGCCGAATCTTGGTGAAAATGTCGGCCAGCCCGTGAACGGCACTGAGGCTGCAGTGGAGATTTCCGATGAAGAGCCTGCACGTGTGGTGGAACAACCACGGAAGAGGAAGAGTAAGACCAAGAACATATGTGTGACACCCAGTAAGCCGGTCATATCAGGTAGGCCCGACCTCCTGAATCTGCCCCGCCCACCCCGCATACCAGCCACGCCTGCCTCGCCCTTTGCCCTGGACATGTCTGTCTGGTCAGGTCGGCCTGTCCTGCCTACCGACCTCGGGCCATCTCAGCAGCTTCCTAGTGGCTAAGGGAGACAGCCATCCCAGGGAAAATGATCTTTCTGGAAATGGGGAAGGAACACCCGTGTCTTAGGAGTCACACTTCCCTCATCCTGGCACGCTTTCTCTCTGTGCTTTTTGTCCTGAGGAGATCCTGTTCTTCTTGGGACCCAGCCCAGTTGTTGGTTCCTGTGGGAAGCTGGACGTCAGAGACGCTCCTCCCTCCTGGGTCCTCGTAATTCTCAGACCCCGTCTCTGCTAAAGCACTTACCCAGCTGTCTGACAATATGTTTCTGAATCTGCCCCCCCCCCCCCCCGCAGTGGACAATGAACCTCTTGATGGGAGGACTCTTCATTTTTAAGTCTCTCCCAGGGTCTAGCCTGGTATCCGGCACATAGTAGATGTTTAATACTTCTTGTTTTTCAATAACTGAATGGATGACACTACCGTTACGGAAGTCTCTGACTAGAGGAGTGAGCAGTATATGGAGGCTAAGCAAAGATGGATAGACTGGGCGTGTATATCGAGTGAAGGTCCTGCCTAGGATCTGAGCCACTTCCTTCTTATTTTTTTTTAAAGATTTAATTTGTTTGGGAGGGAGAGAGGGTGAGGGAGAGACAGCAGCAGCAGAGGCAGAGGGAGAAGCAGACTCCCCAGATGAGCAGGGAGCCCGACGCGGGGCTCGATCCCAGGACCCCGGGATCACGACCCAAGCCGAAGGCAGATGCTTAACCGACTGAGCCCCCCAGGCGCCCCTGAGCCACTTCCTTAGAGCTAGTGTGTGAGCTTTGCCACACCGTTCCTTATAACGCCCGTGCCTCAGTTGCCCCCACAATCTAACCTCTAGCGGCAGGCTCACATAACCTCGTTATATAGTCCTTGTACCTATGACAGACTCCTACCCAGCTTATTCTGCTGGCAGCCCTGGGATTCACGTAGGGAGACTCTGTCTCACGGACCGATGGAGAGTTTGCAGGCTTTAGACAGGCAGTTACCTTTTCTAGATGGTGCTCTGGGTGTGGCTGTGGGGGCTCCTCCTGGGTGCACCTTTCTGCCAGTTGCTGGGTGGGCCCAATTTTCAGGGTCCAAACGAACTATTCTCTTTTCAGCTGTGAGAGTCACCAGAAGGCATGCGCCTTCAAAGAAGCCCGGTGTGGGGAAAATTGAAAAATGCAAGACCGGGTACGTGCTGTCCGTGTTCAACTGCACGGGAATTGATGGTACCGTTGTCCCGTCCGTGTTAAGCGGCCCATGGGGCATGTGGGAGGGTCTTCAAGGGCATGAAGGAGTCCGGTGGGGGAGGGGGAGAAGGCTTCCATCCCCGACTTGGGAGGGCATAAGTTGGAGAGGGAGGAGGAGGAGGCACCCCACTGCTCCCCACCTCCCTCCGCCTCAGCAGAGCCCTGCGTGGGCACCCCACAGCAGCCCACAGCAATCCCCGCGCTTCCCCGGGCTGGCTGGAGCCCTTTGGCCCCCACGTCGGCTCTGGCCTTTCCTTGGTCCTTAAACTCAGATCTGCCTTGTTGCCATCAGTTGGCACAAAACCAAAGCAATCCCAGCGGAGATTGAGGGCGGGGCGGACACGTCCCCATCCGCTGGAATTGTGGGGAGGGCAGTCAAGATGGTCTTCCAGGTTTTTGCGGTGCTTTGGCTGCATCCAGTTACTCCTACAGCTTGTAGATGTTCTTGCACATTTCGAAAGCTTAAACATTAGCGTGAAATAGATGGCTCGTGGTTCCTTTATTTTTATTAAGCTACATGGAATTGATCCTGAGAACAGCAGGTCATGTAGACCAAAGACATGTCCATTCTTTAAAGGACGCCAAAAACTGACGCTTGTTTTCATTCAGATTCCAGGAAGTTCTGACCTTTCCGCTTAAAAAGACGATGTAGTAGGGCATAATTTTCTTCATTCTTCCTTGCATTCAGGAGTAATATATACCTACATCCGAATTATCTTACAAGACAAGGAATGTATTTGAAGGACTGTCTGTTTGGGTTTGTTTGGTTGGTTTTTTTTTACCTGTACTTCGGAGCAATAAATGCACCTTAAGGGGAGCAGAAGAACGATGTGTCAGGCACGGGGGCAACAGAACCCCTCGAACCTGAACTGGGAGGCTCTCTGCTTCTGCACTTCTTGGCTCGGTGAGGTAGCTCACGTAGTTCGGTGTGTTCTCTCGCAGGTGGATCCCCGGTCAGCCACGGGTCTTCTCTGGGTTCCTGCCTTTGCCTCGGTGTCTTGGGTAGCTCCCAGGTCGCTTTGCTGTGGTGTGACAGAAGAAGGCCCATGAGCCGCCCCTGTGTGTCGTCGTCCTCCACATCATCCAAAGGGGGCTAGTGTGTCTGGACTCCGCACAGTTGCCTTGGCGCTTCCTGTGGCAGTCTGTAGGCTTCCTGTTGTGCTTCGCCTTGTTCCTGCGTAGGCTGCTCGCTGGTCATGGTGTTTGATGTACCCATTTGGGGTCTTGCTTGTTCCTCTGATGTGGAGATGCTCTGCCTGCAAGCGAAGTGGCACAGACATCGAGGGGAAGGCAGGCCAAGCCACAGGGCCTGCTTGACATAAGTGCAAACGAGGGGGGGGTCCCCCTTCTCTGCTGAGGTCTGCAGATGGTTTGGGTTTTCATCTGCTACCTTTTTGGATGCAAATTTGCTTTCAGAACGAAGTAATTTGAGGCAGACCGTGTTAGTCACCAGTCTGAGGCTCTGGGGGTGAGGACCCTAACTTTAGCTGCCTTGGCCTGGTTTTGTTCTGATTTCCTCTCCCCACCCCAGCCCCCTCACTGATGGCTTATTTTGTGACTTCGGGGTTCATGAGTGTCCCGGCAAAATCCCCATCTCAGGAGTTCTGTGAAGTCAGAAACTCAGCTTATGTGTGTTTGCTCCTGTTTTTATCTTTCCAGCTCGGTAGGCTCATCTCTTGGGACCTGTGGGTGGTTGTAGCCAGGATAAAAGGGTGAAATTAATTATTATTACAAGCGTGAGTCCTCCGTGTGCTTAGCACTGTCCTTTGTGTGGTGGAATTAGGCCTTGAAAGATGGGGCAGCGGTAGGGGTCTAATGGGAAGACCCCGAGATTTGGGTCCAAAGATCCAGGGTCTCTGTGAACTTTGGGGAAGTCGCCTAACCTCGGACCTCTGGTTTCCTCATCTAGCCAAGTGGAGATCGTGAGAAGAGTAATCGCTTCTTTGGAGGGGGGTTGTGAGGATTAAACAGGATAGTGCAACAAGAAGTTCTCTGCAAAGGAGAAAGCGCTACACAGATGGTGGTTCTCAGGAGACCTGGAGACGTGGTCATTCTAGGGCTCAGGGGCAAATCGGTTGTGCCCAGGCACGAACGGACTGCAGGGAATCACAGTTCTGTCCAGAGAACGTTTAACTTGCCCACCTTGGCCGCAGTGGAAATGGTACCTGGAGACAGAGGTTGGGGCCCGATTGACCTGGGCCTTGAATGGCCAGGCCACACAGTGCCAAGCCGGGGAGGGGCGGAATTGGGATGTGACCTAGGAAAATGAATCGGAAGTGTGGGGTGGGGGAGAAGGAAAGAAAAAGGGCCTGGAGGGAAGGAACACAGGGGAATGCCGTAGCAGCAAGGCCTCGAGGGGGAGGAGATGAACTTGAACTAGGCTGGTGACCGTGGGGTGCGAAGGAGGGCTGGCTGGAAGAGATGTGAAGGAGATCGCCGTCTTTGAGCCTGTTTGAATATGGGGCGAGGGAGAAAATGGACTTTAAGATGTCTCTGAGGTTTTCAGCCCGGTATAACAGAAGTCCGATAACTAAACAAACTGAATGGAGGTCGTACTCAGGTTAATCAGTTGGCAGCTCGGACCCGGATCCCCCAGGAGAGAGATCGAGACTGCGGATACAGGAGTGGGATCACTCCTGCTGAGGTTGAAGCCACAGGCTTCATATCTCTGAGAAGGCAAGTAGCGACAAGAAAAAGGCTATGCGTGGAACTTTGGGGAATGCTCTTCTACAAGGAGCTGGAAGGAAGAGGGACCAGCACATTTTCTGAGTCTCTCTGGATATGACCCGTGTGTGTGCATTTCTCTTATCTCTTCCTCCATAGCTGCACGTAACTCAGCTGAACTTACCTTTGCAGGAAAGTGATGTGCAAAATACCTGGATGTTTCCTGCGTGACCTGGAAAACGCAAAGCAGTATTCTGGAAGGAAATTCAAGCAAAATAAGGACAGCCTGGTTCAGAAAATCTATGCCCTGTTTAACAGCTCGGTGTTTGATAAAAAGGTACCGTCGACGAATAAGCATTGGATGAGCACCTGCTATGTGTCTGGCACTCTCGGGTGCTGTGAGGTGTGCGGATGTGTTAGCTGTGTATTTCCTGCTCTGGAGAAGTGTCAGTTTAGATGGAGAGGTGATGCATGCATAGGTGAAAGAAATAGAGCATGTTTGTGGGTAATCATCTATGGTACAGACTGTTACCAGCACAGGAGATCAGCAGAGGCAGAAAAAAATCACTGAGAGCCTGAGTGGTCAGGAAATAAGGTTGCCTGCAGGAAATAAGACTTCTGGCTCTTGAGGGATGGTAGGCAGAGAGAGCAGCAATGGGCGGGGGTGGAGAGGGAATGTGTTGATCCTTGACTATCTGGAAAGAGAGGCTTTATGTTGAAGAATAATGGGAAGGAGCTCTGTGAGCCTGGAGAAGTTACTTGGCTCCTCTCTGCCTCAGTTTCCTCATCTGCAAAATGGGAACGATAATAGTACCCACTACTTTGTAGAATTATTGTTTTTTTTTAAAGATTTTATTTATTTGTCAGAGAGAAAGAGCACAAGCAGGGCGAGGGGCAGAGGGAGAGGGAGAAGCAGGCTCCCCGCTGAGCAGGGAGCCCGACGCGGGGCTCGATCCCAGGACCCCAGGATCATGACCCGAGCCGAAGGCAGACGCTTAACCGCCTGAGCCACCCAGGCGCCCCCACAGAATCATTGTGAGGCTTAGGGAAGGTAATACATGTAAAGTGCCTAGAACAGAGCCTCGGTGGTTCTTGGGGTTTTCAGACTCTATTAATAATTTCCGCTGACACAACCTTCTGCAGGGAAAGTTCTTAGATCTTTCTGAGGTTCCCCAGCCTTTGGGGAAGTCACTCCTCATGACGGTGTTACATCACATGGCTGATGAGGGGACTGAGGTGCACGTGCAATTGCACCTCTGTGCTCTTATGCTCAGGGGGAGGGGGGAGGAGGGGGCTCCAGCTCCCGCCTCAGCAGGCCTGCACCTCTCTCCTTGGCTGCCCCTGACTTGGGTCCTGCATGCGTGCGCCCTCATCTGTCTCCCTTGTATCCTGATGGCCTGTGTGTTGTTTTCGCCTGGGCTTCAGCCTGGCTTTTATTCTCCCCAGAATGTTTAGATTTGCAGAACTCTTTTCTTAAGGTTTTATTTATTTATTTGAGAGAGAGCGAGCACGAGCAGGGGGAGGGGCTGAGGGAGAAGCGGACTCCCCACCAAGCAGGGAGCCCGATGCGGGGCTCGATCCCAGGACCCCGGGATCATGACCCGAGCCAAAGGCAGACGCCCAACGGATGGAGCCACGCGGGCGCCCCTGCAGAGCTCTTGAGTGAGCAGTCTTTGGTCTCCTTGAAGCTGCTTACTGACTCACTCTGCTGGCTGTTTTGTCCTCAGCTGCCGGAGAAAATAGATATCGGCTGGAATAAAAAGATGCTGAGTACTGCTGGCTTATGCACCACCGGCGAGACCCGTTACCCGAAGAAGCAGCGTTACGCGAAGATCGAGATTTCTCTGAAAGTTTGCGACTCTGCAGGTGACGGCAGCTTCCCTCCTGCGCCCTTTCCTTGTGTGGTGACTCGTAGGGACTGCTATTTCCTGGCAGCCTCTGCCACAGCTTTACCTGTCCTTCCTGGGTAGATAGGCCTTCTGCGCCTTGCTCGGGGGACATGATCTTTTCTTTTTTTAGAATTTTTGGAAAGGATTTATTTCTTTCTTTTAGAGAGAGTGATTTATTTATTTTAGAGAGAGAGAGCACGAGCAGGGGGAGAGGGAGAGAGAGAATCTGAAGCAGACCATGCCGAGCACAGAGCCTGACGTGGGGCTCGATCTCACGACCCCGAGATCGAGACCTGAGCCCAAATCAAGAGACGGACGCTTAACCGACTGAGCCATCCAGGCGCCTCTGCTCAGAGGACATGATTATCAGATGTCTCTCGAGCCCCGAGAATCCAGCGCGGCCTCTTCCCATTAGGCTAACTGTCTCTCAGCAGGTAGCTCCCTGTTGCTGCAGTGTCTCCATTCACCCGCTAACTGAGGTTCAAGGTTCCCCCCCCCCCAAAGCTAGCCAATCACCAAATCTTCCAAATGACCCTCCTGTCCTCGGTCCTTTGCCTCCGCCCAGGTGTGGGGCCCCGTCACCTCACTCTTCATCTCCATTCAGTCTCCAGTGCACCACCACACCGCTTCCTGCTAAGCCGCCTGGGGCTGGTGTGTGGCGGGGGCGAGAGTCTGGGGGTGGTTGAGTGGCAGACAGGAGGGAATTGGTTCAAGTGCTCATGATTTCTTTCCATCCCTCTTCCAAGACCGTCTCCGGGATACTTTGATCCATGAGATCTGCCATGCAGCCTCCTGGCTTCTCGACGGCGTCCGTGATTCTCATGGTGACGCATGGAAGTATTATGCCAAGAAATCGAATATGGTGCACCCAGAGCTGCCCATGGTCACTCGTTGCCATAACTACAAGATTAACTACAGGATCCATTATGAGTGTACTCAGTGCAAAACCAGGTAAGACCGTCCGCCTCCGACTTTCTTCGGTTACTTTTCTGTTACGGCCTCCAGCCCAGTGGCCCTTTGTGCTTTTGTCAGTAAGTCCATGGCTGGCCGACGTGAGGAGTAAACCTTCTCTGCTCCTTTGCACGTCTTCTTTCTCCATGCTGTCCTACTTGGAGCCGGCCGGAGGGCCTTGCTCTGGGCCCAAGGCCAGCAGCTCCGAGAGCACGCTGAGGTACAGTGACTGATCTCTTTGCTGTGTGCTGTCTCTCTCCTCATTAGGGTCGGCCGCTACACCAGATCCCTGAACACCGATCACTTTATCTGTGCCAACTGCAAGGGGCCTCTGGTCATGCTGCCGCTAACTCGCAAGGATGGAACTCCCATTGCACCCCATGTGAGGCCCTTTGCTAAGTATGTGCAGGAGAATTACAGAACGATTAAGCGTGAGACAGATGGGATAAGCCATGGGGATGTGATGAGGCAGCTGAGCAAGGATTATGCCGAAAAGCAAAGGCAGGATCGTTGAGGTTATCTGGGGGTGTATTTCTGTGGGCTGAGCCCCCCCGCCCGCTAAGAAGTTTTAGAAAAATATCTCTGTTTCTGATAAGCGATGAATATTAGGAATAATAGGATTTAAACTGTTTCTTTATAGCCTCATACTGTTAATGATTGTTCTTAAAGGATTCTGTTGCTAAGCGATTTTGTGCCCTTGACGGTACTCACAAGCCCTTTGGATCCACTCTGGGTATCAGTTAGTTTTAACATAGTTCTAACACGTAGAACACAATGCAGACACAAACTGCGTTTTCAAGATTGGGGGCAGGTGGAGAGAAGGAGAAGGATGCTGGGAGGTGAACCAGTTTTATTTTATTTTATTTTGAAGATTTTTATTTATTTATTTGAGAGAGAGAGAGAACATGAGGAGGGGGTGGGCAGAGGGAGAGGGAGAAGCAGGCTCCCCACCGAGCAGGGAGCCCGATGCGGGGCTCGATCCCAGGACCCTGGGATCATGACCTGAGCCGAAGGCAGACACTTAACGACTGAGCCACCCAGGCGCCCCTGAACCAGTTTTAAAGGCAGCACTCCAAGACCAGGGCTGCCGGCAGGTGGAACCTGCGAAATTTACCTAGACATAAAAGACAAGCATATTTCGTGAATTCAGCTGCTCTTAAGATTGAATAAAGCCGCGCTGAGCCAATGTAGTTGTTACTAAGACAAAAAAAATAAAATGTTTTCTGCAATTTGCTTATTAACGGGGTCTGTTCATTGACAACCTGTGCCTCGCGTAGAACCGGCCCTCAGGTCTTTCGTCCAAGACCCCAGACCTCGGAAGTGCTCCAGAGTGTGTCTGCAAGAGCACTCTCCATTCTGGGCTTGTCTAGGAATTTTGTGACTGCCCGTAAGCACTTCGGCAGCCTCCCCACTCCTGGGAGATAGCCGGGATGCAGACTGGGGTCAACGTATGCATTTCCTACTGCTGCCCTAACAAATTACCACAAGCTTAGTGACTTAAAACAACACAGATGGGTCATCTTACAGCTCGGGAGGTCAGCATTCAGGCGCGGACCACACTGGACTGAAGTCAAGGTGTGGGCAGGGCTGTGTTTCTCTCTGGAGGCCCTGGGGTTTGGGGATCCGTTTCCTCGTCTTGTCCAACATCTAGAGGTCACCTGCATTCTTTGGTTTGTGGCCCCCTTCCATCCTTCAAGCCAGCAACATCTCCCTCTCTCTCTCTGTCTCTCTCTCACCCTCCCTCTCCCTCCTTCTCCCTTTCTTTCACTTTTAAGGACCCTTGTGAGGCCATTGGGCCCACCTGGATAATCCAAGAGAATCTTATTTTAAGGTCTGCTTCTCAGCCACGTTTTTGCCATGGAAGGTTAGCCTATTCACAAGTTCTGGGGATTCGAGGGTGGACATCTTGCTCGGCCTGCCACAAACATCGATACTAATCTAGCATCACTGGACATCACTGATACCTTCTGTCCTTCTTCCTTCCTTCCATCCTCCCGTTATTTCGCAGATGCTTCATCTTTTCGTGGCCGCGAACTGAAGCCTAACTGCAAGTCTAAGGGATTGGGTGTGGGCCCAGGGTACTATGAGCTTCCCTAGCTAAATCCTCAGGTTCCTCCTTACCAGGCCTGCTGCCTCCAGCCACGTCTGCAGTCTTGGCAAAGGCCCAGCTGACCCACGAAACTGGATCGTGGCACGTTGGTGGCTTAATGAGGGGGAACTGACAGCGCAGTGGTTCCTACTCTTGCAAAGGGAAGGTCTTAACCCACTAGCCCTGCCGCCTACCTTTCTGGGGAGCCCTGGTCATTTCCTCTACGTGCTTCCACCTCAGCTGTAGTGCTCCCCCAATGCCCCCAGGTGGCTTGTGTGCTAATGACTGTTAGCAAGCCATATCCGATCTGGGCGCTTTGCTTCGATCCAATGTCATTATCCCCAAAGGAGCCCGTACCCCCTCTCACGTGAACAGCTGGCTGCGGCCTTCTAGCAGGATCCTCGGATACCATCACTTGATCCCAAACCAACTTGGAGTCTCATTTTCAACCCTTCCCTTACCTGAACCCCTAACTCTAGCCAGTTGGGAGCACTTCCCGGTCTGGTAAGCTCTGCAGTTTTCAGCCTGCCCACGTTTTGCCAGTGCCTTCCCTTCTGCCCAGAAATACCGTCTTCCCTTCTCTTTGCCCTTGGCCCTACCACGTGTCCCTTCAGGTCTGCTCATTTCTGTCTTCAGGAAGCCTTCCTCGGTGGCTCCAGCCACAGGGCTCTGAGCGCCCGGCTCATGGTCCGTGAGCTACTCCTTTGCCTTGTGGCCTAGACTGACCACGTCGTCCCTGCTGGCCTAAGCTTCCGGAGTGCGGGGACTAGGTCTTCATGTGTGAAGAGGCCCGTCCCCAAATTATGCCTCTACAGTGGCCGGCCAGTCCGGGTAACTGTTAGCGCACACCCACGCACCCGGCTGCTTCCCCGTGAGGGGCAGGGGCACCCAGGAGGGCCCAGAGGAGGCTCGACGTAGACGTTAACGCAAGCAGCGCTGGCTGGCACAGATCTGGGGCCAGGCCAGGAGAGCAGGAAACTCATCCCCGAAGCCTGGGCCGGGCTGGCTGTAATGATGCGCGACGAACACGCCCTGGGCCTGATTATCTTGTTTATTGCAACCTTGTAAGCAGAATTTAGGCATAAAAAAATAAACCAGGAGCAAATACACAGGTCTTGGGGACCACAGCTACAGTCGCTGCTGAGTTGGAGGCCTGGGCCAAGGCCCCATAGGGGCAGCCCTCTACTATGCTTTCCGCTTCGTGCTCCCCGAACATGGGGAAGGCCAAGGTCTAGTTACCGGATAAGAAGGGCCGGGGGGCTCTGGGCAGCCGCCTCCGAAGTGGCAGTGGGGCGTGGCAGCTAAGGAGCAGCAAGGGCGGCGGCGGGGGTGGGGGTGGGGAGGAGGGGTGCCTCCCTGGGAGACCCCGGAGCGCGCGTGGGGCGTGAGGCCACGGGGCGAGGGAGGGAGGAGCCTGGGCTGTGGGGGCGGTCGGGGCCGCGTGGCGAAAGGAGAGCCCGCAGCCGGCCTCACAAGCCCGAGTAGGAGGCCTCCGTGGTCTCGGACCAGGACGACTCCCGGCGGGAGGACGACGGCTGCCGCTGGTGCCCTCTCTGGCCGGGGCGGCGCAGGCGCGCGAGCAGCCCCCACATGCGCTCTCGGAACTTGACGCCCACAAAGGCGTAGAGCAGCGGGTTGAGGCAGCAGTGCATGTAGCCCAGGCCGGCCGTGACCGACTTGGCCACGTCCACGCGGCTCTCCCGGCCACAGTTGCGGCCCAAGGCCCCCAGGTCCATGAGGGTGTCCAGCAGCACCACCAGGTGGTAGGGGGTCCAGCAGAGGGCAAAGGCCGCCACGACGGCCACGACCAGCCGCATGGCGCGCAGCCGTCGCTGGCCCCGGGAGACGAGCAGCACGGCCAGGATGCGCGCGTAGCAGTAGGCCATGACCAGCAAGGGCAGCAGGAAGCCCGCGACCAGCTGCAGGACGCGCAGGGCCGTGCGGCCCCCCTGCGGGAAGTCGTACTGACAGTGGGTGGCGTCGAGGCGCTCGTCGCGGTGGGCCGACAGGAAGATGAAGTCGGGGATGGCGAAGAAGAGGCAGAGCCCCCAGACGAGCACGCAGGTGACGCTCACGCGGCCCGGGGGCCCCCGGCGGTACAGCTGCGTGGCGTGCACGATGCTCAGGTAGCGGTCGAAGCTGATGCAGGCCAGCAGCAGGGCCCCGGCGTAGAAGTTGATGTTGAAGAGGGCCCCGGCCACCTTGCAGAGGCCAGACCCGAAGACCCACTGGCTGGCGGCGTCCACGGCCCACAGGGGCAGGGTCAGCACGAGCAGTATGTCGGCCGCGGCCAGGTGGAGCAGGAAGGTGTCGGTGGTGCTCCGCGCCGTCCGCTGGCTCAGCAGCACGGCCGCCACGGCGCCGTTGCCCAGCAGCCCCAGCACGAAGAGGAGGCCGTACAGGGCCGGCTGGAAGGCCCGGTCGAAGCTCAGGCTGAAGTCCTGCGGGCACGGCGGGGACGGGCAGCAGGACTCGCTCTCGTTCTCCCCGTAGTCATAGGAGGAGCTGCAGTTTTCCAGGAGGAAGGTGAGCTCGGACCCTTGGAACACTTGGCGTTCGCTCATCTGCGGACGGAGGCAGGGAACGGACCACGTGAAGGCCTGGCACTCACCGTTGGAGCGTTGCTCCGAGTGGCCCCTCTGTCAGGCAGGCCCCGCGCCGGGGCCATCCCCCGTCACCGTTCCTGCCTTTCTTCCGAGGCCTCGCCTGCGGAACTCAGAGCTTGGTCTGCCGGGCCTTGGCCATCACCGCCCACCGCCCCCCCCCCGCAACCCCGACCTCCGTGGGTGGGGGGGCGGGGTAAATTCTCATCTCGAAGCCAGCTTCTCTCTCACCCTTCTGGGCCACCCCATCAGCCCGGGCATTGTGCGCCCGAGGGAAAGCTGCCCTCCCATGCCAAGAGCCCTCCCTGCCCCCTCTCCCCTCTCCCGGCTCTTCCTTCACCCACTCGCCCTTCTGTTTCCGCGGCCACGCCTAGTTCTACCACCTTCCTCCCAGGCACCTCCCCACAGTCCCCTCTCTTAGTCAGTCGCTGGCCCTCTACTTCCCTCCTCAGCCCTTGCCTAGGGACCCCAACTTCCTGCTCCCCAGGGGGCCCCTCCACAAATCACTGAAGCCCCCCCCCCCGCCCGCCCCCCCATCACATGCTTTCGGCTCCTGTTCTTCCCTTCCCAAACGCGGAGGCCACCTGCCACCCACTGGGGGTTGCCCCAGCCCAACTCTAGTAGAACTACTCCTTACCCCATCAGCCTGCAAACCACACCAGAGCCGCGAGCCTTCTCAGTGCCAATTCAGTCCCGCATGGAAGAGTAAGTTCTAACTCAGAGCTGAAGGCAGCCTTGGAGGCCGTCGGGGGTGAGCCTCTATGGCCCGCATTTTGCAGACGAGGCGCCAGAGCCAGACAGGACAGGGGACTCGTCCGCGGTCCCGCACAAGGCGGGGGCCACGGTGGGCTCCCAATTCCCCGGCCCCGGGCTCCTTCTACCACAACCCCTGCCTTGTCTATCTACTCACCCAAACCCCAGGTGGCCCTGGCTCGCGGTGCGGGGGGGGGGGGGGGGGGGGTGTTGGGCAGCCCTGACTTTTCCCCTAGTATCCCGGGCTCTGCGCTCTGAGCAGCGTACCTGTGTCCCTCCCGGCCTGCTGGGGCAGCGCTTACCTCCGGGACCGTCGCCGGGCTGGTGCTCTGGCTGCCGGGCTGTGTGCTGCCTGCCCCTCTGCTTTGGTGCTTGTGGTCAGGAACTCGCGCTACACAGAGGAAGTGAGGGTTTCACATGATTCTCGGCAGCAGCCTCTTCCATGGGGTTGTCTGTACCAGACCTCCCCAGACCCAAGGCCGCGGGAGTTTCTACTCCAGCCATTCCCCCGAGGCCAGGGGAAGCTGCTCTGGAGGAACTGGCTGCCAGCCTGGGACCAGACAGCCTGGGGTCTGGGGAAGGGCAGGGCCTCTGAGGGGAGAGATCTGAAGGAGAAGCGGCGTGTCTGGGAAGTGGGGGGGGAAGCCCCACTGCCAGGGGCATGGACCGCTGCTCCCGCACTGGGATAGTCAATGCTTGATGCACCTGGACTCGCCTTCATCGGCCCCGGGCTGGAGCAGATCCGTGCGTGACTGTAGATTGCATGGCTAAACGTCTTCAGTCTGTAAAAGAGATGAACCTTCCCGATAAATGAAAATATTTACTTATTTTTAAAGGTTTTATTTATTTATTTGAGAGAGAGAGGGAGAGCACGCACGGGGGGGGGGGGGGGATGCAGGGGCAGAGGGAGAGGGAGAAGCAGGTTTCCCACCAAGCCAGGGAGCCCGATGTGGGGCTCGATCCCAGGACCCCGGGATCATGACCTGAGCCGAAGGCAGACGCCCAGCGGACTGAGCCACCCAGGCGCCCCTAAAAATGAAAATATTTTAAAGCACTCCATCACACTGAATCTAGTCTTCCACTGTTGCCCCTCCCTGCTAGTCAACAGGGGCCGAAGAAAGGGAACTACTAGTAATGAACTTGGTATGTGCTAGACAGTGCTTTAGGTGCTTTCTCTGACACTGCCTCATTCAAACCACACAACGCCCCTGTGAGGTGGGGGGTTATCCCCAAGGCTAATCCAGAACCGGGGTGGGGGGTGGGGGAAGGCCTTCGGCAGACGCAGCAAGTAAGGCTGGGTGCTGGGAATGAAACCACGGCTGTCTCTTTTTACCACTCACCCCATTGCCTTCAGTCTTTTTATGTGGATAAGCTAGGATATATTTATGCAGTTAAAAACAAATGACCTGCTGGGACACCCGGGTGGCTCCGTGGGTTAAGCGTCTACCTTCGGCTCAGGTCATGATCCCGGGGTCCTGGGATCGAGCCCCGCATCGGGCTCCCGCTCAGCGGGGAGCCTGCTCCTCCCTCTGCCTCTGCCTGCCGCTCCCCCTGCTCCTGCTTTTCTCTCTCTCAAATAAATAAACAAAATCTTTTTAAAAAATGACCCCAAGCTCTATATTTTGACGTGGCTGTGGCTAGAAAAATCCAATGACCACATGGTGGAAAAGGCCAGTTATAGAATACATCATGTAGACCTGGACACCACTTATGTAAATTCTAGAAATCACACACAAGAAACAATACCATGTTGTTTTGGAGGCAGCTATTTGTTCTAGAAGTTTAGAACGGGCTGGAGGGGCGCCTGGCTGGCTCAGTCGGTAGAACGCGCAACTCTTGATCTCGGGGGTGTGAGTCCGAGCCCCACATTTTCTTAACAAAAAATTAAAAAAATAAGACAGGGACTGGAGACACTAACAAATTCATGAGAGTAGTCGCTTCTGGGGCGAGAGGGAGGAGGATAGGGTTGGGGAAGAATACACTGGGGCTGCACCAGTTTCTCTCCCCTCCTGGCCCTTGGCCCTCTGCCCCCTTCTCCCCTCCCTATTGCCCTGTTCTCCTTATCCGCAGGGAAAGGCTGCCCCTAGCTTGCGTCTTGTTAAGCAGTTTCCTCTTTCCCTCTCTCCCACCCAGACGAAAAGGAGAGGCACAGAGAGAGAGAGAGAGATTGAGGCAAAGCCAGTCCTTTGAGGTCTAGTTTTCAGTCAGAGGGCTTCGCCAGAGCCTCCAGGCTCAGGCCTGGAATTTGCCTCAAACTTCTTGACAAGATGCACGCTTGCAAGGCAGCGGGCCCTTTCTCCACCTTCTGTGGACAGAAGCTGGGACTCTTCTTGCTCTAAACAGCTTGTCGCCCGCAATGTCCGGGCCAGCAGGAGCTGAGGGCCCGGGGGATGTCGGGAGGAGCAGTGCGGGTGGGCGGGACTGGTGATTCCAGGAGCCTCGGCAGCTAGGACGGGCTGGACTTGGCAGTTGACTGCCTGCAGAGTGAGGAAGAAGGGTAGGAGCTGGGACCCCCGTTTCTGGCTGCCGGCCCGTGAGCAAGAAGTGAGGCTAACAAAAATCTCTGTCTGTTCGACTGAAAGGAGGGTCTCGTATTCTGCAATGAGGTCCTTCATCCCCTTTTTGGTATTGAAAGGATCTTTTCGGTATGAAACGGTGGGGAAAAATAGCCGACGGATTCGGAAACAGCTTGTGTTGGCCAAAGTGGACCACCCGCTATGGGGCCTCCAAACAGAGGTTGGGAAGTCACGGGGCCGCGTGCCATTTCAAAGTCTAGGCATACCTGGTCCCCTTCCTGTGCCCCCAGTCCCCACTGGTCACGTGGGGCCATGCTCCCCACCTTCCCAGGCTGCTGGCGAGGAGAAATGAGAGAAGGTCGGGCACGAGGTTTGAAAAGGTGCGGAGAGCTTTTCTGAGTTGGGCCGTAGCCTCCCGCGTGGCCATGATGGGGTGGGAAGAAGCCCGAACTTGTCTGGCTCCAGCTCAGACTCGCCCCTGCTCCAGCCGGGGGACCTTGGACAAATGACACACGCATTTTCGCGCCGGCCCCTTCAGCAGGGCTGTTCGTGGGATGAACTGAGCTCACGGGGACTGGAAGGTCCCTGCCAGGGCCCAGCACGTGCGTGGTAGGAGCACAGCGGAGAATGCTGAGCGACGGGGAGGTTGGCTACACCCTCGGAGGGACTGGGAGCCTCATCGGGTCGAGGGAGCCCCCGGGGTGGAGTGCGCTGCCCTGCGGGGCCTGCGGCGGGGTGGCCTCCAGAAAGGGCAGCCCTCGCCTAACCCTCTGGCTTCCGTGCTGTGTCATGTCAGGCAAATCATGCCCCTTCTCTGCCTCAGGTTCCTCCTCTGAGAAGCAGGGACAAGCCCAGTTGGCGTGTGTGATAGGCAGGGCTGCCGTGTGGCCCGCTAGGCATACGCAGGTGCGCGGCCCGGGCCAGGTGCCCGGTGAGCGGCGGGTCCCTTCCCGCAGCGGCGCCTCCCGGGCCTCACAAGGGCAGGTGCACGCTGGACGGCTGCTTTCCTTCCAAGCTCAGACGCCTCGGGGGCCGGCCCTCGGCTTCGGTCCGCTCCTGTCCCAAGCAGCCTGCAGAGCAGGTCAGGGGCGGGCCCAGCCCTCGGGGAGACCCACCTAGCCTGCACCCAGAGTTCTGCCTCTGCCCTCCCGAGCAGCCAGTGGGGAAGCTTGAGGAGGAAGTTAGTCAGAGCGAAGCTGCTCCGGGCCCCACCTGTGGTCAAGGTGTGAAATGTGCACCTGTCTCTTCTCTGCCACCCATCCCCCTGTTTTTTTTCTTTCTTTCACACCTCTGGGCTGTGGTTTGGGGAGATGGGAGGCTCCGAGGTCTGAGCCCTGGGCCCAGGCCCTCACAGGAAGGAGGGCCTCTACAGCTCTCTGTCGGGCCGGCCAGGGAAGGGGGCCATTTCCTCTTCCTTCCCCTCAGTGTCTGCTGCCTCGCCATGCCCCTTGGGACCCTGCTCCAAAAGCCCTGGGCTGGCGGGGGGATGCAGGCTCAGCGAGGCCCGAGCTTCTTGCGGGGCTCAGGCAGTGGCCTCGGCTGTGGTCGGGCCTTTCTTACACGCAGTTAAGAGGAGTCCTAGCTAGCCCCAGGAAGGGGTGTGGGTCCGCCCCAGATGGGGCTGGGACTTGGGGATTCCTTCGGCTGGCCCTTCTCCCCAGAGAAGAAGAGCTTAAGTCACAAGGAGGCCCCAGGACTGGGGACCAGCCCCCCTCCCTGACCCTCTTCCACGGCTGTCTCCTGCAGCTCTGAGTCCTACTGGGAGGCAAGAACATTCTGAGTGCTGGGGCCATGGGCCGGGGTGAACGCAGGCCCGTGAGGGTGACTTCCCAAGCTTCGGGGGCCCTCATCCTTTTTGGGACCAGGGCAAGAGGATGTTGCCGTCATTTGTCAAGGCGATTCAGGTGGTGGGAACAGCAGGTGTGAAGGTAAGGAAGTCAGGAAGAGGCTGTCAGCCCAGGCGCAGTCAGTCTGGCTGGGAACGCAGGCACGTGTGAGAGCAGGAGGGTGGTGGGAGGAGGCTGGAGAACAGCTCAGGACCCAAGCACAATGACCTTCCCATCATCCCAGCCGCAGCAGTGCCTGGGAACTGGTACGTGAAATATCTCCCATTCAGCAAACCTTTACTTTCATACACACGTGTCTTTTATTTTTATTTTTTAGAAGCAGGGGAGAGGGACAGAGGGAGAAGGAGGGAGAGAATCTTAAGCAGGCTCCACACTCAGTGTGCAGCCCGGCGTGGGGCTCAACCTCACAACCCTGAGATCCCGGCCTGAGCCGAAACCAAGAGTCGGACACTTCACCGACAGAGCCTCCCGGGTGCCCCCACATGATCTCCCCTGAGGAATGGAGATGGTGGTTCAGAGAGGCGAAGTGACTTGTCCCAGGCTGGTTGGCCAGTAGGCTTGGTGACAAGATTCCTATCCAGGCTGCTTTCTAATATGCTCTTCTGCTTTTTGGGGCTGGAGACCCCTGCCCGCAGCCCCCCAACCCCCAGAAAGCACACTTCTGCCCAAGGACTGGTTCTTTTGTTGTTGTTGTTGTTCTTGAAATTTTAGAGTATGACCACATGAAATTTTTCTGTTTGTAGGCATGTCAGAAGAAAGCTGAATATTCTTCTAGCTTTAAATGCTTTCAGACTCTGGCTGATGCCTGATTTTTTAATTTGTTCCTTGGATTCTTTCTCTTCTTTTTTTTTTTAAGATTTTATTTATTTGTCAGAGAGAGAGAGAGAGAGCACAAGCAGGGGGAGCGGCAGGCAGAGGGAGAAGCAGGCTCCCCGCCGAGCAGGGAGCCCGATGCGGCCCGAGATCATGACCTGAGTCGAAGGCAGACGCTTAACCGACTGAGGCACCCAGGCGCCCTCAAGGACTGGTTCTTCTGAGAGCCACGCCTTCCTCACCGAACGTCCCAACCAGGCATCTTGTGTCCTAGAGTGAGCTTTGGCAAAGCTCACCACATCCCCATTCTTCTCACCCTGTTCCTCCCCACTTACCAGGGAGAAGGAACGTCAGAATCTCCACGATGAGAGGCCCGGAGGACCAAGCAAACATCTGCCACGGGTCAGACACCTTTTGCAACGCCCCCAGGAGAGTCTGTGTGGCTCCCAGAACTCGCCACCCTATTGCAGGCCAGCCCTGGAAGGCCTGGCTTGGAAACTTCCCCACGCGTGGGTTCAGCGTGCATCTGTCTCCATCCCGCCCCGTACCCGGGACGCCCACCTCAGCAGAGGTACTGGTGGCAACGTTGCTAATGCCCACAGATCCGACTATGGAAGCCTGACCTCGAGGGCTGCTTGAGTCCCAGGTGTTCCCATCGTGAACAGTTGGGGGATGTCCCTCTGCACTGGGGAGCTGGGCTGCCCCTTGGAAACAAAGCCATTGGCAGGCCCGCCGTTTGGTGGTTGCGCTCCCCTGGGTTGCCCCACAGAGTAAGGTCAGACAGGAGGAGAAGAACAGCCGACATGTGCTGATTACGTAACCCCGTGCCAGGTGCTATTCTGGGAGCTTTGTTGGGGTGAATTACTTTGATCACCATAATCACGTAGTAGCTTTGACATTATTACTCTTTTCATCCCCATTTTACAGATGACAGAAGCACAAAGTTTAAGGAACTCGCTCAAAGCCGCAAAGCCAGTAAGTGGCAGAGACTTCATCCTCTTATCTTTTTTTTAAGATTTTATTTATGGGGCGCCTGGGTGGCTCAGTTGTTAAGTGTCTGCCTTTGGCTCAGGTCATGATCCCGGGGGTCCTGGGATCAAGCCCCGCATCGGGCTCCCTACTCAGTGGGGAGCCTGCTTCTTAAATCTTAAAAACAAAACAAAACAAAAAAACGCTTAAAAAAGATTTTATTTATTTATTTGAGAGAGAGAGCACACGAGCAGGGGGGAGCGGCAGGCAGAGGGAGAAGCAGCCTGCAGATGCTTAACCGACTGAGCCACCCAGGCGCCCAAGACCTCATGCTCTTATCCATTACGACACTATAATACCTTTTAAGGTTTGAGGGACGGGGATCGAGGGTGGTGGGCCAAGAGGACTACTTTGGCTTTATCTGTAAGGTTTTACACAGAGACTATTCACGTCTTAGCTGAGGGATTAATTTCTTATTTCCAAAAGAAAAATAAAATTAAGCTAAAAACCTGGGACAGTCAGTGAAACTTGAATATGGCGCGGAGATGAGAGAAAAACCTTATATCCGTGCTATTTTGCTGATTTCGACAATGTAAAAAAAAAGGCTCTGTTTGTAGGTAATACACACTGCGATATTTAGGGGTAAAGGGCTATCACGTCTGCAACTTGGAAAACGAATACGCAGAGCGAGAGAAGGCACACAAAGAATAAAGCAAACAAGGCAAGACGCGAATAATCGCTGATATGGGTATCAGGGAGTTCTCTGTGCTCTCCTGGCAACTTTTCTCTCAGTGTGATATTCTATCGATATAAAAGTTACTGAAGGAATCTCCCTCAAGCAGGATGGGTTTGGCATCCGATGCTATTCCCACGAGCGGCTTAGAAATCTTGCGTGAAGACAGTGGGAGGCCAAGGCTGCCTGGGGAAAAAAGGCTCCCTGGCTGTGGCCAGTGGCCTCCTTCCCAAATGGAAGGAGGCCTGCCAAACTGGGCAAGGCCGCTGCCGGGAAGGTGGACTCCGCTCTCCCTGGAGTCTGGGCTGGGGCTCTTGGCTGCTGCTGGGCTCCCACGGGGAGGAAAAGATGCACCCTGGAAACCCCGGTGCGCCCACCCCAAAGGTAGCCCACTGAGCAAACACTACTGACTAGTGTCCCTCCTTGGCTCCTTACCTCGGAGGGTACCCAGTTGGGCCTGAAGCTGCCCTCCTCCTGGGAGCCTGCACCGGGCCCCTTGGTGATGGGCCCCATCCGGTCAGGACTCCACCCGCCCAGACTCTTGGGCCTTCTGGAAAATTCCTCAACTAGCCAAAGAGATCTCCTAAAATCCCAACAGGGTGTGGCATTGGCCTCGGGGGCTTTTCCCACATGTCCTGGGCAGGGCTGCTGCGGGTCCGGACCCTGCCTCCTCTTAGTGTTGAGCCCACAGCTCTCCGCCCGGGCACCGAGGCCCGTACGCAGGCGCGGCCATCGGTGCGGGATGGTCAGAGCTGAACTGGCCCCGCGCGAGGCAGCGTGGCGGAGCAGGTGAGCGCACGGACCGTGGCGCAGACTGGACTGGAGTCCCGGCTCTGCCATTTGCTGGCCGTGGGAGCCTGGGCGGGTCATTTCCCTTCTCTGTGCTTCGGTCTCCTCTGGGGATGAAAGGAGGCTGTCTGGGTACATGGGCTCAGACCCCTGCCTGGCGCGCGGTGAGTGCGAGGTGTGACTCGTTGGCTCCCTGCCTCGCTGTGGCTCCCAGCCTCCCACACCCATGGGGGCAGCTTCATTTGCATGGAGGTACTGCACACCCCAAACTGGAAGGCCCGAGCCTTGGCCCTGCCTTAGTTGCAGAATTGGTCAAAGTGCTGATGTCTTTGACTGCGGGGCCTGGGAGCCAGTTTTGAACCCCGTGCCCAAGTCTTCATGGGTAATGGGGTGAGCGGTCCCTTCCAGAAGAAGAGCCTGCCTGGGTGGGCTGTCTACTCGGAGCTGTGGGTGCGGCGTGTGCCGGGCCTCCAAGTCCGGCCCAGCTTCCGGGGGTCAGGCCTTTAAAGGAGCTTGAGGGGGCCACCAGATAGCCTCTGTGGTACCCACAGTTTCCTCGCTCACACAATACCACGTTAATTGCTGACTTAGCCGAAATACCTGTCAATGATGACACAGACGGACACCAACGATATTAAGCAGTCACTTAGGTAACAGGACGTGCCAGGTGCTGTTTTATTTTTATTTTTTAAATTTTTATTTATGTGAGAGAGCGAGAGAGAGCGAACACGAGCAGGGGGAACAGCAGAGGGAGAGGGAGAAGCAGACTCCTCGCTGAGCAGGGAGCCCGATGCGGGGCTCGATCCCAGGACCCCGAGATCATGACCTGAGCCGAAGGCAGACGCTTAACGACTGAGCCCCCCAGGCGCCCCTCCGGGCACTGTTCAAAGCACCATTACACATACATATCCTCATGATAAGTCTTTCACATAGGTTCTATTTATATTCCTGTTTTAAAGATGAGGAAACAGACGTAACTAAGTTAAGTAACCGGCCCACGGTTCAATGACTAAAAAGTGACGGAGCCTGGATTTCAAACCAAGCAGTCTGGCTTCAAAGTCCACGCTTTCAACCATCCTCCTCTACGCCTCAGGTTTGAAGAGGCCATGATGTGAATTTAAGAGGAGCAGAGGAGCCTGAAGCTGACCCCCCAGCTGGGCCCGGCGGAAGGGGTGTGCTGCTCATGATGCAAATCCCCAGCCGAAGTTCCAGAGTGGCTGAGCCCCTGGCAGGGACTGGGGGGGTGGGGGAGGAACCAAGGCAGGGCCCCTTCCTGGAACAAGGGAGCAAGCACCTCGGGCACACCACAGCTGGGTGCTAGCACAGAAAATGAAGGACAGGAGTCTGGAACCAGTGGTGGTTACCACGGAAACCAACTGTGTGGTAAACTCAAAGCTGAGCCTGCCTGGGTCTTAAAAAAAAAAAAAAAAAAAAGGCAAATGATATTTAAAAAACATTCTAGATTGTTTTGGAGGATGGCTTAGGACAAACCCTCTGTGGAATTCAGATGAATTTTTAGCATATTTGCTAGTGAATAGAGGTCTTTCACACAACTGCCCAGAGTATCTGTAAGTTACTGTAGCTTCTAGTATAGTTGGAGAAGGACTTGCATAGGAGGAAGCCCGGGGTGGGACACGTGAGGAGGAGGAGGAGGGAGACGGTGGGGTTAGCAAGTGAGTTGGAAGAGGAGAGAGAGTTTGGGGGCAGGTAGGTGCAGGGAAACAGGTTGGAGGGAGAGTGTTAGCCGAAGTGGGGGTGGCAGGGGTGGCAGGGAGGGGACAGAAGGTGATTCAGAGCCGGAGTCCACAGCACTGACTCGCCACCTGCAGCCCAGTCTGCCTCCAGTGGGTCTCCGTCCACCTTCACCACGAGGATGGCATCCACGGCGGCCTCTCCGCTTGCCCTCTGCCCTCGTGTCAAGTCTGGGAAGTCCGGCATAGAAGAGGTCTGTTGAGGGGCGCCTGGGGGGCACAGTCGGTTAAGCGTCGACTCTTCATTTTGGCTCAGGTCGCGATCTCATGGGTCCTGGGATCGAGCCCCACGTCAGGCCCCACGCTCAACACGGAGTCTGCTTGAGATTCTCTCTCTCCCTCTCCCTCTGCCCCTACCCCAACCCCTGCTGTCCGCCCCCAAATAAATAAATAAGTAAATCTTTTTTAAAAAGGAGATCTGTTTAGTCTCTTTGAACTCCACCTTCCTGGCAAGGAACCTTTATTTTCTCACATAACGCCTCTTCCTGTCACTGCTATTACTATCCCAAACCACGAGTTGTCTGCCGCACATGCTTTGGCAAGCGCCAGCCCAGAGAATGAGGCTGTTCTGTGATCTGGCCCCAGCCTCCTGCCCAGCCCGATTCTTCACTCTACTTTGGGCCTTCCGTATCCCAGCCAAACCGGGCCACGTGCTGTTGCAAGCACACCCCAAGTTTCCAATGCTTGGCTGGTCTCTGCCGGCATCCTACCCACCATCCAGGACCCAGAAGTGCAGCCCAGAGCCCTGAAGCCATAAAAACTCAAAACTCCCTTTATCTCGGTCCCATGGCCCTGCCCCGCGGGCTACAGCTGATGGGGCAGGACACAAAGGAGAGGTGAGAAGACCCAGGGGAGCGAGCAGGAAGTTTTAGTACCCCGTGCCTACCTTCCCAACACAGAAACAGACTGAAAGGGCACCTAGGTGCCTCAGTCGGTTAAGCGACGGCCTTCGGCTCAGGTCATGACCTGGAGTCCCAGGATCGAGTCCCATATTGGGCTCCCTGCTCAGCAGGGAGTCTGCTTCTCCCTCTGACCCTCACCCCACTTGTGCTCTCTCTCTCTCTCTCATTCTCTCTCTCTCAAATAAATAAATAAAATCTTAAAAAAAAGAAAGAAACAGACTGAAGGAATTCTGCAAGGCAAGTCTCTGACGAGAAGTACCCGTTGCCAATCCAATCTCCAGCCTTCTCACCGTACTGGTGTAGAAAGGTCCACGCAGTTTCTGGAGAATCTCACTGGGAGTCCAGCTGAGCACAGACACGATGCAGCATGTTGCTGGTAAGTGGACCTTAAAGGCAGTCATAGGTGTCTGTCAGGCCTGGGTTTCAGGCCCGTAGTAGTCACGTGACAACTGGATGCTCTGGGCAGGTCACTTCACCTCCCTGAGCCTCAGTTTCCTCATTGGCGAAATGGACTTACCACACATGGGAAAGATAAATTGGTTCTTGAGAGGATCCATGCGATTACTGTAGGGAATCACCTAGTGAAACGCTTTACCCGCTCTAAAGGAGCCACCCCCATCCCTCTCTACCCTTTCAGCTCATTTTATGTTCTTTATAGCATTAGTCACTGCCTGTTACTCATTTGCTTCTTTGTTTATTGACTGATTGTTCCGTTAGAATATACTTTTCACAAGAGACATGATTTTCGCCTTTTATTTTTATTAATATTTTTATTTTCGCTATTTCTTTATTTTTAAAGATTGATTTATTTGAGAGAGAGAGCGAGAGTGTGAGTGGGGGAAGGGGCAGAGGGAGAGAATATCCAAGCAGACCCCTGCTGAGTTTGGAGCCCGACACGGGGCTCAATCTCACGACCCTAAGATCATGACCTGAGCTGAAACCAAGAGTCGGACACTTAACCGACTGAGCCACCCGGTGCCCCTATTTTTGCTTTTAAAATCACTATATTGTTCGTGGCTTGAATAATTTCTGATACATTAGTAGGTGCTCATAAACATTTATTGAATGAGTTTATAATAAGCGAATGCATAGTAGGCTCACGCATGATGCATGTGTGTGTGCTATAACTCATGCATAAACGTCTTGCACACACATGCAGCCTGCCATGCTGTGGGTTCCGTTCACCGCTGCTTGGCCAGCATGTGACCTAGCACAAGGCGCATTCTGGGGAGCACTCGTCCAGGGCCTGTGCTTGGGAAACAATGCCTGTTAGCATAGGAAACGTGTTTCAGCTATAAAGACAAGAGTTACCAAACTTATTCGGTCTCTGTATCAGCTTCCCAGGGCCACCATAACGAATGACCACACACCGTGGGGCTTAAAAACAACAGAAATTTATTCTCCCGCATTCTGAAGGCCAGAAGTCCAAAGTCAAGGTGTCGGCAGGGCCACACTCCCTCCAGAGGCCCTAGGGGAGAATCCATTCTTTGCCTCTTCCAGCCTCTGGTGGTTGCTGGCCAATATCACTCTAATCTCTGCCTCCATCTTCATATGGCCCCCTCTTCTGTGGGTCTAACCTCCCTCTGTCTCTCTCTTATACCGACACTTGTGATGGCATTTGATGCCCACCCAGATAATCTAGGAGAGTCTCCTCGTCTCAAAATTTTCTTTTTAAAATTAAAGATTTTATTTATTTATTTGAGAGAGCGAGCGAGCGTGAGAAAGAGAGAGAAAGCATGAGCGGTGGGGAGAGGCAGAGGGAGAGGGAGAAGCAGGCTTCCCGCCGAGCAGGGAGCCGGACGTGGGGCTTGATTCCAGGACCCCGGGATCATGACCTGAGCGGAAGGCAGACGCTTCACCGACTGAGCCACCCAGGTCCCCCTCATCTCAAAATTTCGAACTTAATTACATCATAAAGACCCCATTTCCAGGTAAGATAATGTTCACAAGTTCCAGGGTTTGGGACTGGACATTCGGTTTCCCACAACTCCCCTGCTATCACTATAGAGTATTTTGAGAAATGATGACTTGTGAAGAATGCGCTTCTGGAAAGAATGGGGGTGGAGGCGGGAGTAGAGTACAGGAAGAAACAACTTCTTGACATTTTTTAAAGTATACTACAGCTTGTCAGACCCTCCTCAGCACGGGAGGGATGGGGCTGGATATCGACCGAGCTCTCCTGCTAATTCTTTTTGTGGGTCAAGGACTGGGACCCACTGCTTAAAAAGACGTGGAGAGGTAATTAGCCTGATGGAGAGTAATGACTGGGCCGTGCTTCGCATTTAATTAGCCTGGGGAGGGTGTCTGGGTATGGGTGGCTTTCGAGAGCTCTCCAGGTAATTGTAATGCATAGCGAGAGTGGAAAACCACTAGACGATAGTGTTGAGGAGATGCGCGTTTCAAACAACGCTGTTAATGAATATTATCTTGAAGAGTGGTAACAAAGTTCACAATGTTGACATCAATTATTAACCCTCTTGACCTTCTCAGTGAGATAATAACAGATGTGAAAAGTGCCAGGAACACTAGCCGCCTGGGGGGAGTGGGGGCCTGGGGTGGGATGGGTTGGGGGGGATGCTGGGCAAGGGGGAGGTGCGGAGAGAAAGCAGAAAGCAAGGCTGGAGCCACCAATGGTCAAGAGCCTCAGTCCCCAGATGGAGACTACAGGGCCGAGGCTGGTGGGTGGAAACAGGGAACCAGCAGAGAGCTGCCAGGACTTGCGAGGAAGAAAGAGGAGGTGTTGTTTATTTAAAAACATTTTTTTTTTTTTTAAAAAGAGAAAGCCCTTGGGCTGGGCCCAGTGGTCAGTGGCCTCTATTCCTTCCTGGCCCAGTAGGATAGGGCAACCCGGCCGTGGCTGCTGAGGTCGGAGTAGGGGCTGGTCAGCAACTCTGCTGGCTCTGAGAGAGAGAAGCCGGCCTTTAGGAGAGGCCAAATGCTTTTGGTGCCCAAGTTTTTTTTCAAGTATTAAATGTGAGGTTCAAGCCAACTGATCTGAGGCCTTACAGAGGATACCCGAGCCCTTTTTGAGGTTGGGGCTGCCAAAAAGGAACACTCTTCCCTTTCTCGATGGGGTCTCTCTCCAGGGCTATCTCCCTATCTCCTATCTCCCTAAACTCCCCAGCTCCCTGGGGAGATAAACCAGGTAGGTATTACTGTTATTTTTTTTTCTCATTGTAAAAATTACAGAAAACTTGCCATTTTAACCAGTTTGGGGGACAAAGAATCACAGATACCTTTTTATGCTAGGCAATGCATTCCTCACATAGAGAATATCACATTAACTTCAACATGTCCAATCATTTCGGTATGTTGGAAGGATAAAATGGGATGATGGCTTTGAAGCTAGTTTGTGTAAACTTTAAAGTTCTAGAATAGGGCACCTGGGTGGCTCAGTTGGTTAAGCGACTGCCTTCGGCTCAGGTCATGATCCTGGAGTCCCGGGATCGAGTCCCGCATCGGGCTCCCTGCTCGGCAGGGAGTCTGCTTCTCCCTCTGACCCTCCTCCCTCTCATGCTCTCTGTCTCTCATTCTCTCTCTCTCAAATAAATAAATAAAATCTTTAAAAAAAAATAAAGTTCTAGAATATGTTGAATACTTATAAATACCAAGAAGAATACACTATTACCTCTCATGTCCCTCAGCCTTCTTCCCCCACAACGATGGGGTGGAGCAAGACCTGTATGTCAACCTGGAATCAGGCTCTTTGAGGCCTTTAATTGAGACACTTAACGATTTTAATGTGAGTGCTTTTACTTTAGTAGCCGGCATGCAATTTTTAAAAACTATGGCAAAATACCCATCACTTAAAGTTTACCATCGTAACCATTTTTTCTAAAGATTTTAAGTAATCTCCACACCCAACGTGGGGCTCAAACTCACAACCCTGAGATCAAGAGTCGCACGCTCCACCGACCAAGCCGGCCGGGAGCCCCTCATCTGAACCATTTTTTTTTTTTTTAAGTTTTTATTTATTTATTTGACAGAGACACAGTGAGAGAGGGAACACAAGCAGGGGGAGTGGGAGAGGGAGAAGCAGGCTTCCCGCAGAACAGGGAGCCTGATGTGGGGCTCGATCCCAGGACCCTGGGATCATGACCTGAGCCGAAGGCAGACGCTTAACCGCCTGAGCCACCCAGGCGCCCCCATCTGAACCATTTTTAAGAGCGCAGCTCAGCGGCCTTAAGTATATTCACAATTTTGTGCAACCATCACCACATCCATCTCTAGAGTCCTTTTCATCTTCCTCAGCTGAGACTCTGCACCCATTAAACACACATTCCCATTCCTGTCTCCCCCCAGCCCCTGGCAAACGTCATTCTACTTTCTGTCTCTATGCATTGGACTCATCTAGGTGCCTCATGTAAGTGGAATCATGTAGTCTTTGTCCTTTTGTGACTGCTTTATTTCACTTAGCAGGTCTTCAAGGTTCATTCATGTTGTAGCATGTGATAGGATCTCCTTCTCTTTTATGGTTGAATAATATTCCCTTGTGTGGGTAGACCACGTTTTCTTTATCCATTGGTCCATCGATGGATACTTGAGTTGTTGCTACCTTTTGGTTGGTATGAATACTGCTGCTGGGAGCAGGGATTATTAATTTTCAGGAGAGTAGAGTGAGGTTCGGAATGATCACACAGCAAATAAAGGGCAGCGCCAGGATTCAAATGCAAATCCTCCTCCTTGGCTGGGTACATGGTCCCCAAAGACACAGTTGCCCTGCTCTCCACCCTTCCACACCCAACAACCCTAGCAATCTTGCTTTCTTTTGAGCTGGCCGTTTATACCCCCTGGGAGGTTGGAATGGCCCCCCCTGGTAAGACTCTCCTGGGAAAATCTTTATCTTGCAGAAGCCCCAGGGGCCAGATAGCTGGGTTCCTCTCTGTGGGTGACATTTGTGCCTTTTTCCAGCCAAAAGGAAGATGTTGGGGCCTCCTTGCCCAGTCTGTGTCCTGCATCCTAAGGCTTCCTAACACTCTGGTCTCCTGCAGGGCCCATTTATTCTTGAACAAGCATCACCAAAACAGCCCCCAGGAGGTGCTGGAGAGAGGAAGAGCCTGGCCAGTGCCTGCCTGGAATTTTCTGTCCAGTCTAGGTCTGAGAAGCCAATCTCTTACAAGCCCTATAGCCCTCCTTCCACCCGCCCCCTCTGCTGCTACCCGACAGGTAGAAAGCACAACTTTGCGGGACGCTTTTTGAAAGCTCCGTCGCATTTAACGTGCGGGCAAACTCCCTATCTTTCTTGGCTGCCTCTAAGGAATGCCAGCCTCCCCAACAAGCTCAGAAGTTAGAGGCATCAACCTTCTCTAAGGCTTGGCATTAAACCTTCATTTGAGTGGTGTTTCAGACACGAGGCTCGCTCCGTTGTGTGTTGCGGCTGCACCATAACCCAGGGGGTCATCGGACCAGGGGTGGGGGAAGGAGGGAAAGACCCACAACTCCGAGTGAATCCAAGTGTCACAGCTGGTGCGGGAGGAAGCAAGATATTCAGCTCAAGATGCTCTCGTGGAGCCGCAGGGCTAAAGCTTGGGCAGACGGTGGCCCTGGCACACTGTTCGTTGTCTGCCTGACAGCCATGCCCTCCTCCTTCTTTTCCACTAGAAAACCCTTTCTCCCACAATGGAGGTTGACAATGTCAGGTACTCACTTTCCCCGACTCGCTTGTAGGCAGGAGTAACCACGTATGACGACTGAGTTCTGGACCATGCTATGTAAGGAGAAATCAGCTGGATGGCTTTAGGGAAGGGGTTCTCCTGTCTTAAAAAAGAGAAATAGGTAGAGTAACGTTTCCCCTTAGCTTGTTGTCTTTAGACATGGCTGGAAGGAGGACCTGTTTGCAGATCCAAAAGCTGTCAGCACTCCTCTTTGGTCAAGACTTGGCTTCTAGATGGCTTGGAGGGCAAAGAGAGGACACCGATTTCTTAAAAAAATTTAAAAAAAAACAACGTTTATTTATTTGAGGGAGAGAGAGAGCGATAGTGAGAAAGAGAGCATGAGCAGGGTGGAGAGGGAGAAGCAGGCTCCCCGCTGAGCAGGGAGCCCGATGTGGGACTCAATCCCAGGACCCTGGGATCACGACCTGAGCCGAAGGCAGACGCTTAACCGACTGAGCCACCCAGGCGCCCCTAAAATGACACAATTTTATCTTACACTTTTGGAGGCCAAAAGTCCGAAATGCATCCCACTGTACTAAAATCAAGGTCTTGGCAGGAGGCCCTTCTGGAGGCTCTAAGGAAGAATCTGTTTCCAGCTTCTAGAACCACCCACATTCCTTGGTTCATGATCCCTTCCTCTACCTTCAAAGCTGGCAATGTCAGGCTGAGTCCTTTTCAGGCTGCCATCTCTCTGGTTCCTTCACTCTGGCTCCCTCTTACACTTAGAAAAATCCATGTGAGGGACGCCTGGGTGGCTCAGTCGGTTAAACATCTGCTTTCCGCTCAGGTCATGATCCCGGGGGCCTGGGATCCAGCCCCTCGTCGGGTTCCCTGCTCAGCGGAGAGCCTGCTTCTCCCTCTCCCTCTGCCCCTCCCCCTGCTTGTGCTCTCACTCACTCTCTCTCTGTCAAATAAGTAAATAAAATCTTAAAAAAAGAGAGAAAAATCCATGTGATTGTATTGGCCCACCCAGATAATCCAAGAGAATCTCCCCATCTCAAAGTCAGCTAATCAGCAGCCTTAATTCCATCTGCAAACCTTAAGTACCCTTTGACATGTAATATAACATATTCACAAATTCTGGGGAGTAGGACGTGGTCATCTTACTTCATCCACCACACAGGCTTAGGAAGAAAAGTGTCTCCCTCTTAGGAGCAAAAGTGGATGTCCCCTGAGTACATGATATGGGGCTAGAAGCCACTTTAAATGTTTTAAAGTTAGATTGCATGCTGGAATTTTCAAATTATTTTTTAAATCCTAAGCTCCCGTATCACTTTACTCTGATATTATATCAGTTTTCATAAACCCACTCAGCAGCTAATCGGCTCATCTCTGTAGGCACCTTAGGCTCAAGGGTGGATTTTTCCTTCTTGTATTTTTCTCCTTTCTCCCCACACCCCACCAAAGTGAAGCCAGCTCTGCTTCTCGCAGCCTCACTGCTTTGATACCTCAGGGAAGGTATTTAGCCTGGCAGGCGAGGAGAGAGAGCACCGTGGGTCCCCAGACCCTGCTTCCTAGCAGTGCTCTGAGGAGCTGGTGATTCCCCAAAGTGTAGTGCCCGCCCCCGCCCCGTTCACACAGAAACACAAGGGCTCCCAGCTGTCTGGCAGATTTCCTTAGCTGTCCGCAGAAGCAGCCACGGACAGGGACAATGAAAGGCTTAGTGGCAATTTACAGACTACAGACAATCGATGACTAGATGGGGCTTCCTCAGATGTCAGGCACTGTGGAAGTTTCCAAGACCTAGTCTTGATCTCGGGGAGGCAGGAACTGCAAGAATGACTCAGGTAGAATTTCCCAACACTCTGCTGAGATGGGGTGCCAAATCGAAATTGAGTTGATTTAGAAAAACAAGAGAGAGGGGCACCCGGGTGGCTCAGTTGGTTGAGCGGCTGCCTTCGGCTCAGGTCATGATCCCAGGAGCCCCGCATCGGGCTCCCTGCTCAGCAGGGAGTCTGCCTCTCCCTCTCCCTCTGCCCCTCCCCCCTGCTCGTGCTCTCTCTCCCTCTCTCAAATAAATAATATCTTAAAAAAAAAAAAAGAAAAACAGGAGAGAGGGGTAATATTTATTACATACCTAAATTTATGGACCGGGACTAATAACAAGCAAGAAACATGCCTTTCAATCTGCCAAAGAGCTTGGGCACACAGTTACATGGGAAATCACACGCTTAAAATGAAGCTTTTGAGTTTCTTCATCCACAATCAGAGAATACGATCTCCTTCATGGAGCAGCGTATACGAACAAGCGTTCTAGGAAGACTGAGGGAGAATGGAAGAGCATTGGGGTGCTCTAAAGAACTTGCCTGCATACACTGGCCAGTGTTTTTGGAGAGCAGTTGGGCCGTATCCACTAAACAGGGGCATCTTCTGTGATTCCGCAACCCAGACAGCACGAGAGCTCAAAAATACATGTACAAGATGTTCTCAGATCGGTTTCCTCCTCTCTAGCCTTCCTCACATGGCTCAAGCCAGCATCTCTCACCTGGCCCACTGTGGACAGCCTCCTCTCTGATTTTCCTGGGTCCAGACTTGCCTCTCCATGGAAAAGATTGTTGAGAATACAAACCTAATCCTATCACCTTCCTGTTCAAAACCCTACAGGACTCTTCTCCACTGCCCTCCGTAAATAGGCCGATGTTCTGAGCTTGCCACACAAGGCCCTGTGACCTGGCTTCTTTTTTCTTTTTTTAGACTTATTTACTTATTTGAGAGAGAGAGAGATTGGGAGAAGCAGACCCCCCGCGGAGCAGGGAGCCCGGCGCGGGACTTGATCCCATAACCCCGGGATCATGACCTGGGCCGAAGGCAGATGCTTAACCGACTGAGCCACCCAGGTGCCCCTGTGTCCTGGCTTCTTAACAGTGACCCAGTTTTGCAAGCATGCTGCAAGGTTTGTTCACCAAACGCGTCTGCAGGCTCCTGTCTGTGTCTCTGGGCGCACTGTTCCCATCTGTTATGCCCGAGCTCAGTTGCCTTCTTACCCATCAGGGGGCTCTTCCTGCCAGAAGCTGGCCTTCAAGGCCCAGCTTGGGAGTGGTTGTTTCTCCTTGGGGCTCCCAGAGTACAGCGTCTACCAGGATGGAATAGAAGTTAGCATACTGGATTGCAATTTTAAAGACAATTCCGTCTCCACCTCTACGCTGATGCGTTCTTCGAAGGTACCGGTTATGCTGTTATGTCTGTAGGTCTGCCATTTTAGAAGATTCTCAAAAGTTCTCTGCAAGGATATGGTCTCAGGCATGCAGGCCTCCTCATTTTCCTAGACCACCCCCTTCTGGTCCCAGACAATTCAGGCTGAAGTTGCTCGAGCTAGACTTTTCTTCAACACTTAAGGGATGGTGTGGGGGCGGGGGGGGGGCAGTAAATCCTACTTTCAACACAGTGTCTGGACTGCACGCCTTCATCTGTCACTTCCTGTGTGATCATGGGCAAATCACAGTCTTCGAGCTTCTGTTTCTCCCCAGGAAAGCGAGCATAATAATGCTAGCTACCCTCAGAGACTGTCGTGAAGGCGCTGAGCAACAAAGTGAAAGTGCTCTGCAATTGTCATGTGCTACATGCCGATAACCTCCAAAGAACCGCCTCTGTTAAAAGTGGCCCGGGGAAAAAAAAAAGCTATAAAAAAATGAAGTCCCAAGTTTAGGAACCTGGTTCATATAGACGAAATCTTTCTTTTTCTTTTTAATTTTATTTATTTATTTATTTATTTATTTATTTATTTATTTATTTAAGAGAGAGAGAGAGAGAAAGCACAAGAGGGGGCGGGGGGGAGGAGCAGAGAGAGAGAGAGAGAAGCAGACTTCCCCGCTGAGCAAGGAGCCCGACGTGGGACTCAATCCCAGGACCCCGAGATCATGAGCTTAACCGACTGAGCCACCCAGGCGCCCCCAGGCGAAACCTTCCTATTCCTTTTCCATTGTCTGGACTAACTTTGTGCTTAACTCTGCCTTCACCTGCCCTCACCTGTGGGACATCGTCCTCCCTCCATGCCATCTGTTTTACTCCAATTCCCGGTTGGTGACAGAAGAGCACCGGGTCCCTTTCATGACGGCAAGTCATAGAGTCACTGATCTGGGTTCAAGTCCCAACCCCACCATTTCTTTGCTGCAGGACTCTGGACCGGCCGCCTCACCTCTTCAGGCCCGAGTTTTGTCACCTTCTGTGTCCTAGGTATGTGATGGGCAGTAAATGACACCGTGTAACTGTTCCTTTCAATTTCAGTAATTTCCACCTCTACTCTTATTTAGCCTCCCACGGGTTTAATCACACCTAGGATGCCTTCTTCACTCAACTCAAGTTTCAGGTTTCATTTTCAAATATTTAAACTTGGAAATCCTCTTTTCGGAGTACCACCTCTGGTTTTTTTGTTTTTCAGTTCTCTTCCTTCTGCCGAAGTCACTCTGCCTTCAGCTTGGCTTCCAGCCCCCTGAAGCCAACCTCGTTTTCCCAGACAGCCTCGGGCTGGCCTCAGTCACCTCTCTGCCCGGCCAGAACCTGAAGGCTTAGCCGCATCACCATGCCCTCAAGGGCCGCCTCGCATTTCCACACTCCCTTTCCCTGGATGTCTTCCGGGCCCAGATAACGTTCTGCTTACTGTTTCAGCTTCCAAATGTTCAAGTTTGCAATAAACAGGTTTTTTCCTCCTCTGCTGGGGGAGCACCCTCATCAGCAGAAAGCCCGTCTGCCTCTCCCTGACCTCCTCTTGCCAGCGCTGAGGAAGAGTCGCCCCCCGCCCTTCCCCACCAACAGTCTCCTCTGACAGGCACCCTGGCTCCCACCCCGAGGCACCTCCTCCAGGCCTTGATCCAGAATGATCCCCTCTATCACTTGCCTCTCCAGTTCTTCTCTCTCCTTCTCCTCTCCTTCAGCATATAGCAAACCCAGATCTCCCCCATTCCAAGATGACCTTCTCGGCCTTCCACTCCAGATACCACCTTATATGCACCCAAAGTACCATAGTACAGGTTCTTCTATGTGGCCATGGATTTACCTCCACCAGAGAGGCTTCCATTTTGACATGGCTTCACGTAGCTGTTTACCATCCCTTGGTTTCATCTTGAAGGTCTCCCTTTTAGCACATTTTATACAGCAGGTCTCATGGTAAGAAACTCCCTCAGCTTTTGCTTATCGGGGAAAGTCTTCCAGCCTTGTCGACGTGGGGGCCAGGACCTGAGATGACTGTGCAAGGGCAGTAATGGCCACCGTAGGGGCGAGGGTAGCTTCCTTTCGTCTCGCTCTCTCTCTCCAGTATCTGCTTGGATGATTGACCCTTCTGTGTGGACAGGTTAAAAAACACATACACCTTTTTATTTATTTATTTTTAAGATTTTATTTATTTATTTGAGAGAGAGAGAGGAGAGAGAGAGAGAACACGAGCAGGGGGAGGAGCAGAGGCAGAGGGAGAAGCAGACTCTCCGCTGAGCCGGGAGCCAGACGCGGAGCTCAATCCCAGGACCCCAGGATCATGACCTGAGCCGAAGGCAGATGCTTAACAGACTGAGCCACCCAGGCGCCCCCACATACACTTTTTTATTTTTTATTTTTATTTTTATTATTATTATTTTTTTAAAGATTTTATTTATTTATTTGACAGAGAGAGAGAGAGACAGTGAGAGAGGGAATACAAGCAGGGGGAGTGGGAGAGGGAGAAGCAGGCTTCCCGTGGAGCAGGGAGCCCGATGCGGGGCTCGATCCCAGGACCCTGGGATCATGACCTGAGCTGAAGGCAGACGCTTAACCAACTGAGCCACCCAGGTGCCCCCCCACATACATTTTTTTTAAAAAAGATATTTATTTGAGAGAGAGCGAGAGAGCGGGGACGGGGGAAGTGGGGGTGGGGATGGGGCAGAGGGAGAGGGAGAGAGAATCTCAAGCAGACTCCATGCTGAGCATGGAGCCTGACATGGGGCTGGATCTCACAACCCTCAGATCATGACCGGAGGCGAAATCAAGACAGTCAGACACCCAGCCAACTGAGCCACCCAGGCGCCCCACATGCAGCTTTAAAAATAACCTAACTGCCCTATCCTACAGCTTTGGGTGGTACAGAGCCCACTTTCTGAAATACCACAGGCAACATTATTTGACCAAATGTTTCACCACCAAATAACTAAGTGTGACAACTTTCTAGTCTGTCATAGTTTTACCATTATGACTCCAAGCCTAACCCTATTTATTTATTTATTTATTTATATTTTTTTCCTTTTTATTAACATATAATGTATTATTTGTTTCAGGGGTACGGGTCTGTGATTGATCAGTCTGACACAATTCACAGCGCTCCCCATAGCACATACCCTCCCCAGTGTCCATCACCCAGCCACCCCACCCCTCCCAACCCCCCTCCACTCCAGCAACCCTCGGTTTGCTTCCTGAGATTAAGAGTCTCTTATCTAACCCTCCTTGTTGAGCCAATTCTAAAACTTTAGATTTTGTACCTTGCAGCTCCTACTTTGAGGTACTCCATTCCAAATCAATTAGAATCTGAACTTAGCTCCAATAATTGGAACTCCAAAAACTGGCTCCAATTACATAAAAAAATATCTTCCCATCTAAGGAAAAGTCCCAAGACGGGTAATCAAGGGCTGAAATGGCATCTTCGTGATGTTTTCAGAAATTCAGACTCCTTTTGTATTTCTGCTCAGACAACGTTAGAACGGTCATTTAACCTTCACAAGATTGCTGCCTGACTGCCAGCCTTCACATCTGCCTTCAAAGCAGCAGAGAAGAGAAGTTAATGACACAAGGAGATGGGTCAACTGATTCAGCTCTCCCACCCATGTTTCTTTGCTACAAAATATATTTGTGTGAGCATTCAGTCACTGTTAGGTGGGAAAGATGATACTCAGATTTCACTGCTAGGTTCGGCAGAATATAATGTCAAAGAATGACATATCCAATGTGACACATTGAAAAGAATGTTGAATAAAGAGCACTTAATCTTCAAAAATTTATAAAAATAATTTAAAGCTTCATGAATTAGGAATATGCCAATTTAAAACACTAAGAAATAGGACTATCATGAGAAACAAAATCAACCTCTGAGGGTATGAAAAGGAATGTAGGGCAAACAAGAAGAAAATTAGCATTTGTTGAGTTATGAATATGAGCTGTTCATATGATGAATATTATTATTCAATGGTAAACCTTGCAAATACAAAATAAAATCCAAATTAGTGGTTACACAGCAAAAAAAATCTACTTGCAATAAAAGCAAGGTTATAGATTCAGGTTCTGGCTTGTCAGACATTTCTTGCACTAACATTGTCTCCAGAAACATCTGGCCAATTTGTACCCAGCGACTCCTTTTTTTTCAAATATTTTATTTATTTGAGAGAGAGAGAACTTGAGAGTGAGAAAGAGAGCACAAGCAGGGGTGGGGCAGAGGGAGAGGGAGAAGCAGACTTCCTGCTGACCAGGCAGCCTGATGCGGGGCTCGATGCGGGGCTCAATGAGGGGCTCGATCCCAGTACCCTGGGATCATGACCTGAGCTGAAGGCAGACCCTTAACCGACTGAGCCACCCAGATGCCCCTGTACCTAGTGACTCCTTATGCACGCTGAATGGGATTCAGGTAAAATCCCACTGTGTACAGAGCTGAAAGAGTGTTTTCCATTCCCTGGGGGAATGATCAGTATACAGCAGGAGGTCTAAGGGTTCATATCTTTGTTGCCTTATCATAATTCAAATGCATTTTAGGGTGTGATTTTCATTTTGCCCAAATGAATATGTGCCTTGAATATGTGCCCTATGGTCACACTTAGCAACAAGAAGAAAACAGAACTCCAACTTTGAGGAGCTGATGCACAGCACCCCAGCTGCAAGACATTACCTTGTGGGACATACTGAGGTCACCTTGCTTCCTGAGGAATTTTCCCAAAAGCTCTATGCACCAACTTCTACTTCCGCTTCCAAATGTTCAAGTTTGCATCAAACAGGTTTTTTCCTCCTCTGGCCAGAATTTAGCCATGTGGTTATTTCTCTTTGAGGGAGCTTGGGCAATGTAGCTTTCTAGCTGACACGTGTTGCTGCCCCAAACAAAATCAGGGTTTGCTAACGAGGAAGGAGGAAAGAAAAGATCTCAGGTGGACTCTAACTAGTTGGGGCAGAAAGAAATTTATCCCCTGCAGAAATGTGAGAAGAGCTGTAGAAGCAGGTCTAGGTAAAGCTCTCAGAAACAACACTGCTTAATTAGTCTGATTAACCTCAGAAACACTGCCTCTCCTGCCTTCCATGCCCGCAAGGCCAGTGACCTCTGCCCAGCCGCATCCCCATGGTAATTCCGAATCCAAGCCTTCCATGCGGGCATCTTATTGGTAAGAACTACATCACAGGCCCGCAAGGGATGTTGGGGAATGTAGTTCTGCCTGAAGAAGTGGTATTCACAGTAGTGGTGAGTGGCATATTTCATTGATTCTAAGACATGCATTTTTCCACATTTTTATGCTTCTGAAATTAGCATACGTTTGACAGGTCAATGATGGCTGTTGGCCATCTGGCAGTTTTGTGACGTGGCTGTCATTGTTTGTATGCACATGACACCCCCTTATAAGAATGAGAAAGCATTGCCATCGAAAGGGTACAAATGGGGGTCTCAGTAGCTTGGAAGGAAATCCTGGACCCAAGAGCGAAGCGTTTGGTTTAAATGTTGTCCCGCCAAAGAATCCCATAGGGTCCAAAATCAGCAACACAGACAACTCTGAGTTCATAAGAGTTCTACACTAACTATAAAGCACTTCTAGAAATAAGTTAACTGATTTCTTTTGCTTTTTAATGTATTCACAAGAGATTGACACCTAAACAAAATAAAAATTCTAAATGATAAGAAAAAAATAGACTATTGACCCAGTTACACCACTCTCAGGAATTTAGCCTGAGAAAATCATTTAAAAGAAGAAAATTCTCGGGGCACCTGGGTGGCTCAGTCAGTTAAGCGTCTGCCTTTGGCTCAGGTCATGACCCCAGGGGTCTGGAATCAAGCCCCGTGTTAGGCTCCCTGCTTAGCGCGGAGTCTGCTTGTCTCCCTCTCCCTCTGCCCCTCCCCACCACTCGTGCTCTCTCTCTCAAATAAATAAAAAAATCTTAAAAAAGGAAAAAAATTCTGTATGTACAAGGAAGTTTGGTCACAGCCGTGTGATTTATAAGGGCAAAGCAGACTGATAACAACTTAAATGTTCAACAATGACAACAATAAGACCTACTAATATCTGTTGATATACTCTGTGCCAGGCCCTCGACATACATTATTTCATCTGACTCTCATCACAGCCATTATGAGGTAGATTCTAACCTTATCCCCATTGTGTAGACGAGGCACAAACTCATGGTAACTTGTCCAAGGTCAAACAGCTAGTAGGTGGTAGAATCTGGATTTAAACTCTGGTCTGTGGATTTATATAGATTCAAACCTGTGCCATGTAATGATTAGAAAATGAAGCACGCTGTCATAAATATGTTGCACCGTTCTGAGCAGATAAAAGGAAAACAAATTTGTGTACACACTATAATCACAACTCTGTAAAATATGTGTATGAAAGGTTAGAAACTCAAGAAGTCTGCGAAATATCTAGAGCATGTTGCAGTAAAACATGAACGTCCAGGATGGGTTTCTGGGGACCAGTGGGTCTATTGGCTCTGAATCTTTTTTGTGCTATGAGACCTGTATTAGTCTCTTCAGGCCACCAAAACAAAATACCATAGGCCAGGTGGCTTAAATAATTTATTTTCTCATAGTTCCAGCAAATTCAATTCCTGGTTAGGCTCTCTTCTTGGCTTGCAGATGGCCCCCTGCTTTGCTGTGTCGTCACATGGCATTTTCTCTGTATGTTATGGAGAGAGAGATCTCTGGTATCTCTTTCTCTTCTTTTAAAGATACCAATCCCATCAGATTGGGGCCCCACCCATATGACCTCATTTAACTTTCTATTTCTTTTTAAAGATTTTATTTATTTATTTGAGAGAGAGAGCGAGAGGGAGCGCATGAGCTGAGGGAGAGGCAGATGGAGAAGGAGAGGCAGACTCTCCGCTGAGCAGGGAGCCCGATGCAGAGCTCGATCCCAGGACCCCGAGATCATGACCTGAGCAGAAGGCAGACACTTAACCAACTGAGCCACCCAGGCGCCCCTCATTTAACTTTCTGAAGGCCCTATCTCCAAATACAGTCACAATGAGGGTTAGGGCTTCAACACAGGAATTTTTGAGGCAACATGATTCACTCCATAACAGGACCCCTTTGAGAACCTGATGAAAAGCTCTGTGTACCCTCTCCGGAGCCTGCCTACATCACCTCCCACAACGTTGCACACCATTTCAGGAAGTTGATGGACCCCAGATTGAGAACTGCTGTTCCAGGCCAACTTCCTCTTTCCACAGATGGAGAAACGGTGGTTCAGAAAAGGGAAGTGATTTTCCACAGATTTGGAGAGAGTCAAGTCTCATGATTCCTCATCTAGTGCTTGCCCAAGTTTACTCTGCCTTCTTCTAAGCCTGTTGGATCAACCATCCAGGGTGACGCCAGCGTACCACAGGTCCTCTGGACAGTAGCTTGGAAGGAAAGCCTGGACCCAAGAGTGAAGTGCTCGGTTTAAATGCTGTCCCACCGAGGAAGCCCATAGGGTACGAAATCAGTAACAAAAGGTGCAGCCACTTCTTCATCTGGGATGCTCACATGGGTTAACAAGGCTCTAGCTATAACCGACAGCAAGGGGGATGGATTTCAGTGCCTCAAACTAGTCAGGACGTTGTGAGGGAGCTGCGCCAACTTCAACATCCATCCACAAGAGACCTGAGGGTGAGGAGATGGAGGGGCTCCCGTCTTGCTGAAGGACAAAGTGGAGACTGAAGAGGCACAGCCTTGAACTATCTGGTGGCCGTGACGCGGCATTGTCCTGCTAGCTCTGATTCCTCACCTGCACACTGCCCGGGAGTTGGGCTGTTTGATTTCTCCAAGAGTTCTTCTAGCTCTCATATTCTGTACTTCTGTGATACTGGGGCAGGAAGCATGGGGAAAAACGAGTTGAGGCATTTGGGTCCTAGAATTATGGGCAAAATAATTTTTTTTTCAAAATGTCTTCTAATGGTATCATAGAATTAGAATAAAGAAAATGTTGTTTGGGGGCGCTTGGATGGCACAGTTTGTTAAGCATCCGACTCTTGATTTCGGCTCAGGTCCTGATCTCGGGGTCGGGAGATCGAGCCACCTGTGGGGCTCCATGGTTAGTGGAGAGTCTGCTTAAGACTCTCTCTCCCTCTGCCCCTCGCCCCCTCTCTAAAATACATAAATCTTTAAAAAGAAAATGTCGTTTAAAGAGATGAAAACGACCTAAGGAGAATCTGAAAAGACCCTTTAAATACTTAGTCACTTAAGGTAAAGTTTTGACAAATGTTTCCTTTATTTCTGCTTCAGGCCCATCCTTAAGTAAGAGAGGTGAATTAGTGTAGCTGGACTTCTAAGTAAAGGTGTCAAGAGAATGGAGCAGTATTTAGAATGGGAAATGCTATTCATCTTTAGGCAGAGGTGGTGGCCCAGAGAATCATTTCGTTTCATTTCATCGGTCAATGAAATAAATAACCATGACATTCTTCCTACTGACCCTCTCAATGCCACAAGGCAGTGTGGAGCCTAAACTTGGGCCACTTTGGGGGGACGCAAGACTAGAAACAAAAGCAGGGGAAGCTCATGGGGTGAGGTCTAACTTTTCAGGAAAATTCTTCTAGCTTTGCTCCCTACCAACAATAAGGCCCTGAAGGGCTGCACACACCCACTTGCTGTTTCTTCTGCCTGTCAGTGCCCCACGCCCAGTCGTCTAACACATCAGTTTCTGTCTAGGGAGAAGAAAGAGGAAGAAAAGAGCTGCTGATGCTGGGGAGCAGGGGTGAAGGCTGGTGTTAAGAGGGAAGTGTCAAACAGGCAAGGGAGATGCAGTGCACCAAAACCACCACCACCACCATCATCACCACCACCACCACCATCACCACCACCACCACCATCATCACCACCACCACCATCACCACCACCACCACCACCACCACCTTTATTGGCACGAATAACCCCTTCAGTCCCAGTGGCCCATTGGCTAATTACAAAGAACAGGAGGAACTCCAAAGGCGTGGCATCCACCCCTTACTTCCTAAAAAACAGCCTTGAACGGCACTGCCCTCAGCTGGACAGATCAGCGTATTACAATGCACGTCCTTTTGTTGTGGATTTTTGGCCTTCATTTCGTTTCTCTCAGGTTCTTGGTCCTCCACCTCTGAGAGGAAGTGGATGGGGAAGGTAGAAATCTCTGAAAAGCTGTAACCATAGTGCAACACCTTTGTGGGTTTTCAGCACAAATTCACAATTAGATTCTGAATGAAAACATACCACTCAAATATGGAATACTTGTAAAAAACAGATTGATATTATAATTATGTAAACATCATTCCCATCATTTTTAGTAAAATCTATGACATTTTGAACATAAGGCTATTAATAGAAATGAAATGAGATTACTAATCTTAATGAGGCCCGTTGTAAATAAAGGAAATAATTTCAGTTTTACTTCTGGTTATAACAGAATTACAATATGTTCATACTACTATGTTATTTCTCTCTTTGTTTTTTAAGATTTTATTTATTTGACAGAGAGAGACACAGCGAGAGAGGGAACACAAGCAGGGGGAGTGGGAGAGGGAGAAGCAGGCTTCCCACTGAGCAGGGAGCCCGATGCGGGGCTCGATCCCAGGACCCTGGGATCATGACCCGAGCCGAAGGCAGACGCTTAACAACTGAGCCACCCAGGCACCCTTATACTACTATGTTACTTCTCTTAGCGTTATTTCCCCCCATTTATAGTGAAAGGTAACATAGATAGGGAAAATGTCACAACTGTATGCATATTTTAATAAATGATTATCAAGGGAATGTCTATGTAAACTCCCCAGGTCACAGAAGAGAATGCTGTCAATATCCTCCAAGGCTCTTGAGGTTGCCCCATCTGGTTTCAGCCCCATTTCCTCCTCCAAAGAGGAAATCCACAGCCTTACTTCTGTGGCCAACCTTTCCTCACACTTCCTCATGGTTTTACACACAATACATGCATCTTTATTTTCTTTTATTTCTCGGGAGTGGGGGAAGAGGGAGAGAGAGAGAATCTTAAGAAAGCTACACGCTCAGCATGGAGCCCGACACGGACCTCAATCTCACAACCCTGAGATCATGTCCTGAGCAGAAATCAAGAGTTGGACCCTTAACCAACTGAGCCACCCAGGTGCCCCTATATATGCATCTTTAAATGATACATTAGTGCTGCCTGTTATTTACAGTTATATAAATGGAATCATTAAATATGTCAGTATTGGAGAGGTTGTGGAGAAAGGGGAACCCTCTTATACTGTTGGTGGGAATGCAAGTTGGTACAGTCATTTTGGAAAACAGTGTGGAGGTGCCTCAAAAAATTAAAAATAGAGCTACTCTATGACCCAGTAATTGCACTACTGGGTATTTCCCCCAAAGACACAGATGTAGTGAAAAGAAGGGCCATATGCACCCCAATGTTCATAGCAGCAATATCCGCAATAGCCAAACTGTGGAAAGAGCCGAGATGCCCTTCAACAGACGAATGGATAAAGAAGATGTGGTCCATATATACAATGGAATATTACTCAGACATAAGAAAGGATGGATACCCAACTTTTACATCGACATGGATGGGACTGGAGATTATGCTAAGTGAAACAAGTCAAGCAGAGAAAGTCAATTATCATATGGTTTCACTTATTTGTGGAACATAAGGAATAACATGGAGGACATTAGGAGAAGGAAGGGAAAAATGAAGGGGGCAATCGGAAGGAGAGACGAAGCGTGAGAAACTATGGACTCTGAGAAACAAACTGAGGGTTTCAGAGGGGAGGGGGGAAGGGGGACGGGTTAGCCAGGTGATGGGTATTAAGGAGGGCATGTACTGCATGGAGCACTGGGTGTTATACGAAAACAATGGATCGTGGATCACCACATCAAAAACTAATGATGTGTTGTATGGTGACTAACATAACATAATAAAATAAAATTAAAAAAAAATATGTCAGTATTTTCTTGCTTTTTTTTATTCACTCTTATATTTGTAAGACTCATTCTTATTATCCTGTGTAGTGGTACTTCGTGCATTTTTGCTGATGAAAAAGTATTCCCTCATATAAATGTGCCACAAATCATTGATCCTGCCCACAAAATTGGAAATTTGTGTGGTTCCCCTATTTGTAACAAAATGATAACAAAAATACTACTCATAAAACTTTCTCTGATGCCATTAAAGGGGTATTTGTAATGCATATATTTAAAAGAGGATAGTTGAAAGTTGATGAGAATAGTTAGAAAAAAACAAGCTCAAGAAAAGATGAAGGAAGTAATAAAGGTAAAAGAAATTAGTGAAAGAGGAAACAAGTATACAAGAGACAGGATCACAAAGGCAGGAGTTGGTTCTTTGGAAAAAGAATAAAATTGGTGAAACTCTAATGAGATTGGTCAAGGAAACAAGGGAGCAAAACACCGACATTGGAAAAGAGAGGGTAGAAATAACCACAAAACCAAATGATCAAAATTAAGTTGTGGGACAACTGACATCAAGACTATCCTGATGTCATGCACCGAGAAGGACCGAACATCACCTGTGTGGTATTCCTGCCCAACATGTTTAACCTGCAATTAAACAGGAGAAAGCAATCAGACAAATCCAACCTGAGAAGCTTTCTGAACACTTGGACCGGATCTTCAAAAGGCAATGTCATGCAAGACCAAGAAAACGTCTGGGAAAATATGTTAGTTTAAATACTAAAGAGACTTGACAACTGAAATGCAATGCATGATCTTTACTTGGAAAGATGAGGGTTTTGTTTTTGTTTTAGAGATCAGGTACAAAGAACAATATTGGGACAATGGGAAATTTTGAGTGAGGATCTATACTAGGTATTGTATTGTCTCAAAATTAAATTTTCAGAGTGTGATAACTGGATTAAGATTTTGTAGCAGACCATGATTTTTCTTAAGAAATATATGCTGAGTATTTAGGGACGATATACCGTAATTTCTTCAAGTAACTTAAATGAATCAATGAAACATTTAAAACACATACACACAGAGGGGAGGGACAGAAAATGACATATGTGACAAATAATAATGGGGGAATCCAGGTGAAGGATATATAAGTGTTCCTTACAATTTTCTTGCAACTATCTGTAGGAGAGACATTTTCAAAAGTAAAATTTGAGGAAAAAGAAGATATTATACACCATTTTATGCCTATCGGTTTGAAAACTCAGAAAAAGATGACCAATTTCTAGAAAAAAATAACTCGCCAAAAGTCACTCAAGAAGGAAAAGCCAACGTGAATTGTTCTATAACCATACAGAAATATATCACTAGTCAAAAAGTTTTTTTTTAAAAAAATCCAGGCTCCTCTAAAGAGTTTGGACAAACACCTTAGGCAAAAACATTTTTAATGTGACATGAATTCATAGAAAAACTGGAAAAAGAAGGACACTCCCCAAAACATTTTGTGAGGATACAATAACCTGGATAATAAATCCTGTCAAGGACAAGTTGAGAAAGGAAAATCACAGGTCAATCACACATTCATGACAAAGAAGCAAGAATCAGAAACAGAATATTAGCAAACCGAACCCTACAGGATATAAGAAGGAAAATAGAGAATGTGCTATGAAGAAACTGGACTCATCCCAGACACACAAACTTGATTTAACTTCAGAAGATAAAGTACTACAATATTCCACGTTCACACATTATAGGAGATCATTGTGAACCTCAAATTCAGAAAAATAATTGTAAGACTCAGTATCCATTCGTAATGTAATCTTTCACAATTCTTTAAAAGTTCAAGATTATTGAGATAGAATTTACATCAAGGTCTATGAATCCTTACAAACTCATACTGTTAGGGAACCACCACCACAACCAAACTACAAAAAATTTTCATCACCCGCCAAAACCCGTCATGCTCTGATAGTTAAACCCCTTCTCTCAACCCCCAGACACTAGCAACCACCGATCTGTTCTCTGTCCCTATGGTTTGGACTTTGCGAGAATGTCACGGAGATGGAATCCTGTGGGGGCTCCTGGGTGGCTCAGTCGGTTAAGTGTCTGACTCTTGGTTTCCTCTTAGGTCACAATCTCATGGGTGGTGGGATCGAGGCTTGCGTTGGGCTCCACGCTCAGCAGGGAGTCTGCTTGATGATTCTCTCCCTCTATCCCTCCCCCCAACTCATGTGTCAGTGCTCTCTCTCTCCCCCCCTAAAATAAATAAATAAATCGTAAAAAAAAAAAAAAGAAAGAAAGAAAGAAATGGAATCCTGTGATATGTAGCTTTTGCACTTGGTGTCCTTCACAAAAAGGGCCACACACAATATGGCACATCTGGAGGTGCAATGTACTGTTCCTAACCTGGGTAGTAGTTACATGGCTTGATCACTTCCTATCCATTTGTCAAATTGTAGGCTTTCTACAATTGTGTATACATATGGTGTTTCATAAATATAATTAATACTTGGGACGTCTGGGTGGTTCAGTTGCTTGAGCGTCTGCCTTTGGCTCAGGTCATGATCCTGGGGAACTGGGACTGAGACCGGCATTGGGCTCCCCACTCAGCAGGAAGCCTGCTTCACCCTCTCCGTCTACCTGCTGCTACCCCTGCTTGGGCTCTCTCTCTTTCTCTGTCAAATGAATAAATAAAAAAAAATCTATAAAAAATCTATAATTAATACATACTTTCCTGTAATTTATCCTATCTTTGTAAAGGTTAATTATTAAATAGCGATTGTTATCCTTTAAAAGAAAGTGGAAAAGTCAAGACAGCAGTCATC